>NC_133754.1:31822500-32423750 GCF_036562045.2 Rhinolophus sinicus
TCATGCAACTCAACAACAACAACAACAACAAAAAACAATCCAATTGAAAAATGGGCAGAGGACCTGAAGAGACATTTCTCCAAAGAAGACATACAAATGGAAAATAGACATATGAAAAAATGCTCAACATCACTAATCATCAGAGAAATGCAAACTAAAACCACAATGAGATATCACCTCACCCCTGTTAGAATGGCTATCATCAACAAGACAAATAGTAACGAGTGTTGGAGAGGCTGTGGAGAAAAAGGAACCCTCATACACTGTTGGTGGGAATGCAGATTGGTGCAACCACTATGGAAGGCAGTGTGGAGGTTCTTCAAAAAATTAAGAAAATAATTACCATATGACCCAGCAATCCCACTCCTGAGTATCTATCCAAAAAATCTGAAAACATTTATCCATAAAGACAAGTGTGCTCCAATGATCATTGCTGATTATTTACAGTGGTTGAGACATAGAAACAACCAAAATGTCCTTCGATAGATGAATGGATAAAGAAGTTGTGGTATATATACACAAAGGAATACTATTCAGTGGTAAGAAAAGATGAAATAGTACCATTTGTGACAATGTGGATGGATCTTGAGATTATAATGCTAAGTGAAATAAGTCAGACAGAAAAAGTGGAGAACCATATGATTTCATTGATATGTGGTATACAAAACTGAAAACAACAAAAAAATAAAACAAACAAATGAAGGAACAAAAACTCATAGACATAGACAATAGTTCAGGGGTTACCAGAGGGTAAGGGGGAGAAGGGCTATAAAGAGGGAAAACAGAGTGTAATATATGGTAATGGAAAGAGAACTGTCTCTAGGTGGTGAACACACAATGTGAGATATAATGTATTACAGAATTGCACACCTGAAATCTATGTAATTTGCAATTGTCACCCCAATAAACTTTAATTAAAAATACAATATGGGAATTATCAAGATCACTGGATTAATTAGCAGAAAATGAAATTAAAGTAGACATTTGGTATACAGTCAATTATTTATTTAGGAAAATAAAGTACCACTCAATTCCGTCAAAGGAATTTACTTACCAGGTCTTTGTAAAAAATCACTGAAAGTAATTTTCCAAATTAAATGTCAAAAGAAAGAGGTGTGGCATATATAACGCATTTTCCTATAAAAAATATATTTCTATTAAAATTGCCAGATATCACAGTTAATAATTATATAGGTTTTTAATCAACTAAGTGAATTTCATCTTATAAAAATAGATGCTATTACTATTAAATGTTGTGTAAAAACATAAGAGGAGGAAAGGAAAGGAAGCAAAGAAAAGAGAATGCACACGCATAGATAACTATGTGTGTATCTTTCATATAACTATGAACTTCTAAAAAAATTTAAGTCTCAATGTTTATGAAATAAAAAAGGAGGCTCATGACCACTGGGATGGTGTCATTTCCAAGGTAACATAGATTTGTAAGAAACTTCTTCCATAGCTCATTCCTATATTGAGTATAGTTGAGTATTCCTCTCTTAAGTATTTTATAAGCAATCGTAAATGTAAATAACAGGATATTAGTGATAGCATCATAATTTTATGTATAAACAAAGGTGAACATACTAGCCAGATTTAATTAAAATCCTTAAATATGTACAGCAAGTGCATGAGGTGTGTATGTATAAGTTTAACAGAATAAGAGCGGGAAAGTGACAGAAGGGAGAGAGAGGCAAAGACTAAAAGAAGAATATTCAACTGAAAATATTATGAAAATAAATTAATAAATTGGATAGCTATATAGTTATTTACTACTTATGACTCCTTTAGTTTCAAGACACTTCTTTACAATATTTTAATAGTTCTGATTTTTTAAAAATATTTATATTTAGAATTGACATAAAACTTCTGATCCTTGAATTTTAATAACTTTTGAATATTTACAAACATTATGTTATTGTTATAATATCTGAATTTTCCCAAAACATGTGTTTGGTGGCATGTTGAATAGAAAACAAACAAACAAAAAACCAATGGGTTGTGTTTTCCTTCAATTATTTGAGTAGGATCCAAAATTGGTATTATGGTTATGTTCAGTGTGAATCAACATTCCATCTTCGTATATTTACTTTTCACATCACAAAGCAATCCCTTAAAAAGAAACAGCTATAGAACTCAGTGATTCCGTCACCCAATGTGATATAATCTGTATATAAGCACTCCAAATTATAGCCATCAATCTTCTTATACCTTTTAAAAAATGTTGCCTTACTCATTTATTTGTAGCTATGTTCAAGACATAATCTGTGGGCAAAAAAATGAATTAAAAATATGCACCGGTCCCCAGTTCCTCTTCCTTCTATTTTCTATGCAAAGATTTGTATTTTGGTTTCAGGTTAACTGTTTCCTCATCTTTCATTTCCCCATGGCTTTCCCTGTGTTTTCAGTTATAACAGGGCTGTACTAGTATGGAAGAATCAAGATGTTTTAGAGAGTATTTTAAGAGTAGTATTGTCCTGAATTTAATGTAGAACAGAGTTTAGAATCTGATTTGACACTTAATAATCAGATGACTTAATCAAATTAGTTACCTAATCTGAGGTCAAATTCCTTAATCTGAATATTGTCAACATGAATGTAATACTGTATTTATTATTCAGCTGGCATTGATAAATAATGGTGTACAAACAGACAAGACCCTTGCCATCCAACTGATTATAATGTAATATTCTGATATTATATTAAGAATACATGTAAATGATTCTTAGTAAACATAATCACCACTTGTATAGATTGGTTTGATTGATCTATAGGAGATTTATAGAAATATGTATATATCTGCAAATCTCCTTTATATATATATGAAATGAATAAAAAGTTAATTGAGTAGTGACCCAAATGTAGAGGGAAACTGTGAGATAGAGATGTTATAAAATCCAAAGGAGGTTTCCATAAAGGAAAGATAAGAATTATTTCAAATTGTGGTGAACAGTTCTAACTTTATGAGGATTAAAAAGTACCCTTTGGAGTGAAAAACTGAAGGTCACTGGTGACAAAGTAGTGCGAGTATTTTATTGGAACAGGAGGCCACAAATGCAGATTGGATTGGACAAAAGAAAGGAAGAGAATTCTAGTTTCCCATGAGGGTGGATTAAAACAGTGCATATGATGGATAAAATATAAATCAACTACAGAAATAAAACGTCACTTTAATAACATTCATGAACAGAAATGAAGGTCAAAAAGATGATAAGGTAGTCACAAAATCATATTGAAGCATTAATATCAGGATAGAGTAATGTTGAAAGTAAGATGACAGTGAAATATATATCTACAATGAAACTAACTAAATGCATGCTGGTGTAGCCATAGTACTATCTGAAAGAAAAAAAAAAAAAAAAAAAAAACTAAGACAAAATAGCTGTATATTTTGTAATAATTAAACAAAAAATCCAACAAAATGATATACTAATTCTAAAAATATATGCACCTGAAAACATACCTAAATTATATAAAGAAACATTGAGAGAAATAGAGAAAGACAAATTCAAACTACTGTGAGGTTTTAAGTATGCATACATCTCACTCAATAAGTATAGTACATAAAAAAGATAACCAAAAAGCATGTAGATTTGGAAAACACAGATAGCTCAATTGATCTAAAGGATGTATAATCAACATTACACTCAAAAGGGCAAGACAAATATTCACTGAAGTTTGTATGGAGTAGTTCACAAATTGATCATTCTCTGGACTATAAAATAAGTCTTAACAAATAACAAAGGACAGAATAAAATAATGAAAATATGTTCTGTCACCAGAGTGGAATTAAGTGAGAAATCAAGACTAAACAGATAATTAGTAACCCCATTTAAATTCCCAGTAATATTTCATGAACAACATTATGACTAAGAGCTCCAATAACAGTATTTCATACATATGATTATCATAATCAATTTGAAATTTTAGATGAAATGGAAAAGTCATTTAAAAAAAACTGATAAAAATAGTATATATATGTAGTCTCATTTCTATTAAATTAATTAAAATTTTAATTGGAAGTATTCCCACAAAGGAAACTCCAGGCCCTGTTGAATTTACCAGTGAACTATCACATACATTTAAAAAATGAATAGCACCAGCACCATGATCACACAAAATTTACCAGGATATAAACAGTAGCAAACACTTTGTTTTAGAAAGCCAAGATGATCACAATAGTAATATTAAATAAAAGCACTAAATGAAAAAGTAACTTTAGGTCAATCCATACTATTTGGAGTCCCTGCTGTTTATTTCTAGAAAGATGGTGCTCTCCGTGTTGTTTTCATGTTGGGCATATATTTTTTAATTGTTTATAATGCTGGGATATACAAAGTAATTAATGAGCCAGTTCCAGTCATTTTTATCATTGTATTCTTTTCAATGAAATATGCAAGAACACATTTTGAAATAAAAGATGTTACGTATTTCTAAGAAACTATCTGGACAAAGTAGGAGTTTTTCTGTTATTTGCTGAAAGTGAATCATGTTGAACATGGTGTTTCCAAAAATGTTCTGGTAGCTTATTAACATTGACAATTTTATGGAAATCAAGTATCCCTGAATTTTAGATGCAATTATATTATAAATGAAGAAGAAACTGTTTTTTCTTGTTTTGTTTTGTTTTGTTTTTCCTTTCCTGAAAGGAACCTTAAGTACAAATTATTTATAGCAGGGCTTTTTCTGTTTTAACTCATTACAATCTGCTCGACTCACTTTCTGGAGTACTGCCTAAGCTGTTGCTTAAGAATTATACACTTAGAAAATTCTTGTTTGTTATAATAGATGCCCAAAAATATTATAAATCAAAAGTGCTGAAAATTATATAGTCTATTATCTTGTGCTTTTGTCACCTATAGTTAAATTGATGCTTATCATTTAATTACTATATTTAAAACATATTTGTAGTGGTTCTGACCTCCGCATTATTTTATCCTTTCACATTTTTGGTTTTATATAACTACAATATTATTATTAATAAGCTGTCTATTTAGTGTGGGTATTTTTAGAAAGAAAATTTGGAATATAAGTATATTTCTGGATTCACTAGAGTTGATAAAAGCAATGATGAATCAGAAATATGAAACGTCTCACATATAGATTTTAAATAAATTAATCAAATATTTGTTGTTTATTCTAAGACTATGACAAATTGTTTAGCTGTTTGTATATTTACCAATAAACAAACAAAAATTACACTTATTTGAAAAGTGAGGGTATTTTTAAAAATAAGCAAAAACGAATTATCCAGTTTAGTATTATAAATCTATTTGTATACTGCTCTCATAATTACATTTTGAGGTCTATATCTACATAGCAAGCAGTAATAATAGCAACACATGGTTTTATACAACTTTATATTTTTTATGAAAATAATTTCTCATACCTCCTTGTTTTGCTATCATTAGAAAGGAATAAACTTCATATCTATAGAGCAAATGATTTCTAATTTACATTCCTTTGAGTATCTCACTGTAGTATATTAGAACAATATAAATCAAGCCTTATATAACAATAGGGTAATAAATGTGGATTATTTAATTGTTACACAATGGTAATCATTTCTAAAAAAAAAAAAGCAAGTAAATCAAACCAGAAGGTTATATATAGCACATTTGAAAAAGTCAATTAATTCTAAGATAAAAAAAGACCACACACACACACACACACACAGCAATATTTAATTTGTTTAGTTGTGAAATTCCTTTAGTGCTCAGAGTGTATAGGGAGAACTTACTTTGTATTAATCACAGGACAGGATGTAAGAGCAACAAGACTGGATTCACAGATAGCAGACTTTATACTAAGAGACTAGAGAAAATGATTTGGGGATAAGATCTGGAAAGAGTGCCATGAGGAATGTTTAATATTTAAGGGTTTTTTATTTCTCTATGTGTGCTGAGATTGTGCTTTAGGAAGCTTTAATTGGATAACTCATCTTTTTCACTTCCTGTCTTTAAGTTCAATTATTTATCAATATAGTTATATTATATAACTATATCAAAGTCAATATCTATATTCCAATAAATGTCCTATTACTCTTTTAAGCTAAATACACATATTTTCTCTACCAAAGAGAGTTTTTTAATGACTGACCAAAGTTGAGGGTTGGGGACAAGAACAGAATAATCCAAATCAAAGTTTGGTTACCAAGCATTTTGTTCTTGTTGACCAGTGGGAACAATCAGTTCAACTATTCATTTATGCAGCAAGAAATCTGGAGGGTGTGTGTTTTCCCTTGTTATAGGAAAATGAGGGGTAATCCATGAGTCTTGTCTAGTCAAACAAGAAAGGTGGTTCTTTGTGGTAATTCATTTTCTGGTAAACAAATGGTGGAGGGATTTGTTAAATTCATTGTTTCCTAGGATCGTAAGTTTCAGGTAAACATCAATATTTTTTTGTACAAATAAAAAAAAATACCGTTTACTCATTGGAAACTAATCTTAAAATCCTTTTTGAGGTCAAGGTCTTCCTAAATATGTGTGAATTGTAACACAAAAAATCATATATGTTTCAAAATTTGATTTCTATATATCTATAATTGATCTATGTCTACATCAATAGATATTTTATATGCGTAGGCTATTGGCTTATGGACACAGCTATCCTTTACGGAACTATTTATTTCTTATTTGACATTTTAGCTACAATTCAGGTCTCTATAGTCATGTTTTGTTTTGTTTTGTTTCCCCCCAGCTTATGTTTAGGGAAACCATCTTATTGCATTTTTACTTGTCATATTAAACAAAATGAATCTGTTATTCATTAATGTAAATTATTTAATCAATAAACATACCCCTAAGCCTGCCAACATATTTAACATTTCATCTACATTTAAATAAGAAAAGGATTGGGGAAATTTTGAAAATTAAATACTGTCATTAAGTCAATTATCTTTGCACTATCTTGAAAAATTATCAATGCACTTTAATATTCTATTTTCTTCATAGGTCTAAATAAAAACCTTAAACATAATAGAAATTTAGCATATGACTTCTCATGGTTCTACGCTGAACTACAATTCTTTTAAATTTGTAATTTGTTATTAAACAGCCATGATACCACTGATTGAAATAGAGTCTATGTATGCACTTCATCGTATCAGAGGTTGAAACATTTTTTCTCTTTTAGTTAATCTTGTCTAGAACACGACAATATAGTTATTTTATCCTCATATTGCAGACAAGAAAACTCTATAAGAGAATTGAAGTACCTAATTAGGGACAGAGCTAATATTATGCCTAGAGTTTTCGGAAACCATTGTTGGTACATTACCCATAGCACTTGTTAAAACCATTTCTGGTGAATTTTTTTCAGCCTGATCTAATGAATAGGTTAATAATTCTGTATAGACTGCTTATACTTATCCATAAAGGTACAGTGAAATCAGTCTCAGAATGGTTTAAAAAAATAAGAGCAATAAAAAAAAAATCAATTATATACAAGTAATGTGCTAATTATTTGAAAATTACATCATTGAATGAGATTACATCTCTGTGTATTGAGGGTTCATAAGCTGGTAAAGAAATCAGAAGTATAAAAGGTAATTATGGTACAAGAAGATATTATAAAGCTGACATAAACAAAGTGTATGGAAGAGTTTGTGTCCTTCATCATAGTGGATCCCTGGTTGAAAATATAGGATGTCTATTTTATCATTTCAAATGTATACATTAGGACACCAATTCTGAATTTTAAAATGAATTGCCTTAGGTTATACAGCTAACAAAATGTGTAGCCATCACTCAAATCCATATTGTCTGTTGCAAAATTCCTGTACTGTCTACAATGTTGAGTGATCACCTAACACAGATTCTTAGGATGTGACAATTATTTTTCTATCAGGTTGCTCACCTAGCAATGTGAAGTTCATTCGGTTCACATATAGTTAGTAACTAAAATTATATATTTGAAATTCATCACTACTTTAGAATTATGTAAACAGTTAACTTTACTTTTAAACATTTCCATACTAGACACTTGATTTAATTTCTTAAAGTCATCAGCATATTTTTCTTTGAATTGTTAAACACAATGGTTTTTCAATATCAATGGGCTATTATTTAAATATGATTTCTTAATAATTGTTTAATAAACACCACTATATTTATCACTTAGCAATCTTATTTTCAGTAATTCAGTTCTACGCCAGACTCTTGGGAGCTCATTTGTATGTCTGACACTATTGTTCTGTTTAAAACAATTAGTGCTAAAATTCTATGTAGTAAATAGACACTTCTCAATGGGTCCAATTGAAGGGGAGCTTTTGCTGTCATTCAGCAATTTCAAATATTTCACTTAATATAGTTTGTTCCTAACCTATTTCCAATAATTTATGTAATGTCTCACAGTCCAAACACTTGGCTTTTACCATGTCCTCTCAAATACTTATTATATATGCTTTTTCACAACCATTTATAAATTGGAAAATTAAGTTCATTATGCTTTTTATTAAAGGCTTTTGACTAATAATGCTTTTGATTAAAACCTGAAAAGAATCTTTGAGTTCTCCTTTTTGGTTACCTTAGCTGATATATTTTAACAAGGGATTGTTAAAAATCTTGGCTTATAAAAACCTTCAGACTAATTAATAACTTTATTGTAATGGCATAGTCAGGCGTGTTTCTAGGCCAGGTGTATGGATACAAATGAGAAGTACTTCAGATGGGCTAAATGAGATTTTACCTTGTTTTGAAGTTATCAAGTGAGCCTGTCTTAATTTCATAGATTCTGAGAGAAGACATAAGTCCCCTGTTTCAGAAACAAAGGATTTTATCATGCACAGCACAGAAAGAAGACTCAGCTTCATGTATACAACAATTAGCCCCAAGAATCCCCAAATCCCTCGGTAGTAATATGGAGGCAAGCCCAGGTGGGCATTATGAATATAGTGTTTGTTTGTTTGTCATAATGAGAAGTGTGAGAATAGGAAATACTAATCTTATAAGGAACTGCTAGATAACCCACTTTGTTTAGCATGAATATATTTCCTTTTTTATTCTGGTCAGGAAAATATCTGTAGTCCCACTCATTCATTGCTCTAAAAGATTTTGGTTTGCTTTGAGCATTGTAAGCGGTCATTCACTTCATGTTTCAAGATTCCTCAAAGCAAAGCTATACGTGGTATCATGGGTATATGTATATAGTTTGGCTTATTGTCAGTAATCAGGAATGAGAGAAATTAGAGAAAAATGTTGTTCAGAGGTTCAGGAAAGAGGTATGTGTAGACCTACGGTAATGGCAATTCAAGGTGTATCTTTTGTATTACATGTCAATTTCCCAAAATAATTTACAGCAGAAGAACATTAGTGAACTATGTGGCCAAAATAACTCTTCCAGACACCAACCTTGATACAGATCTTGTGCAATATATCTATGAACAAAATAGTCATGGTGGCAGAGTTGGTGGATATGTGTGGGCCTAACATTGAGGGCTGTCATTCCCAAGGTTAATCTAGTTACTGCCACTGTTGAATGCCCAGTCTCTCGGAAAGAGAGACTGAAGCTAAGAAATCAATATTATGCAATGTCTTGAAGAGAATACCCAGCCACTTGGTAGAAAATTGATTATGTCAGACTCATTGAAATCTAGAAGGGGCATCGATATTTTAACTGTGATTGGCAGGTATTCTTGTTAAGGGTTTCTCTGTTAGCCTGAAATGCCTATGCCAGCACTAATTCCAAGGGCTCACAGTTTGTCTGACTTACTGATGTGGGATTCTTTGTAAACAGGGCTTATACCAAGTGACATACTTGATAGCAAAAAATGTGTGTCAATGGGCCCATGACCATAAACTCCTTTGTCATAACATATACGTACACCACTCTACATACCGGATAATAAAGATGCAAAGGTGCTTTAAAAAAGATAAAGCTGTTAAGAATCATTATATTTGATGAATGTGAATTTAGGAAATAGGTCTTGATGAGCATTCTTTATTAAGTAACTTATCTTTGATACTGCTTTTAGGTAACATTGATTTTAAATGATCTTGTCTTCTTCCAATCATGCTACTTTTTTATGAACTGATCACAGCTCTTGGCTTGATTGCAGCCCAGTGACATATTCAAAGTAGAAGGGAAACAGGGGACTAGAGTAAATTGACCACGTTTTAAAATTCAGGATGACAAATAAGCATTTTTCATAAGTATTGGCATAATTCTGGACATAGTGATAACAATCCTTAATTTGTTTTACATTGCTGTGAATATTCTTGGTAAGCACTCACAAGATATTTCTGCCTTCACTCATGCATTAATACTGGTAAAAGTGTCATTGCCAGAGCTAAATGGAAACTATTGTTTACTCTCACTCCCTTGGAGTCACGTGCAAAATCACAACTAACTGCTATTGAAAATATGAGGCACACAGACACACACACACACACACACACACACACACACACACACACACCCCTAATAAGCAGGCCAAATTAAAACAGTATAAATTAAAAGAAAAAAACTCTTTAATTTAAACATTCCACATACAAAACCTTGAATTTATTGATTTTTTTAAGGAAACAGCATATTATTTTGAAAAGTGCTATTAAGATGTATAGTTGCCTATTTTTTCACACAAGCTTATTTTTGAGAGCATGATTATGCACTTTCCCTAAGTGATTGTTGTACGTACAAAGGAAAAAGAAATTTTAATGACTACCAAACAGCATGAGGAACTGAAATACAAATGGGAAAGAAACATACTTTGGAAACTAGCATGATTTATCAAGTAGCAGTACCAATAAATATAGAAGTGTTGTAGGAGGAAGGCTGGGAACAGTTAAAGAAAACTCAGGATTTTGAAAATAAAAAGAATAACATGTATTTGAAATATTTAAATTACCAAATACAAATAAACACATTTGGTTTTTACATTTTTTGAATGAGGACAAAATTTAGCTAACATCTTTTCTTATTTAGCCCACTATGATTACATTAGCAGTTCCCAACCCACCCCCCTTCTAATGTGCAAACAATCCTACTTGTATTATGAGTCAGTGGTATTAAAGAAGTGCTTGAAATTGTCTCCTCTTCCTTCTCCCCTGCTTTTTTTATTTCATCCTCTCTCTCTGTCCTTCCCCCTCTACTCTTCAATGTTATTAAGTACTTTACTTTTGTATCTTTGAGCATTATTCTGAATGTTGGATGTTATTAAATGTTTCTTAATAACTAACCATTAGCTATTCTCATTATCATTAGATTACTAAATTACTGTAAATAACACTAAGAAGAAAAATTTCAATTTTTCAATGTATGTTTGGATGAAAAGATAGATTATTGAAGTTGGTCTTGTAAAAATTGAAAATGAAAAAGTTCTAATTTTTAACTGTGCAGATTTACATGCTTTGTTTTTTCATTTTTATTTGAATGTCTACAGAATTATGTCTTGTAATTTCTAGTAGTACTTTTACAAATACTAATTTAAGTACACATCACATCATTTTTAAATAAACAGAATGCATGACTCCCATCACCTTTATTCCTCTCTTCATTTCTCCTCATTGTCTTTGATTTTTAAATTCAAGAAATATACATTTAATACAAAATAATTATTCATACTCATATATAAGTAGATATTTTGTCTTGTTTTAAATTAACACTGGAAATATTTTAAAGGAATATCAATTTTAAACCAGTGTTAGTTTAAAATATGTTTTTTCTGTCTTCAGTAAGATTACTTTATTGTTGTTTAAGATAAATGACATTTTTAATATCACTAATGATAAAAAATAGTCCTTTTATTAAAGTTATTAGAATTCTGGCTTTACATTTTTTACTATCCCACCATTTTTCATCTTATAGCTGGTTCTATTTTTTTTCATAAGTGTGTAACGTCACTATTGTAAGCTCATACAAGTAACTCTTCAATTTTTTGAATAATTGTGAATTTTAGTAAAATATTATTTAAAGATCAATGTGTCCATAATAACACCCAATAAAATAAATTTAAATAATTTATTTCTAATTAGTTAAAATTTAAATAATACATTTTGGTCAAAATAACGGAAACATATTTATTTGTTTTACAATATACACTGTGCTAAGAGGTTACATACATAGTTATTTTACTTCTCAAAACACTTTAACAGGGTTCTATTTCTTACAATTTCATATAATTAATGAAAAGCAAACCTCCTGAAAAATGATCATTTATAAAATAGATATAAAGCCAAGATTTTGGAAAACATTAAGGTACCATGAAGGCAGCCATATTTTGAGGGGTATGCATCCTGAACTTTAGAATAGTCCCATGACACTCGTAGTAAAAATATGAAAAACTAAAGTTAAACAGAAATTGTAAAGGCAGATGGAGAAAAATACGCATGGACTTCAAAGAAGATACACATGTATCTATCCTTGACTTTTGAACAGATATATTGAATGTCTAAAAACAACTGAATGCCTTCATTAACTTGCTGAAAGAAAATAACTGCCAACCTAGAACTGCCAACCTGTGATAATCAGATACCATATCTTGCAAGCATGAAGAAGAAATAAATGTGTCTCATTAAAATTGTATTCTAAAACATATGAAACAGAGACAAGAAAGGTGCATTCAGTTAAGACAAATTCAATTAAATGGAAATGAAACATAAAAATTTAAAAAGCAATGCAAATGTTAGTTTAAATGAATATTGCCCAATAAAATAATATAAAATTATATAGTGTGATTTAAAATGTTTGTCAAATAAAAATACAAGGCAAAAGTAGTCTTTGAAAGTAGAAGTAGGAGAAACATTAGTTAACATACTCTAACTTTAATAGAAGTGTAGTTAAAGAGCTCTGAGTTTGATAGAACTAAAAATAAGTAAAGCCACAATACAACATAATAAGATTTTAACAAACATTTCTAATAAAGGATAGAACAAGTGGTAAAAAAAAAATATAGTAAGAAATCTTACTATTTTTATAAAAAAAAAATGGTAAATATATAAGAAATAAGAAAAATGTGCTCACAATTACCAAATAAATTTTTCAAGGGCATATGGAATATTTACCAAAATTGAACATATTCCTCCATAAAGAAATATTAACAAATTCAAAAGCACTTATAGAATATATGTTCTTTAACTATAGTGGGATTGAGCTAGAAATCAATTTATAAAAAAATGTGTAAATTGTCTCTGAAACATAATCAATACACCTAAAAATTGCCATGATGACAAATAAATCACATTAAATACAGAAATATTGTAACAGAATGATACTTAATATAAGTCATATAAAACTTGTAGGAAGCACGTAAAGCCATACATAGAGATTTTTAAATTTGAATGCATAATGAACAAATAAAGACTGAAAATCAATGATTGTAAAAAAAACTAGTTCTTGAAGTTAAAAGGTATTAAATCCAAAGAAACAAAATAAGTAAATTAATAAATATAAGAGAAGAAATTAACGTGACATAATGTAGAAATACAGTGGAGAAAACACCAAAAAAAATTTTTTTTTTACTAGTGTGATTAATAAACCACTGGTTCAATGATCAAGAATAGAAAAATAGAAGGCACAAAAATCAGTATCAAAAATTAAAATTTGATATAAATTCATATTATATCAAACATTAATATAATAACATTAATTGGAGAATTATTGAAACATTGCTAAAAAAAATACAACCTGTGAAATAGACATGAAAACAAAATACACAAAAATCCAGAATTATTGGAGAACTTAAATCCACTATATAAAGTGAAAACTCCATGGCTATATGTCTCACTGGTTAATTCTTCCATATAATTGTGCAATAAATGATATCAATATTATATAAACACTGAATTACATGTTTCATGGGGACATATGACCTACATACCAGAACCTAACAAGACCATTATAGGAAAGGAAATTGCAGGCCAATATCTCTTTGAATATTGAGGCAAATAACCTAAAGAAAATATGTGATTTATGGATATAACTATAAATATATATATATATATATAAATATAACTATAAATATATATATATATATATATATATATATATATATATATATATATATATATCAATAAGTCCATGTGGTTTCATTTCAGGACTAAAATATTGGTTCATGACATATCAGGGTTGCAGGGATATTAGGTGTACATGAAAAAAAAAACAAAAAACGTGGTGCCATACTCCAGCCCAAAAGAAAACAGGAATTGAAGAAAACCATTTAAAATAGTATCAAAGACTTCAAATATATAATTATTTTATGATGGATGTGCTGTTCAAAATAAGTTAACACTTATCTACAAAGCAGAATTGAGAAAAGTCTAATTTACTGGAAGAATAACCCATACTCATAAATTAGAAAGCACTAACATTTAAAGATATAAATTAAGTTGATCTACAGTTTAAATGAACTCCTAATAAAAATATTAGATGTTTTATGGAGAATTAAAATATATTTCTAGAAATTATGTGGAAATGCAGATGTCCAGAAATAACCAAGACACACTTGCAGAAAGAAAACAAAGTGGAAGGTCTTAATTAACATATATGACAACTCAAAAAACCACATTAATTAAAGACAATGTTAAGCAAGAAGCTTGATGGAAAAATCTGTAGAGTCTGATATCTATTTATAAAGTTCAAGCTTGGGAAAATAAATCTAGTATGTCACAAGCCATTGTAGTGAATACATTTTGGGAGAAGAGGTTTAATGTCGTCAGGGGCTTGAGGTAGCTACTAAGATGTTGCTAATATCCTATTTCTCCATCTGAATCATTATTATATGAATGAGTTCACATTATGAATATTTAATGAGCTGAACACTTATGAACGTTTTCCATAGGTATGTAATACTTCAGTAAACATTTATTTAAAAGTGTATATTAGATATGTATGACTGCACTCACTTTACATGTGAGAAAACAAAGTTAAATAACTTTCTAGTTTAATCACTGTCAAACCACTATTCATTTACATTGGTTCAATACGAAGTCCATGTTCTTACACACTAATTATATTATCTCTGAAAAAAAACTGAAGTTTATTCAATGGGAAAAACAATGGAAATTGAATTACTCACATGGTTGGAAAGAAGACTAGAAGGGTTAGAGTGATTAGAATCTAAACTGGTAGATTCAAGAAATCAAAAGTGACCTGGATTAAGGGTATACCCTGAATTGATCCTGCACATTGTCTTTTGCTATAAAGTCTGTGGAAATACAAATGTAGAAAAGTTTTCAAGGTAAAATGATTGATGGATTTAACAATGCCTTGATCTCAGAGCAGGTTGTAACTTGGGGCTAAGCTGAAATTCTTTTGGTTTTACATACAAGGATATCGTCATTTTCTTAAACTTCTCAATTCAACATTTTTGTGTGTGTGCGTGAAGACAGTTTATCAACTGTTATACATAGCTGTCAGTTTTACATTTGATTTTTTATTTTCTGTGTTCTTAATTACTACCTGTCCTTATTGATTGGAATATTTTATGCAATAATTCATTTGAAGTAGTTTAAGTCCTTATCTTTGGTAAATAATTTTATTATATGGTTTCACTACAATGTTTTCTTCACATGAAAATATAATGTGTGTGTATATATATATATATATATATATATATATCATTGTCTGATTAAACTGAGTTAAGTAAGCAGAGTCTTGTTGAAAAGCTGATCTAGTGACTCAATTTGCTCTGTTTTGCTACTACCAGAACAGTTTTCTCCAAAAGTGCATATTAATATCAGGAGGTGTTTTACACAAATTGCTACTCTGATTCCTCCTACACCCACTGTGACTAAGTAATGTGACCTTCTATACATTACTTCTAAAAGACAATAATTAATAAGTGTACTCAGTTAATGAGGTGGTGTCCCCACCTCCGTCCCCTTAAATAAGTTTCCCTCAGAAACTTAAGAATAGAGAAAAAACATCTAATTATATCATGTATGTGAGTGTATGTATTTAAATTTCAGTCATAAGCCGAAGTGGGGGGGTATGATTTTAGTGCATCTTTTGTGTATAAAGCACAATACTAGGTTTAACAATTATAATTACGATCTACTGTGAGTTATTGAAAGCCAAAAATAGCAGTGGGTTAAATAAGGGGGAGATTCTTTGCTGACTATACAAATTCCAAATGTAAGCAATCCAGGGCTGATACGGCCTTCCTATAGTGATTAGAAATCCTTACAGATTTCATTTCATTACTAATCCAACATGGACAACAGTAGCCTTATGATAGCCATCAGGAAGGATTAGGTGAAGAGAAATGGGCAAGGAGTAAATAAGAGTGGTGTTTACTAATAGTTTCTGGAAGCTGGTAATTGGTGCTTTCACACACATCTCATTGATCAGAAATGAAGTCACATGGCCACATCTGGTTGCACACACACACACACTATATATATATATATATATATATATATATATATATATGTATGTATGTATGTATGTATGTATGTATATGTATATGTATATGTATATGTATATGTATATGTATATGTGTATATACATATATATATATATATATGGGTGTGTTTTTTTCCCCCCCAAATGGTCAAGCACCAGCTGAAAACCTGGAATTCTATCAATTAGTAAGAAGGGAAGATAGGATATTGGAGCCAAGTAGGCATTTCTATAGTAACCTCATTCTTTCATCATTAAATGATCTGTGCAGAGCATTCCTTTTGAACAAGGAACATATTAGACCTTCCTTAAGAAAGACAACCTAGCTGTATCTATGTCAAAGTCTAAGTCCTCTTGGTGATATATGCTCCTGTCCATCTGGTACAGAAATGAAGTAAATAAACAGATCAATACATGTAGATCCATATACATATTCTTTTGGACATGAATTACAGGTAAAAAATAGAATTTTGCTAATTTAATTTTTTCATGTAACTTTTATGTGCAAGTTGCAACATCCAAAGATTTTATAATTCTAAATATTAAGACAAGTATTTTAATTTTCCAGTTCTTAATTTAAAGGGAAATACTTTGAAGTATATCTGATAAAATAAACCTGACTGGAAAAGAAACACCAAAAATACCTTGAAATCCAGTAGACCAAAGTTTTGAACTAATATCAGAATTGCCAATACTGTCAAATTGAAAAAATAAGCTCATTGTGTCCATGGCTAGAATAATGTGTAATGACTGGTCATATCTAGACCAATCCTCAAACAGGGTTTGGTTTACAAAATTCAGGACAACATATTTATTGGTAGACAGAGGGAAAGCAGATAATATTAGCAATACTGACTTTTTGAAAAATTCCATTTTTATAAATGGGTTTCCCATCAATGATTTTTGGTGCAGTACACCTAGTAAATATGAGAACAAATTAGGTCAAGGATGAATTGGACTTTTTATAAAGGATAGTACAATTAAGTTAAAAATAAGTACTAATATAGCACATGGATTTGCTGACTTTATATAGTTTATCTTGAAAACTTTATTGGCTTATGTTTGCAACTTTATTTTCTCAGGCCAAAATCTGAGTAACAAATCACCATCAAATTTGTTATCTTTTTTTTTTTTTTACTCTTTTATTGGAAGATAATTGATGTACAATAAACTTCACACATTTAAAATATAGACTTTGATTATTTTGAACTGATAATATTAATAGTTATGTATATTCATATTATTGTGAAAGTAAGGAAGAGATTTCAGAATCTGGGCAGGTTATTATTAATTACAGTAGTAACCACAGTGTTTCTCTTTTACTCCAATTCTTTCTCCTTCTGGGATGAGATGAGAAGCAAATTGATAGGCTGGCATGTATGGAGTCATAGCATGAGAAGAACTCTGCATTTTAGAAGCTAGAATCTTATCTAGGACAGCTTGCACACCTGTCCTCCTTACCATCTGAGAAGGAAACTCAATCACTCTAGTGTAAGCAAATGCCTTTGGGAGGAGAAGGGAAAGGCCCCTGTATTCCTAAGTTTTGGAGTGTCAATAATTGTCTGCAGTGAGGACGTAAGATAGACTCCCCGTTAACAACCTTGGGTTTTAACTCTCTTTAAAATGTATATACACAGGGTCATCCTTTCTAGGGTCACTTGGCTTTTCAATCACCTTTAGCTTCCAAAGTTTGTTCTTTGATGGACATTCCAGGTTTCTTTGTTTCAGAAAATCCCTACTGCAGAAACATGAAAATAGTTTCTCTCTAGTGTCCCACTGACGTGTGTAACTCCCGTGAAACCCATCACCTCAAACAAGATAGGAAACATACCTATACCCCCAAAAGTTTCTTCATCTCCTTTTATAATTCCTCTTTACTGCCCTCCTGTACCACCCATCCCAGGCAACTTCCGATCTGTTTTTGTCACTATAGATTATTTGGATTTTGTGGAATTCGATATAAACAGAATCTTAAAATTATGCACTACTTTTCTTGATACAGTTATTTTCTATCTGACATGTTTAATTAAATAGAAGGGACTTTAACTGATTACTTCAATTAATAGGTCTTAATAAGAAAGTAAACAGATGATAAAAAAGAGAATTGTATCCTAGAATAAATTTTAAATTAAGTAACAAATGTGACCAAAATCAAAAGCATGACTTATCGCGTCTCTATTAAATAAACTAAAGTTACATTATTATGAAAAAGAATCATCATCCGTTTTGAATAGTCACATATAAGGGAAGAGGGAATTTAAATGATTGTTCTTTCAACAAGTATTTATGCTTAAGTTTCAGTTTCCATTTTCTCCAATTTCAGTGTTGAAGGGGAATTCTACCAGCTACTTCAGAAAGTAAATGGCTAACATTAACCAAAAGTAACTAAGTAAATCAATCAATCAGTCAGTCAAGAAACCCTCATAGTTACTTATATTCAGGATTACCAAATAATGCTTTGACCACAAAAACACTTAAAATATGTCTGTTGAAAAAATTAAACTAAATTTGATGACATTTAACTCTGTCCATCTGTATTTTGTAGACAATGGAAAACACCACTGATTATTCTCCGACTTGATTTACAATATTATAATATAAGCACTTGTAATTTAATGCAATATATTTTGGAGTGAGTTTAAGCATGTATATTAGCCTGGTTTGCCCTTAGAAAACAAGGTATTCTTATTTCAAAAATATATATTTAATCACTTATTAGTTTGGTCATCTATAGAAATGACGAATTTGATTTGGAATTGTTTATAAAATTAGTTTTGAGAAATTATTTTTTACCAAAAATACTTTGTAAATTCAACAATTGTGGCTTTTTTATATTATTCATATAATTGTTTAATATTCAATAAGCATCTCTACCTGTAAATATCTGAGCGGAAGCTAGGCCAGCAAAAATATTGAATAGAATGAACTATTATAGAGAATAGCACATGCATTTGGAATTACATAAGTGAAACAGTGAAAATCAGTATCAGACATCATTTTGACTTTTAACCACACTTATGATAATTAGCATTACAGGTGGGATGCAGTGTCAATAAAGCCCTCAAGGAAAGAACAGGTGTGTGTGTGTGTGTGTGTGTGTGTGTGTATTATTTTCTTTTCTTTCAAGACAACTGTTTTAGATGATCTAGTGTTCCTGAAATGAAAACAGTTTGACGATCATTTACACCAGTAGAAACTAGGACATCCTAAAGAGAATTATAGATGACTTAATATCTTTTTAGAGAAGAAAAATGGAACCATTTTCAAGTGCTAGTTGGTATTAAATAAAGTATTTTAACAATTTCTTGATTGACTTACCTTGGAAATAGAATGGCTGTCCAATTTAAATTACATAGCAGGATTTTTTTTTTTTGTCAGAATGAAGTACAGGTGGGAGATTTTCTTCCTTTTACAGGTCTCATTTTGAAATCTCATACTTTGTGAATGTTGATATTATTATTCACTTGACAAATATAGCACCTTTTATCTAAAGGGAATAATACACATCAAAATTCTTAACTACAGTGAGTTTTAGCAAAAGCAGCCGTACTGTGACAATCAAACAGTACAGTGTACAATCCAGTCTTTTAAATTATTTTTCTTGTCAAACACTGGGTGACATATATGTCATATATGCACATTTTGTTATAAGAAATGTTTGGGATTTGCCATCTAAGCACTGAATTCACCATGTCTCCATTTAAGGAATTTGAGTTTATATTGTCAGCTGATTTGAATTTGATTAATGTTTCATTGAACTTAATTTTTTTATAAGTTGCAGTAAATAAGGAGAATATTGCTTCTTCAAATATTTCTACAGTGATACATCCCTGTACAACAGCTAAAACATGTTTAGCTCAAGGAATTACAGCAACAATCATTTGTGAAAATATTTTTTCATTTAATAACACAACTAAGAATACAGTTGTTAATAAACTAGCTTCCTTTGAGTTTGGAAAGTATGTTTATGTGTATTTTACTAAATTTAGCTACTAATGAGGGGACCAATTAGACTTCCTCAACATATGGACAATGACAGGTGGGAAGGCTGTGATCTATCTGTCTACCCAAGTTATTCGGAAGGAACATGGAATTTAATTTATAATAGTTTCGATGACTCAGTGGATGGTAGTTTGTTGATATGGAGTTTTCTCTCCATTCCTCCAATGACATATTATTATCAGCTAATATTTATCTTCAAGCTATGTTAGAGAGCTCACCTCCCATAATTTACTTGTTTGAAGGTTCTCCCATATAACTTGTGAATTTGGAAGAAATATTGACTGTTGTTTATATATATATATATATATATATAGTGAGTATCATCAGTAATGGTACAAATCAAAATTGAGGAACACAGCACGACGTGTGCAGTATTCCAAAGATGCAGCACTTGTATTAGTCATGAACAGTCATTTGACAAACCCAATTTGAAGACCAGACCTCTAAATAGTTGGCCTATAAAATTCAAATGTGACAAGACAAACTTGAAGAAAATCAGAACTGTTTCAGACTAAAGTAGACTAAAGACTTAACATTATATTATTCCCCAGTGCATAGAAGGGTGCCTGCCACATAGATTCTCAAAAATATTAATACACAATATGATACATAGATGATGTACTGCAGAACTGTACACTTAAAACCTTTGTAATTTTACTAACAATTGTCACCCCGATAAAAATAATAATAATATTTACAGACAAGATCAGTTGCATTCAGATGGAAGAAGAATTGACTCTGGGTGGTGAACACACAATGCAATATGTAGATGATGTATTAATATAATTGTACATGTGAAATCTATATAATTTTATTAACTAATGTCACTCTGATAAATTTAATAAAACTAAAAAAAGCAGTTTAATTATTTCTATTTATTTTTTTGAGAAATGTTAATGCCTACATAGCATGCCATCAATAAAGCTCCTTTTAAAAGGTTAAAAAAATATTTGCAAAATGAAAAAATAAAACACAGCAAAATAGACTAAAGAGGCCTAACAAAACAATGTAGCACATGAGTCTGGACAATGTCATTTTTCTTTTTCTTCTTCTTTTTTTTTTTTTTTTTTTTAAATTAAAGTGTATTGGGGTGACAGTGGTTAGTAAAGTTACATAGGTTTCAGGTGTACAATTCTGTAATATATCATCTATATAGCACATTGTGTTTTCACCACCCAGAGTCAGTTCTCCTTCCATCACCAAATGTTTGATCCCGTTTACCCTCATCTAGTAAGAACATCTTTAGGATGATTGGTGAAACTTGAAGTGTATGGATTAAAACATAGTAGTGTATCAATTTTAGTTTTCTCATTGTTATTTTCTGTTTCATAGTTTTGTACGAGAATGTTAGAAGGGAATTTTTTGGAAGGAGTACCTTCAATATGTCAGAAACTGTGTTCCTCACTAAATTAAAAGTTTAAAGATAAACATATTTCTTCAAATAACTAATTAAAATATTGTAGTTTTGGAAATATATTGATACCTTGATGAGAAATGTAGTATATTTTAAGGAAAACCATGCATGGGAGGTGGGGGAGAGATATTTGCATAGTAAAGCACAAGAAACAAAAAGTCTTAGGAAGACATTTATAAAATTATAACATGGAAAAAATTTTGAAAAATTCAGATTTATTTCCTATTTCTGAATGTTTATTATCAAATATTGTATTATGCAATTTTATATTTTTAGAGAAATGTGTCTAAGATAAAGCTGAATATTTGTGGTGAGAGTCATCCTGGGTGTCTAAATTCAGATCTTAAATCCTGCGGCCTTGTACCGTGTCAAAACAATTCCCTGACTCTTTCTTCATTATTATTCCCTCCTACGTTTTTCTCTTTATTTATCAGTTGAAAGCTTCTTTTTTCTGCATATTAAATTGTATTTTAGATGAATTGTCACACAAGCATATATTTTGGGAAAAGGTATGAATCAATATGGGTAAAATAACAATAAAATACACAATTAATTTAATTTTATTTTTTTCCTTTTTTTGTGGCTTAAATACAATTAAAGAGAGACAATGAGGGCTGAGAATCTTAAAGGCTTTCATGTGATGCAGATTATTCTCTTTTAACCAGGAATGTAGACACAGTTTAGATTACCAGTAAATTGGTGTGCTATGTAGGCATTAACATTTCTAAAAAAAATAAATAGAAAGAATTAAATTGCTTTTTTTAGTTTTATTAAATTTATCAGAGTGACACTAGTTAATAAAATTATATAGATTTCACGTGTACAATTATATTAATACATCACCTACATATTGCATTGTGTGTTCACCACCCAGATTCAATTGTTCTTCCATCTGAATGCAACCGATCTTGTCTGTAAATATTATTATTATTTTTATTGGGGTGACAATGGTTAGTAAGATTACAAAGGTTTCAAGTGTATAGTTCTGCAGCACATCATCTATGTATCACATTGTGTATTAATATTTTTGAGAATCTATGTGGCAGGCACCCTTCTATGCACTGGGGAATAACATAATGTTAAGTCTTTAGTCTACTTTAGTCTGAAATAGTTCTGATTTTCTTCAAGTTAAATATAGAAGGGAAAAATAACTTGAATAACCAGCTTTTTTCAGAGACAAGTATAAAATAAATATTGATGCCTAAACTTTAACAATATTTTGTAAACAGCAGAGGCAATGGTCATCTTATCAGCTACTCACATGAATCTGATTGTAAATGCTCATTTCATCTTTTCGTGGAAGGGATATTTCCCCAGTAATGTGAAACAAGAGGGAATTCCTAAATAAATGCTTTAAAAGTCAAAGAAAAAAGTGTTCAATCAAATTTCCATAGACAGTAAACTCTCAAATTTGGAGAATTCTTTACACACTCTACGTCAGAGGGCATAGATTATTTTAAGTATATCATCAGTCTCTCACTAAGACCAAAGTAAGTACATGTTTCCTTTAAGGATATGTCCTATTTTATAAATATACTTTTGAAACTCAGTTTCGTTAAAAGAATACAGCATTGTACTTTGTGTAATCAGCATTGGACACTCCTAATACCATAAACTTCCTTGTTCTATTTCTACGTTTATGAGTGCAGGTGTAATATGAATTAGGTTTTTTAATAGCCATGTTACAATTGGAAAGTGCCATCACTTGTTTTGTTTATGGTTAAGGTTAACTTTTCATATGATGTTTATATATGATATTGGCCTTTCTCAGGCCAATATCTTCTAACCTTGCCATCTTTCTTCCCAAACACACTTCTGATTATAAATTAAATTACTTTAGGAACTTTTCATTCTCTTGACCCAGTGAGGAACAAACTTCGTATGTTTTCTTACAAGACTATCCTGTACCTCACATATTTTCCTCAATGTTGAAAAATTTCCTTCCTATTAAATTTGTGAGTGTATGTTGTGCAAATCAAATAAACTGTTAGTTAACAATGTAAGCATATCACATTACAATGTTTAAAACTGTTCATTTATATTTTACAAAGATATATTGAGACAGTTTATTTACTTATAATTTACTTATGTAAAGTTTAGAAAGTAAATAAAAGTGTGTACCATACTGGTGACAATTCATATATCTAATGAATGTAGTGGGAAGAAAGAAAAAGAATGAGTGGGTATGAAAGGGATTTTCACATTTTTCCCTATACAATCTATATTCTCTCAAATAACCTGAATTTAGTATTTGATTATACGTTTTCTGGGTAATTAAAAAATACACAGTTATTTTTTCCAATTTTTCCAAAGCAGAAATTTTTAGTACTTTTTAATATCTGAGGTATTGTCATAGTAGCTGTTGTGATTAATACTAAAAGAGACAATATCATCTGTAAAAATTGGGAACATACAATTGCTGTTAAGGAAACATTAGCTAAATATGTTATGGATTCATATAATACTTTAGAACATAACAATAATTAAATGCTCACATCAGCAGTAGTATTAAAATGATGACAGAAATGCAAAGGAAGAAAAGTAACTTTAGTATAAAATCTGTGTAAAAGGAAGACTGAGTTTTTAACAAAGGATAAAAACCCAAATCAATTGATCTGTGTTGAAGTGTATTTCCAATAAATGAAATAAATAGAAAAACACTTGCACAATCTACACTAAGAACTCTATGCAAAATAAAGATGGGTTTTAGAGATGATTGCTGTAACTATTGGTATGTCCACAACCATTTCTTGCTACAGCTTTCCACACTAACTCCAAATACCAATCAAACAAAATCAACACAGATAAAATGTTTTTCAAACACCAAGAGAAAATTTCTGTTGAACTTTGGAGTACAATAATTCAGTAAATTCAAAAGTTAATGGATTCATTCATGTATAGCAAACGTACATACAGCAATGTGTCACTTCTACATACTCTCATGCCTCAGAATCCAAAAATATAATTTTTCTATTGTTAAAGTTTAATAGCTCAAAAATCATGACACTATATGTTATCATTTAGAAATAAATAGAACTTTTTTATATAGACTTCTGTAATAATATCTAAGTCCAATAGTCTTATTTCAGTATCATTGACATTATGTCAGACATAATTTTCAATGGAAGGTGACAGGGCTGTGGTGATGCTGTGTATGTTTAAGTTACTTTAGCTGTTTGTGAAATGAATGTCCTTACAAAGATAATTTTACAATGTCTGAGTTATTTTTAATTTAATTTAATTATTTTTTTGGCATTTAAGTAGACTAAGTTCAACTTGTAAAAATAATAATTCATGTTTTATGAATTACCTTAAAAAACATGTATGTTATGAAATTAGTATTCTAAAAAAAAAAAGTACGGAAAAAATTTACTAACAATTGGGGACAGGTTAAAACATAGGGAAGTGATTAGTTACCCTAAATATATAGGTTCATAGAATATTCTTACAATATGTCTCTTTTGAGCACACACACAAAAAAATACTCTAATTTTGACACTGATTAATACACGTGATTTTCTTAATATGAAGTGTTGAAAATTAATCCCACACTGCTATTCTCAAAGTAAGCATACCTCTTCTTCACTTTTAATAATTAAACCAGTGAAAGTTAATTAAGTTCATGGAAATCACAGAAAAATATAATCAGGACAGTAAATGTGCTGCAAAAATGTCTTGTAATATTGGGACTGAAAATCAAAATATACATCACTGAGAATACACTCCCCCATAGTTTTCTCTTAAACAGTACATATAATTGAGCTGACTATTCATGCAGGTGAATGAATGAATCAACTGTTCATACTAAAATCACTATTAGTTATGACTAATTGAACTTTGATTTATATTTGTTTTTTAGATAAATGCTTAGAATGCTAATTATTAATTTTTATGAAAATGTATAATAAAAATTCATTAGCAATATTTTCACACATTTCAATGTAAAATTATATTTAAAAAATGACTCAGTTATAGAAAATTTTGCTCTTGGCTTTTGGTAAACTGACTGGACTATGGATCATTCACAAAGGCACCAAACAAGCAAAAATCTGGTCAAATAAGAAATAAATATCAACTTTACATTCAGGTACATATTTAGGTATCTTCTTAGTTTAGATACAAAGATACTCACGGACTCTTTCATGTCTGTATACTGAAGATTATGTTTATTTACCATGTATGTCATTTCTGTTGGATGTGATATAGCAGACATTCAGTTAATGTCATGGAATGAAGTGTGTCAATGAATGAACAAATTTACTTTCAGACAAATGTGTTCATATGTAGGTTATTTCCATAACTTAGACCTAAGGAAAATATTTGAGAAAAAATAAGAATACATTCTCAATTATTTTTGCCAAAGGTCAAAACTGTGAAGAAGAAGTGTAGTATTAAGTGATGTTTGAGATATCCCAAAATAATTTACAAATTAATTTAGTAAGATTATAAAAATACACAAAAACATGTTTGAAACTATATAAAGGTAGGTGATATATTAGATAGAATCTAAGGTTAATCAACCTAAATACAACATTGAAAAGGCACCTAATGAATTTTAAAAAGACAAAGATTATGTGAACTCGTTATTCAGTTAGATATTGCAATAATTGCCTCACTTTGATTTCACTTCCCAAATGACTCATTTTCAACAATTAAACAGATTATAACAGGAGAGAGATCAGTTTAACAACAATCTGTCTTTAATAACACAGTACTTTTTTCACAATGAGAAAAAGATCATCCAGGGAGATGATAACTGTGCTTCGGGCAGTTTGAGCAATACAAATGAGAGATTAGTGATTGTTAGAAAGTAAAAAAATTCCCCCAAAACAAATTGTCCCTCAGTGAAAAATTGAGTTACTTGTTACATTTGGATTTGACTAGGAGAAGCTGGCCTTGACATCTGCTGTCTTACTGAGCTTATTATTACTCCAGATGGCAACTTCAAACTGTTCCACAGTGTTTCACTTTTGAAGAATAACAATTTTGTGCTTTCAGAATACAAGACACTTTTCATCATGCCATTGTTTCCATTTAATTTTGTCTCAAAATATTTTATCAATAAGATTTAAGGATACAAATACAACAGGAGTATTCATAAAGCATTTATTAAATTATATAAATAATCTTAGAAAATGGCTATTACTTAAATACTAAGAAAAATGTTTTGCTAAAAATGGAATAAAATTACATTTTACCCCTTTTAACTAGATAAATAACTCCACCATCTATCACCAAATGAAAGAAAATAAAACATAGAATTTAGGAGACATCTGAAGCATGTCATGAGACAAATCATGAGTATATATATATATATATATATGTGTGTGTGTGTGTATATATATGTATATATATGTATATATATATAACTATATATATAACTATATATAACTATATATATAGTTATATATACATATATATATATATATATATATATATATATATATATATATATATATATATATATATAGCAGAAGTCAACAAAGGAACTAGCAAGATGATTCCCTCTCTAAGATAAAAGTGAGTCCATTCCTAATATCTCAGATTTAGTCAGTTCATTACAATTTTCCAATTAGCTTCATTAACTAATAACTCTTTGATTCTTCTAAAAAATTTTATATGGTGCATCTACTGTATAGGCACTTTGTGTAGGAAGAAAGGCAATCATGGATGGGAACCAAATGAGAGATATTAACAGACACAGACAAGGCATATCTGTCTAAAGCAGCCTGTTGATGAGTCAGGGTCAGGAAAGAGAGTCTGCAATACCACTTGGCTGGGGTAAATAAATTTAAACTGAGCAAGGTTAAAAAAAAATCCCTGACATTTGCATCAGAGCTGTACTATAGAAGTAATTGTTGCTAAACTTGATCATAGACTCGATATTTTTTCTTATAAAACTTCTTAAAGTTCTTATTCTGGATGAACTCTTATTCACAAATGAGTAATAGTCAAAAAAAGAAAAACAAAAAACAAATAATTTTTAAAAAGGAGCAAAGAAAAATGAGTGAAAGAAACACAACTGGTATTTCAAGAATTTGAATATTTGAGGCAGAGAATCAGGGTGAGAGCGTTGGGAAGAGCCAAAGATGAAGAGGGCCTTAGAAA
Organism: Rhinolophus sinicus; assembly: GCF_036562045.2. Classification (NCBI taxonomy): domain Eukaryota; kingdom Metazoa; phylum Chordata; class Mammalia; order Chiroptera; family Rhinolophidae; genus Rhinolophus; species Rhinolophus sinicus. Next base: position 31,850,363 of record NC_133754.1, read on the forward strand.
TTTGCCTAAAGTTCCCTTGAGTCTATTGATGAATAAAAATATGTGCATCTGCAAGGGGGGACTCCACAAAACTGGGGCAATTACTACTGGGGAAGTGTGAGGTGAATATTGAAAGAGCTCACAGAGGGATTTGAGACATTCAAGTTCTGACCAGAAGAAGTGGAGAGACTTTGTTGAATATCTGTGCTATTCAATAAAGACCTTAGAAAGGTCACACATTAATAGTTGGTCTAATCCATCCCTAGAATTAAAGTAACTCTAAATAAACCATGATATACCTTAAAATGAAGATGTAAGGTGATAATGCCAATCCATAGCTTAATGGCAGTCAAAAAAACTTCAACAATCTTTTATGTAAAGAAAGACAACAAAATCCATACAACAATGATACAATATTTTAGCATTTAACCAAAAATTACTACACACAATTTCTACTTAAAGCCTTGCCAATGATTCTTATATGGCTCACCATGTATCATAAAAAATAAAATGTTAAAAAAACAGAAAACTGGACAAAATATATGAAAAAATAATCCTGTTTCTGACATTGAAAAACATGCAACATAGGACTTTTACCTCTAAGAACAGGTGAAGGCTATGAGTGTAGACTTTTGCACGGAGTCAAATTCCACATGGCAGCACAGTAGTTGAGGACAGAGAGAGAGAAAAAAACGGTTATCCACAGTAATTTAAATCTCTTAAGAAGAGTTTCGGACAAAAGGGAAAAGACCAGTAAAAGAGTACCAAAAATGTTTAAATGGAATTCTCTGAAATGTTTGACTGAATACTAATCTGCACACAAATTTAGTAAAACTTCATAAGTCCAAGCATTGAAATATTTGCTTGTGAGTGATAAGTTTAATTATTCCTAAAATTCAGGCAGAGCTGAAAACTATTCTCCCCCCCCCCAATAATAATAGGGAGATTTGATTTAATCACTGTGACATTTAATAGAGATTCCAGAAAGATCATGCCTTAGTAGAAGGTCAAATACAAATCTATAGTAAAGGCTACTCTTCACTGATAAAGCTTATAGTGAGATTTGAATTAATCAAGTTTAACCAGAAATAAATGTCTTTCAAACAAACTTGAAAACCTCTCAAAGAAAATAATAAAATGCTAATATACCAGTATGGTGTCTGTATCAAATGAAAAATGCCTAGACATACGAAATGGGGGTGGGGGGTGGGGAAGAGGGCAAATAACAAATAAGCAGGAAATAAATCATTAAAAACAGAGGTAGAAATATCAGTGATTTTGCTATTAGCTAGCAAAGATTTTTTAAATTACTATAAATATGTTTTAGGAATAAAAGCTAAAAAAATAAGTTAATCAGAATGTAATATGGTAAAAAATAAAACTTTCATGTTTAAAAAATATGTTATTGGACTTCCAGTGTCTGACCAGCATGTTAGAAACTTAGAAGTGACCATAGCATCCTGACAAGTGAAAACCTGGACAGACTGAGAAGTCAACAACTCTTTTTGGGTCAGAAAAGTGAGGTCACAAGTCAAACCACTACTCCAAAAATCGGAGAGACAGACAGGTAGATGTAGAGAATCATAATTTAATGGAGAAGAAACCCATGAACAGAAAATACTACCAGTACTAGCACCAAGGAAAGAAAACCTAAACTGTAATTTTGAATTGCTTTAGAGTCGGTGTGGACACCACTGAGAGTTAAAAACTCTAGGAGGACCGATTTATAAGAGGGTCCCACACTTTTCTATTTTACCTCCAGAAGCTGTGTACTCACAGTAAACAACAGAGAGAAGAAAAAAAAAAAAACCTCTCATGCTTCCAGCAGGGAGAGGGGAAAATAATCATTTTAAAATAAACCAGAGCCTATTGTTCTTCTTAACAAAGCCATTCCTGAGGAGAAACTATTTTATCAGAGCATAACCTGATGGGGTTTTATCAGAGTTTAACTTATCTGCAGAAAGGGAAATACCCAGGTTCAGCTCCATAGGCTCATTCTGTCTCACTAAAAGAGGGAGGGGACTGGGAAGCACTGGTGAAGTTCACAGTCTAGATACAGAGGCTCAAAACAAAACAAAATCAAAAAGAACAAAAAAGGGACCTAATCATAAGACCATAGAACACTTCCCCTCCCCCACACTTTATCACCACATTGAAATGGCCTAGTTATTGCAGTTCCTTTTATTCAGTACAGTATGTCCGTTTTTCAACAAAAAAATTGAAAGACACAGTAAAAGCAAAAAACAAACACAGAAGAGACTGTTGTACAAGCATCAGAACTAGAGTCAGATAGGGCAGGCATGTTAAAAATGTCAAAGAATTTTTAAAAACTGAGATAGATATACTCAGGACTTTATTGGAAAAAGTAGACAACATGCATGGAAAAATAAGAGAGATGAAAATTGTAAGAAAGGATCAAAAATAAATGCCAGAGATCAAAACAAAACAAAACAACAACAAAAAAAACCTAACAGAAATGAATAATGTTTTTGATGGATTTATTAGTACACTGGACAGGACTGGGAAAAGAAAAGAATGCCTGAGCTTGAGGATATGACATGAGACTTTTATATGTATATTACATCATCATGTTGTGCACTTTATACATTTTTTTAAAAAAATCAATTATAGCTCAATAAAGCTAGAAAAAATAAAAACCCAAAGAAAGAAAAAAATAAGTGGAGAAAAAAATAGTAGTACCTTTCCTCCTCCTAATTTATTTAATAGACAACTGAGTTTTTAAAGAAAATGCAACATAGTATTATGGAATTTATATTTTCTACAGAAGGAAAGTTTATAGCAGCAATAGTGGGAGAATTGGGGTGGTAAATAAAATAGCAAGGTTCTATAAGATTGTGATATTTCTGGTAAAAACTTTGAATTACTCTACTATGTGTTACCTACAACTTTATCATTATTTATGTGTGCTTAAAAAGTGCATATTATCTACTTTCTGTATGCTAAATAAGTCATCTGTTGAGAGGATAATTTAAAAATCTCCTCCAATGAGGTGTGTTTCAATTTTTTATACTTTTACCATCATTTCCTTATGTGTTTGAGAATAATATTTTATGTGGACAAAAAGTTAAGACTGTTCATATAGTTCTTTTGAAGTGACAGTTTTATCATTACTTAGTAATTCTCCTTTATCCTAATAATCTTCATTGCTGAAAATCTCTTTTATCTTATATATTAATTTTTTTTTATTTAAAAACATTATTTTATGCTTGTCCTAGAAAATAAAATTTGTTTATCACATAAGCCACTGTGCTTTTTCTTGAGAAGAGTATTAAACATCTTTTTATAAAGACAGTGAAATATCTACCCCATCATAATTTAGTTTTCAGATATTTTCCACTATTTTAATTAGCACTGTTCTCATTTTAAATTATCTTATTCTTGGATGCATTTTTCCCAATGCACATAGATTTACATAAATATTTGTTTTATGTTTATGAAGCTTTTGTTCATTACTACTTTTCATCTGTGAGTTAAGTCAATTTTTATTTTCTTATATTAATGATATAATGTTACTCTGAATATTGTAAATAAAACATGGAGATAATAGTCAATTATGTTTTATGATATGAACAATACCTTGTTAATAAATGTTACATGAACCTTTTGAGTTATAAAGTCCTTTCATGACATGTAATCCTTTAAGAAAATAACGGTTATTGAGAATAAGTGACATGCTTGTAAAATAATAATTCAAATTCCCAAATGTCTAATTAGTGTGAATAACAAAGTTTTATTGCTTTTCCCAGTGTTGTCTGAGACCAACTGAGTTAGTCACACCTCTTTTAGTTTGTGTACCTATATTCAGAGCATGGTAAATAAGAATAGATGAAATTCCTTTTAAAACAAAATTATTCACATATTTCAAAATTGTGTAATGCATGTGACTATTACTTTATCATGTTTTACTTTGAAAATGCCAAATCATCTAAAGTTTGCTTGTGAGACTGCTGAGAACCAACTGCATATACAAACCATAATTTGAGAAACCCTGTTGAGTATTTACAAAAAGTGTTGGCAAGAAGCTAATAGAGTACTAAAATTGAGCACAGTCTTGAAGGTTATAAAGAAATAATAGCGTATCCCAAGTTAAAGTTAAATTAAAGTTTCACTCCCTTTCTTTTCCCTGAAGGGTGGCAATGCTTTATTTGGATCATTTTCTTCAGAAAGTGAAAGAACATACATATTTTTTCTTTTAAATTTCTGATTTAAATATTTTGTTTTCAAAGTAGGTATTCAGCTACCATCACTTTTGAAAATAATTCTGATTTTATCTTATCCCAGTGATGATATCTGTGCACATACACAGAACTCTCATCAATCTCATGGTCTTGAACAAAATGGTCAACATAAAATAATATTTCAGGCTATGAAAGACCCTCAGCCATCAATGTTAGGGGATATTATTTAATTGCTATTTAATCTGTTATTTCATGAGGCTTTATAATCAATATGAATAAACTCTCTGTTAAAGTAATAATACCTTGAGCAGCAATAGCATCAGCCATATTTTAGAAATTGTGAACAATAATAAAATAAAACCAACAGCAACAGGACTGTATGCTAGATATTAATTGGTATGCAAGTTCCCTTTTATGAATTTTGCCAAAACAGTAATTCAGAACATGTATGGGTAAGAAAGAATATAGAATAGTATAACATCAGATCTTTCTTTGATTTTGAATAAATTCTAGGAAGGTTTTATATCAGCAGACACATTTAGATATGCAAATAGAAGAGTAAGGTTCAACTTTTAAATTATAAACCGAATGGTTATAACCTTTCCAACACACAATATTACGATTTTCACATGTGATGAATCTATCTTAGCCTTCAGAAAACTATTTTCACATATGTGGGAATATTTAATAAGTAAATTAAATTGGCTTAAGATACACTACACAATCTACATAAAGCCTAGCCTTACTCATTTTATTCTTCCTTTCCAAAAATATTTACCTCAACCTTGGAAAAATTTTGAACAGAAACCTATTTGAATTGTATTTTTGTTGTCCTCCAGTAAATACATTTTTATTGAGAAATAATTATAAACAAGATCTTAAACACTGGGAATTCCAAGGTAAAAAAAAAAAAAAAAAATTCCAATAAGATCTAAGTCTGGTAGGGAATTCAACATGCATTCAAACAAAAAAAGCACAAGACAGAGTAAAATAGGTTGTCCAAAATAAGAAGGGTGAAAAGCATGGAGTGATTAATTTTTGTTGTATGATCTTAAAAGATATTAAATTGATATTAATTGGAAAGAATATTTCATGTTCCACAATCATGTTTCAGTCTTTGTTGATTATATATATTTTATAAACTTTTCTACACGTTCAGTTAACATTGTTAAAATGATAAAGTAGAATAATCCACATTAAACTTAAATGGTGTGGACAGTCTTAATGATGTATATATCACATCTCTGAATCCCAAAGCCATAAACCCTGAAAAAATTGTCACTGAATCATACCCCCAATTGCAATTTTGAGTGCCTCCATTAAAATATAAACATTACAAATGAGAAATAATATTTCACAATTGAAAATATCTTATTAATGATGAGACATCAGAGGAATATAGTGTAAGGCTGATTTAGAATTAAGAAGAAAGAGTAGGCTAGATGTATTGATATTATCTATGGAATGAGATATATAAGAGTGAGGAAATTGTGGGGTTGTAAAAAACTATTTTGGTACCTGGATTTTGTAATTAGAGATGAGGAGAGCATTGCTGTATTTCTACATTAACACAATTCCTAATTACCTGTGTTACCTCAGACTGACCTAGTGTTTAAATAAGCAATTAATGGAAACCTTTCAGAAATAAAATAACAAGCTCTTGTATTCAAGATTGTCCCTATTCTTTGATCTTCATGATAAAAGGATGAAGGTGTATAAAAATCTTAAAACGTCTTCTATGTATTTAAAGTATTTTGTCTTCTCTAGTTTCTTAATAATTATGCATCTTCATTAATTATATATCTCACCCCCACAAATCCCAACACTTACTTTAACATTTTTATTATTTATTTTCCTAAAATTGAATAGATTAAAAAAAATCACCACACATTTGAAGTAAATATTGCAAATCTACTGCTATTTGAAGAGAAGAGTAAATAATGTTTGTAATTAAGATAGTTACAAACTATACCCTGTACTACAGGAAAAATAAATAACTTTTCGGAAAAACAGTAAAATTAAACTGATCCCAATTTACATGCTGTAGGTAATGGATCTTCTGAGCTCTATTATCCAATAAGTTAAAATAATCCAACAAATTAAATTGTCCAATAAATTAAAATCAAGATTAATACTATCCCATCAATTCACAGAATACATATGGAAGAAGAGAACATTTTGTCTCCTTTATACTGACAGAAGTGACTGAGGAAGAAGTAGATTGTTTTATAAATAACCCAAATGGGATTCAGTTTGAATTAAATCTATAAGAGGTACTAAATTAGAATACATTTTACCTAATATGAACATTTTGCCAAAACTATTTTTTAAGACATTACTTTAAAATGTATATTGACTTTTAAATATGTTAACAGTGTGTGATTTAGATTGATTAAACTAGTTACTCTTTGAGGAAATATTATCCAGTCTGAATGTGAGTTTATGTATGTGTATGAGTGGTGGTGCTGGGAATAATTTCAACTGAAGAAGCAATAACCAACTCTCATATGGAGAAGTAAATAGAAGAAAAAAAAGTGTGCTTTTACTTTTTTGATATTACTCAATCTATGTGTTACTTCTTCAGATATTGGCATTCATTAATATCAGCTAGGCTATGTGTATGCTTTTAAGCATTTAATGGATGTCTTCTTTCCCTGTTTCCATCTTGCTGATTTTATTTCTTTCTCACACTTACAACCTTGGGCACATTATTAATATTCTTTTTCTTTCTAAAGTGTCACTCATTCTTACTTTACTGATTCATCTGATTCTTCGAGTGAATCAAACAAGTTGGCTGATGCTCACTGAACTGGATCTCTTTTGCTTATTCCGTTATCCACCTTCTCTGTGCTTCTTTTGTAAGAGACTGATCATTCTGAGCTGCAGCAGCAGGGCTTCAGGTCAGATGGAGGAGAACAGTGAATAAAAGTATCATTGTCACAGTTCTCTTTCTGTTGCATTATCTTGTAATGGTTGTTAACAGCTCCTGTCAAGGTGATTCTTTCCATTCAACTTTCTCCTTTCAGGTTGTGCTAATTGTTACAGCATCAAGTCCCTTCTGGCTAAGTAAGGGTGCTAACAGAACCTGTTATTACTACTGTTTACTGTGATGTATCTTCTAGGTAATTGATTGGGACATATCACAATTTCAAAATAATTCCTTTATTAAGCCCTCTTTGAATTACCTTAATATTAGTTTATCCTGGGAACCAGATACACTCATTATAGTAATTAGTCCCATACACTGAGACCTACATGACTTTATAAGAAAGATAACTTTATTCATATTCTGGCTATGATAAAGTTAAAAAATAACACCTCAGTGACTTAACACATTACTGTCTCATTTAGATTATATGTTCGTTGTGTGTTGGCGAGTAGACTTTCCTCACCATAGTTTCCAAAGGACACTGGGAGTTGCATGGAATTATAACTCCAGGATTGCAGAAGCAAGGGAAAGAAAAGATGAAGAGCTAGAGGTCGGTTGTAAAAGATTTTTTCATAGGAGGTCACTTCACTCACATTTATCTGGTTAATCCGTCAAATGGCTTAGTCTGAATGATAGTGATATTACTACAGGAAGGAGCACCAATACCATTGAACACAAAGAAACTAATAAAGTTTGTCATTTTAATCACCAAATACTAGGTGTTTTTCTTATTTCATGTATGGAACATTCTGACGCCATCTGGATGTCACAGCTAGTCATTATTTCTAGGATGAGTTCCAAGGTCTCTTGGTATTGGTGATTTTTCTATATACCAGGCCAGTATATGGTTTATTTTTCTCTGGAAACCTATGACCGCAAAAGAAAAGTTACTTTCCCCCCATGCTTGCAATAAAAATAGGTGGAACTGCACAGGATAATAATAGTAAAAGGCATTTCAGGAAAGAAATATCGCAGTTGCAAAGTATAGGACAAAGTGACTACAGAATACCAAAGAGTCAAAATGAAATATAAGTACATAGGAAATGTTCATTAGTTATCCTATTAGTTTAAAATGAACCTCATCAATTAAACAATTAACTTAGTTGTTAAGAGGTCAGTATATAGTCAATAAAACTAGATACTGTGTTTCCCCGAAAATAAGACCTAGCTGGACAATCAGCTCTAATGCGTCTTTTGGAGCAAAAATTAATATAAATCCCGGTCTTATTTTACTATAATATAAAATCAGGTAATATAATATAATATAATATAATATAATATAATATAATATAATATAATATAATACATTATTTTACTATAATATAAGACCAGGTAATATAATATAATATAATATAACCAGGTCTTATATTAATTTTTGCTCCAAAAGACGCATTAGAGCTGATTGTCTGGCTAGGTCTTATTTTCGGGGAAACAGGGCATATGACTCTGCTCAGCATTAAGTAATTAGGTAGATTTTCATGCCTCATTAGTAAAGACATGAAATATAAAACAAAAAAAATGAAGATAAAAATAAAAAAGCCACTGGATACTTACTAATTTAAAAAAAATAGTTTTATGATAGTCTCAGTATATATTTCATATATTAAACCTAATTTCTCCCTTGTGGAATAATTGCAATTTTTGGAAAAAAATACTGACTTTTTAAAATTATTAAAATGTCAATGAAATAGTAATCAGTTACAGTCTTACCAAGGGTAGCAAAATAATTTGAGGGAGTCAATAATTTCAACGTCGAATCCCGGTGTATTAGGTGATATTTCAAACCTATTTTTTCTGTTTCATCATCTAGACAAAAGACATCCTTCAATTGAGAATTATTTATTTTAATTATTGCATGGAAGAAATGTGTATTAAAATATGTATCTTTTTCCTTTTTTGAGTTATTTTTTTCTTTTTTATTAAATTTATTGGGATGACACTAGTTAGTAAAATTCCTCGTATATAGATTTCAAGTGTACAATTCTACAATACATCATCTATGTATCACATTGTGTGTTCACCATCCAGAGTCAGTTCTCTTTCTATCACCATATATTTGACCTGTTTTTTCCCTCTTACAATCCCCTTCTGCCCTTACCCTGTGGTAACCCTCAAACTGTTGTCTGTGTCTATGAGTTTTGTTTGTTTGGTTGTTTGTCTTGTTCGTTTGTTGCTTTTAGTTTTATATCCTACACCGTTTCGTGTCAACGCAAAATTTCCCTTATTTTTTATTCAATCTGCCCTCTTTGAGCATATTATTTTCTTACTCTTCAAGTTCCTAATATATCTTTCCCATACTTACTTTAAAGTTGAAATACCTAAGCCAATAGTTCTCAAAGTTTTTATTCATAGGATCCTTTTATAGCCTTAAAATTATTAGTAATCCCAGAATATTTTTAGAGTTATAGTTATTAAAATTTACCATTTTGGAAATAAAATCAAAATCTGAGAAAATTATTAAAAATATGTATTTTTCCATTTAAAAATAAAAATGAATTCTTAACTTTTTAACATAATATTTTATGAAAAATAACTAATTTTATGAAAAATTGTGAAAAGAATGCTACTGTTCTATATTCTTGCAAGCATTTTTAATGTTTTGCTAAGTATGAAATAGGTAAGTTTTGTATCTGCTTCTACATTAAACACATTATAAACCTTTTTGTTTAACTATATGAAGAAAACCATGCCTCCTATAGATACGTAATGGGGACTAAGAGGAATATTTAATAGTCTTTTCAGGTGTACGTGGTTATTCTTCTTTGATACTATTCTAGAATGTAACAAGTTAAAGTTTCATAAAGATTAGTTGCAATAAGAAATTTGAAACTACATTAATAATCTTTTTGTACTGTTGAATTTAGACTCAGTGACCTATCTTCCAATATGAATGGATCTTTAACACATGATAATTATATAACATGTTTTCATCATTTGGTAAAGAATTTTAAACTTAAAATTGATAATATCCGAGATTCCATTGTTTGTGAAAATATACATCATATGCAAAATAAAGGAAACTGAAAAAAGAGAGTTAGCTATTAATATAATTTCAACAAGTCAACACACATGCACACACAGGCATGCAGACATACACAGTAACAACAGCAACAAAAAAAAGATGAAGAGTCTTCATCTGGATCATGACCAGAACTAAGAAAGGACATATGCCCCTCTTCTACAAATGCATAGTTTCTTCCTGATTTGTGTTATAATATATTATATTGTATTATATCCCTGAGATTATCATTATTTTTTCCTGTTTATTATAAACATTAGATTTTGGAGGTGTTATACACACTAGTTTGAGAGTTATTAGTTTATGTGGAAAGACACTTAGTTGTTGTACCATAACATACTAATCATTAATGGCAAGCTACCTAGTGTTCACATTTACCAAGATTCTAAGGGGAGCAATATAAGTTTTTTGTTCTAATCTTATTTAAAGACATTTTTAAACATGCTTTATTATGTAAACATATCAATAAAATAAAATCTTTGAATTAATCTGAAAAGCTTTCTAAAGCTAAGGGATGCCAAACAAATTAACGGGAAATGATAGGGGTTAACAGCAACATGGCTAGAGGCACAAATGATGTCCCATAAGATATAAAATAAAACACAACCAGTGACATTTGCATACGGGATCTGAACATACTTCCATTTGTTCTCCCAAGTATCAAGTCTCATGCAGTTTTAATTAAGAGTAGTTTGTTTTTCAATGCAGAAAATCACTGTGGAGATGAAATCTGTAGCAGTTGGAAATCATGTAATTCTTGTTTTAATCTTCATATCAGTACCCAGAAGATTTGAATGTATTCACTCGAATAAATATCCAGCGCTCAATTCTAAATCATTATTTTTCTTCTATTACTCATATGGTTTTATATTTTATATTGCAGTTTTTAATCTATCTGGAATTGATTTTGATGTAAGTATAAAATATACATCTAATGTTTCATGTTTTCTGAATTGGTGTACAATTGCTGCAATGCACAACCATGTGATGAATTACAGAAATAAGATCTGTAGCAACTATGTGAGGGGAAGTAGAGCTTGACATCAAAAATATGTCATTTGGGGGGATATTGATTACTTAAAGGTGGTTATTTAAAAAAAAAAAAAAAGAGAGAGAGAGACTGAAGAAGGGCCTTTTCCCTTCCACTAACTGCCTAAAAGAATTCAGATAGAAAAATCTGCATCAGGAAGGGATCTATTGCCTTTGCACATATTAATTAAGTATAGTTGACAGGGAGAAACCAAGCAATGTCAGTTTCTTAGCTCCATTCAGGCATCCCATTGTTTCTGGGTGGCCCTGCAAGAATTTGTTGAACAAATATTTGCTCCTTCTCATCAACTTGTGAATTGCCTGTTTTCTCTTTGACCTCCTAAACCCCAACCTCCCTTTTTTTAGTTCATAATGGCATATAAGCCTCAACTGTCCTATTTGTCCTGGAATTTCAATTCTTAAGGACTCCTGGTAGGTATATACATAATTAAATTTGGTTATATTCTCCTATTAATGTGTCTCATGTCAATTTGATTATTAGACCAGCCAGAAGAACTAAGAAAGGACATGTGCCCCTCTTCCACAAATGCATAGTTTCTTCCTTATTTGTATTTATTATATTATATTATATTATATTATATTATATTAATTTATAATACATATTATATATATATAAATGTATACTTATGTGTTTATATGTATTCACTGATCATTCCTTTTATCCTCTGCCCTATTTTTTTTTCAATTTAAGCTTAAGTAACTACTAAAAGGAAGAAAAAAATGTATTTCTAATAGTATAGGTGATACTAGTTTTTAACAAACTTAATTTTGTGTACAGAACTTAGTTATGAGAGGATGTAAGAGTTGGAGCTACTGTAACCATTTTGCCACTAAAAGGGGAGATCATGGAACTGATCAAGGAAGGCCATGAATAGACAACCAACATGCCAGTTCCTTGGTCTAGGACTTTGCAACCTCCAAAACTGCCAGAAATAAAGTTCTATTGTTTATAAGCCACCGAGCCTAGGATAGTCTATTATACAAAGATACCTACCAATATTTTTGTTGTTTCCTTTTGACCCTTTTCGCCCATTTCTCCCACCCCACTCCCCAAGCATCTAGTGACCACCAATCTGTTCATATCTATGAACTTGTTTTTGTTGTTGATTTTGTTTTTTTGTCTTTAGATTCCACATAAAAGAGAGATCATGTGGTATTTGTCTTTCTCTGTCTGACTTATTTCACATAGCATAATGCCTTATCCATTTATTCATTGATGCACAATTAGGTTGTTCCCATATCCTATTTATTGTACATAATGCTACAATGAACATAGGGGTGCATATTTCATTTACAAATTAGTGTTTGGGATTTCTTTGGATAAATACGGAGAAGTGCAATGGTTAGATCATATGGCAGTTCTATTTTTAATTTTTTGAGGAACCTTCATACTGTTTTCCACAGTGGTTTAATCAATTTAAATTACCACCAACATTATATGAGAAAATGTTCCCTTTTCTCCATATCTTTGCCATCACTTATTATTTCTTGTCTTCATGATAAATTAGCCATTTTAAAAGTGTGGGGTGATATCTCCTTGTGGTTTTGATTTTCATTTTGCTGATGATTCATGATGTTGAACATCATTTCATGTACCTATTGGCTGTGGTGTCTTCTTTGGAAAAAGTCTATTCAGATCTTCTGTCCATTTTTAATCAAATTGTTTCTTTTTTGTTCTTTTTTTGCTATTGAGTTGTATGAATTCTTTATATATTTTTGTATATTAACCCCTTATCAGATGTATTTTATTAACATTAAAAGCCTAAAATAAACATTAAGGCTGTGTAATGCATAAATGAACACCGAGCCTGAGTATGTTATGTGTAAAGAAAAACAAAATCTAGCAAATTTCAATTCCACCAGTTAAGTAACAAAATTTTTCTAACATGTTTAGTGTTCACCATGTGACAGTTACTATGATAAATATTTTTACACACATCGTCTCATACCATTTCTGTGACATAGGTACAATTTTGGGGCCAGTTTTATAAATGAGAAAACTGAAGCTCAAGGGGTAGTCACTTGTCAAATTCCACAATAAATAAGTATCAAGGCCAGCATTTGAAACCACTTGTTTGATTCCAGTCTGACTGCTTACTACTGTGTTCAATGGGTTTCCTGATGTGAAAGGACTAGAATAGTGAGGCAGAAGGATGAGGATATAGGGACTATACACGTTAGCCTGTTACTAGAGTTGGAAGCCATTGCATCACTGGTTCATTTTTTCAGTCATTTACTTGTTTTCTAACATGCACTGTCTCTTATGGAATGATGATTGAGAGATAAAAATTCACTGCACTAAATGAGGGTTCCTTACTCTACTTGTTATCTTTTTAATTTAGCTTCTAGATTCATTAGCTAATATAAATGTTTTGTTTTGTTTGTTTGTTTATAAGTGAAAGTCTAGCTCACCTATTAAGCATAGATAGGGAAGTATAAATGAAAGGGGCTGTGAAGTCACTAATGAGTGCAAAGGAGTTACGCAATTCTAACAAGAATTAAAGGGAGATAACATAGAAATACAAAATATTTAATATAGACCAGGACAATAATTTGAATTCTTGAAAGAAGGCTACATTGAAGAAATGTTTTAAGGGGACAAATATGTTCAAGATTTCTTGACCAGTTGATTCATTTTGTAGAATTGAAACCCAATGATTTCCCAGCTTTTTCTAAGAAGACTACACAAATCTGGAGGCAGATGCTAGGAAAATAAATAAATAGGCTAAACAACAAATAGGAAGGAATATAGAAGCAAGTTGTCTGGTAGTAAAGAGGTCTGTGTTATGAAGCAGTTTGTAAATACTGGCAACATAGGAAACCTATTTTCAGTCTTTGATTAACGTTGCCTGAATTAACTACAGGGTATCCCGCTCATAGGAAGGAAAAGAGTAGTTGTCACATTAAGAAGACATACTGGTTTCAGTGTTTTGTTTTTTGTTTGTGTGTGTGTGTGTGTGTTTGTGTGTGTGTGTTTGTGTGTATCAGAAATTCAGGGGTCAAAGGCAAATGATAAATCAGAGTATGTAAATGTATAGGTTGCATAGTAATAGTCAAGCAGGAAGCAAGGATTGAAGAATTCATTGATACAAATTTCCAAATTTTATGAGGAAACATTTTTTTTGTTTCCAGTAACCAAATCAATGAGAGTGGAGTATATAAATTTGGATTTAAAATATTAGTCTATCTCAACCTCTGGATTCTTCACAATGTTAAATGTAGCAATGCCACCATCAAACCTGAGGAAATAATAATTCTCCAAAATGATGTAAACATTTTGTTTGTGGGCCCAGAATAACCTGAGTGTAATGATTGTGTGTATAATGTTGAAAATGAAATTTTGAAGTGTTTTTCTTAACATTGTTTTCTTTCTTCACTTATACACCAAGTAATGGCAATGTAAAGGCATGTGTTTGCCTTAGTGAAATTAAAAGGGATGGTAAACCAGTCCTGTTAAATCCTTTTCAATCTTTGAACTTTTGAAAAAGTGGAATACATAAGTCTTGGATTATTCAGATAATCTATAATTAGAAGTGGTAAAATAGCTATATCTATTTAATTGGCAAACGATGCAGGCTACAGTTGATAAAGAGGGAAGCCTGATTACAGTCAGGCAAAGAAGCAATAGCTAGTGAGGATGAATAATTATAAGGGCTTAAATCCATGTACTGCATTGCTCTGTGTTCTGTAGCAATAACATGAATAATATTATGTAACCAGAATGATTCATAGTTTCCTTGTCAAGTTGCATAGAAAAATCACCTGGGGCATTTGAAAATAATATTGCATCTACCCAGATCTACTAAGTCAGACTGGAAAGAAGGAACATAGGTAGAAATATGTATTTTGAGAAACATCTTAGGTGATTTTTTGCATAGTCACCCTTCTATCTTTATTCATATTAGCTCTTGAGGATATGTTTGTTCAGAATTTCTATTTCTTTGTAACTCAAAAGACAAGGCATTTCCCTTTAAATGTTCTTATTAAGTCTTCTAATAGGAATTTGATAATAGATTTGAGCTCATAAAGTCTTACATACAGCATCTTATAACATTTGCAGTGGGTTATTTGAGCAATGCTACCATGTCACATCAGCAAAACATTTTTATTGGTTAATTTGATTGGAAGACATAACTAGGATAATTCAATAAAGAGATAGACTAGTGTGTAAAATTTTGTCCTAGTTTATAATATGCCTTTGGTTTTATAACTGTCTTAACATATTTCAGAAATATTTTTGTACACATGAAAAACTTAATTATTCCATAGGCTGAAGTACACAAATTACTGGTCTAAGGAATTATATCATATCATATCATATCATATCATCTCATCTCATATTATGTATTATATAATCATGGGAAATGTAAATAAGTAATTTTAGCATTGGAATTCTACAATACTCCCTTGATTTTATCTCCCTGTGTGTACAGTCACCAAATACATAGTGGACCACAGGCTAGGTTATTAATGGGAAAATTTTATTAACAGAAAGAACAAAAGGTATGTGAATATAGATCTCGAGTTCTCAATTTCTCTAGAAGGTCGAGTTTCTAGTCTATTTATAATCCATAACACTTATTGGGAGTTACTTAGTAGAGCATAGTTTCACAATGCACTATCAAGCATGGTATAATAAAAAAGGAATAAAATTAAGAAAATATATACAAGTTATCTATACAAGAAACTATAAAATAAAATGAGAAAAAAATAAATGTATCTAAATAAATGGGTAGGCAATTATTCCATGTTTATGTACTGAAAAACCAGCAGTATGAACTTGGCATTTCTCCTCCAATTATACTCTGTCATTAACGAAATATTAATCAAATCCTGGCTGGGCTTTGAAGACGTTGACAAGTTAATTCTAAAATTCATATAGAGATGGAAATATCCAGGGCAAGCTTAAAGAAAAAAAAAAGAAAGAAAGAAAAAGAAAACAGGCTGAAGGACTAAGGGAACAGATTCTAAAGTCCAGAAACATACACAGGAAAATTCCTCTAATAGAAAACTTAAAACTTCTGCTTGGACTGAAGAAAACATTGGGAGACCTGTACTATAATCCAGGGCGCTGACTAACATTGCTTTTTTCTTCTCGTGTCACAGTTCAGAACTGAATTATGGTGTACGGAGGCTTTCCCTTGTCTTTTCCTGCTCTCTTTGCCTTTTCTTTCTCAAATGATCCCTTCCTTAATAATCCCTTGTACTTCTAATTTTCTCTTGCTTTTTGGATCTCAGATAATGTGAATTGACACTGCAGTCTAAGAAACATGTGTGTATTCATGTAGAAAATTATCATTTAAGCATACTTCCTGTAATATATGTTCTGAATCTGTACATTAAGATGCACTATATTGAAGCAGATAAAGCAGTTTTTGTCTCAACCATTGAGATTAAATTTCATTAAAAATCATTAAAATTCATCAACTAGTGTTGAATACCAGAATGATAATTATGATGCTTGATATAGATTAATTAATGAAATATTAACTTGATATTAAAAGCACTACAAAACAGCCTTTTATAGAAACACATTATTTTTTCCTTTAATTTTCAATATTTTTTCATAATCTCATTACCAGTATCTTCCACATCATTACCTGCCCTTATTTAAAAGAATCACCTTGCACCATGCTATGTATTGTATGAGGAATAAAAAACAAAAGTATATATTTTTCCAATGGCATTCTATATGTTCCAGTAATAGGAATGGGATATTTTGGTTATTCAGTGGTGATAATGAATTTGCATTTACTTATTAATATTCTCAAGTACTTCATGCTTATAAGAGAGACAAATTGGAAAACTTCTGAAAGTATTTAGAAATACTATATCTGGTCATAGAACATACAAAGTTAATTTATCTGCAGAGTTTAATAAGAGACTAACATATTTTGTGTTCCAGTTACATTGCCTAAAAGTTATAAAGCATTTTGTAGTTTACAAGATATTCTCCCATAGTGCATTAGTTTTCTATAGGTGCTGTAACAAATTACCACAAATTTAGTGGCTTAAAACAAGACCAATTTATCATCTCATAGTTCTGTGAGTCAGCAGTCTGGCATGGCTCACTAGATTATATGCTCAAGGTTTTATCAGACCAAAGTCAAGCTGTCAGTGCACTGGGCTAGTGTCTGGAGACTTGTGGGAAGAATCTACTTTCAAGGTCATTCCAATTGTTGACAGAATATAGTTCCTTGGAGAAGAAAGACCTGTTTCTCATTTCTTTGGTGCCTGTCAGTTTAGAGTCTTCCTTAGTACCTCAAGGCCACCTGCATCCCTCCTCAAGCGACCACCTCCGTCTTCATAGCAGCAAGAGCACACTGAATTTTTTTTGTTTGTTTTTGTTTTTTTTTTTTGCTTTGAATCGTCCAGAGTTTCTTGCCAGTAGCAGGGGGAAAAAAAAAAAAAGAAGAAAAAAATCACTGCTTTTAAGTGCTCACCTGATTAGGTCAGGTCTATTGGATAATCTCCGTTTCAAGGTCAGCTGTGCTATAGAACAAAATATGATCATGGGAGCGACTTGTCATAGTCATGGGTTCCAGGGATCAGAATATGTTATCTTTGAGTCTGGGATGGGTTAGAGTTCTGTCTGCTATGCACAGATTACCTGGGAAGTTGTTATGATGAATATGACTTTACAATGATTACAAATCAATTTTTTTGAGGCTCAGGGATTTAAGTAATCTGTATAAATTCTAGTGATTTGTAGTGGAGTTAATTAGATCTTCAAAGATCTTTGAAAAATTTATTTCCAAATTAATTTTATCCTTCCAACAACCAAGCTAACTAGACAGGAAAGTGTCAGAATACTGACAAGTTTGATATAATGCTTTCTTTGTTTTGTTTTTGTTAAAACATGATAAGGAGGAATAGAAACAAATAAAGATGCTGTCCAATACAGTAATCTATGTAGTAGATGCTCAACATTATCTTGGTCATGCAGATTTTATGGCATAGCAGTCAATGGCTGTATACTACATGTTTGAACTCATGAATGATTATCCAAAATATTAATTTTAGTCATCATTAAAATTATCTACTTTTCTGGTCTGCACTATCCAATACAATAGCCTCTTACTACATATAATTATTCAGCTTTTGAAGTGTGAATGAAAAAAGGGGTTACATATCAAACCTGATAAACTCAGGGGCTACATGGCAGGCCTGACAAAGTGATGGCTTCAAACTAACAACAGAGGACGATCTGATTATAAATTCCTAATTGGGCACCTCTTGGTGGATAGTCAAGACCCAGGCCTATAACTTCATTGATCAAAGGTTAATCTTTGAATACATATTTTGGATATTTGGGGGTTTAGTAATAAAACTAACTTCACCTGCTTCATTAAATTATTTTTAATGTGGCACCTTGAAAAAATTTAATTACATAGACGTCTCACATTTTATGTATCTACTGAGCAGTGCTGCTTTAAAACACCGCAGAAAAAAATATTCGGTCTTTAGGATGCACTTTACCCATACTGATATATCAAGAACTTGTTTCTTCTCCTATTGTCTGAATATCACCTAAGAAGTTATTTATGAATAGATTATCCGTTACCTACGTTCAGTTTAAGTTATTTAAACCATCCAAAAATGTATAAAATCAAAATGGAAAATTGGAAAAGGTATTTTTTTGCCTATTAAAATCAAAAGAGACAATGCACGTGGTATAAATATGAGACAATGCACGTGGTATAAATCTGATTTTGCTCCTGTCCTTGATTGTACTCCAGATTGCTTCACTGCGTGTTGAGCTCATTTTTTTTCTCCTTCCAGGTCTGATAAACTGACCCCAGTGTTCATCTTCTATTAATTCAAAAGTAGCATTGTGCTGGGATCAGCTCTGCTTGACACAGGAGAAATGAGAAATGCGGCCATTGATATGCAAAGAAGGGCAATGTGGCTAGACTAAAGGGGGTGGGCTTTTGGCCAGCTACTTCCAACATGGCTCATTTAAAATTCCCACATGTTTAACTAAAACAAAATATTAATGAGCCTGCTTAAAAGAGTTTATACATGCTGAAGAATTAAAAAGGATGGAGTCTGAAGGGCATACGAATAATTTTTCCATAAATTCTCTCTAACCACTCATGCTCAGGTATGATATGTAACCTCTTGGTTTATGAATCCTTCTCTTGTTCTAAATGGATGCAGTGTGACCTTTACTATAGGAAAGAATAAAATGATTTTGATAAAATATCTTGGAAAATTGCCTATGCTTATAAAAAGTAATGAAAGGTGACCGAATGACTATGAACATTTGAGTAACACTCAGAGATTTGAGGAAACACTGCATTGGTAGACAAACTGTGGTTGGTTCCAAAGTCTAAGCACTAAATTGCATGTAGGTAATTAAATCTGAAAAGGCTAATATGTTTTATTTCTGGTACAAAAGGGTATATACTGCACAGAGAAGAAAATAGTTTGTTGTCTTAATTGGTAAAATAATTAGTTTAGTTTACTTTCTTAGTATTAATATGTACTAAAAAGATACTTGAATAGGGTTTTGCTATCCTGACTTCTCAAGTGTACATTTTCATATACATATTATTTGGGAAATGTTTGCATGTGTAATAAAGGATTAAAAATGTAAATTAATAATACTTGTATATCTTATAGTGGCTGCAAAACAGGTTCATTTAAATAGTATGCAGACAGCAAACCTGTACTTACATTATATATAGTTTCCTTGAAAACAATATAATTTACAATACAATGTCCATGCCTCCAAAATTATATAGAATAAGTCCTTCAGAAGATTTGTAATGCAACAGATTTATGAAGAATAATGCATCATTTTAAATACTGGCATTAATAAACAAGTAACATTTTAAATGAATAATAAAACATTCAACTAAAATTTTTGAAAATGACATGGTAAATCAATAAGGATAATAAATATAAAAGCAAAGACTTTATTTAAAAAGAGAAAAGCAGGCATTTGATTCAAATCTAGATTTGGTTCATGAAAGAATAGGAAGCTTGATACAGTACTTAACAGTCAAATTGTGGAAAAGGAAACACAAATACTTCAATCAGAATTTAGAAAGGAATAAATCCAGCGATGGAATTAAAATTATAGATGATAGCTTGACAAGGTCAGTGTTAATAAATATGAATATTTCATTACTGTGTTGGATTTCCTAGAAAAAAGGAAATAATTCAAATTGAGGTAAACAGAAATTTAAAAACTTAAGTAAGCCAGTTGTGAGAAAAATTTAACTGTTCATAAAACAAAAACTAGAAAATATCTCAATTCATAAACAAGTGCTTCAAAATTTTAAGGATTGCATGATTATTGTGCAATTTGCAATCTTCAATAAAATAAAAGCAGCAGTAACTTTTTAAATTATTTTAAAAGAAAATGTAAACTTGATGCAGAAACGTAGAATAACACAAAATAAAAATAAAAACAAGTAGGAATTGCATTTATGCTTATAGTTGCCAGTTACATTATTATTAACTATAATCCAGTGTAATATTTAAAATATTATACATCACACATTCTTCATATCTGTGGCCAAATGACTATGTATCAGGGAAGGAGATGTCAATTGTATGTTGTGCGGGAATTATGGATATAATTATGGACATGTATGTGAGCAAAGTCTTTATCTTTTCCTCCCTTCTTCCTTCCTGCTGTCTGATAAACCCATATAATGCCTGATGCTCCAGCAGCCTCCTTGGACCATGAGGTGATCTTAAATGTGGAAACCACATGGCTCAGTGTTGATAGATAAAAATCAGGCTAAGGCTCCCTCAGTATAGCTGACATCCTAGTCTATTCTCTACAGCTTTGTGCCTGTTTGAGTAATAATGCTTAAGCCATTATTACTCAATGTTGAAACTAATTCTAAAGATAAATTATTCTGACACCTCAAATTTGCTTTATCCTTTGAGCATGACATGAAGATATAATGAGGATAATATGTATGGGAGGGGTTAAAAAATTTAAAATAGGTGTCAATGCAAGAAATGTGTAATGTGAAGAGACATAGCACTTTAAGACCAAATATGTAGATATTATAGTTTTTGTATAAATATAAAATATTTAGAAATATGAGTTTAAATTTAATAAAAGTATAGTAAAAAAGATCATGAGGTCCTGAACTATAATTTTCAAAAAATGAAGCTTTAAAAATGTTGTTTTTGAGTCACCCAATATATGTAAAGCTATTGAGCATAAACGTAAGAGCTTCAGTGGGCAGAGCGGAGCACAGTCTGTGAGTGGGATGAGTGCTTCCAAAAACCTCGACACTCTTAGGCAACAGAAGTAAACGTATTAAAATATTGTAATGATAAACCCACTTTATTACACCACACATTTATGAAGCAGATATAAACATTGAGTATAACCTATGCTGCCGCAATTCTTCCTTCCTTTATGTTGCTATATATTGAATTAGCAGGTATGCAATAAGAATGCTAGTGTTCTGTAGATATACATTAGTTCAAAACCAATTTTCACAATACTTTAATATTATGAAACATTAAGGAACAAGTTCTACAAAATTTAAAACAAAGTCTTAGTAATATATGAAAATCACAAGAAAAAGTGATTGAAATTTCTGTAGAAGCTTCAGTCCTTATAAAAGCAATGGCTTCAAGAATTATTATATTTTCCCCAAATGTTTATGTAAATTTTGACATTGCCAGTGCAAAGGATGAAGTTGTGAAGCCATTTCTCTCCTGTGTTAAAATATCGATTGGTGGTGATGGCTATATCAAATGTCAGGTTCTGAATTTTGGTGGAAGTGGTCTTTACTGAAAGAAAATGCCTCCAAATGACCTACAAATCCAAAGCAGAAGCCGGAGCTCCCTAGAAGCTGCAGGAGATTGAATGACAGTGATGCTAGGCAAAACTGTCAACGGGGATTTAACCGGGCTATTGAAAACTAAGATTATTTATTGCTTTTGTTAGAGCTCTAGTTAAAATTCACATCAACTTACTTGTTTGTTTGTTGAATGATCGATCGATAGGTTGAATTTAGTTGTGTAAATTTTGTATCATATGATCCTAATCCTATTATTTCCATAAATTTCTGTTATATTTATTCTGTGATTTTTCACTTTTTAGGAATGTGAATTAGAGCATAAACACTTGTAATAAATTTCATTCTAAGCATCAAATACAAGTGTTTGGGGGGATAGCAATCTTTAAACACATATGAAAGAAGCAAAATTGTGAGAGCGATAAAATATGTTTCATTTGTTTTAGAAGAATAACTAGAGCACTGTTACATGGAGAAAATTCAATTGACAGTCAAGAGAGAGATGCACTTATTTTATTCAAATAAAAACTTCGTCAAATGGAGGAAGTGATTCCATTGTCCACAGAATGTCAAATTAAGACTTGTGTTTGCTCTTAATATGGGAAAATTTGGGGTTTCATATATAAAAGGGGTATTCTGAAGGACCAGTCTGGAAGATTAACTGCATTTATCACAAAGCTGTATTACATTTGAGTCTTTCAATTATATTAGGGCAGACAGTTCATGAAGGTATTTTGAAGGACACAGACAACCAACAGCAGTGGAACTGGGACACATTCAAAGCACTTGCTCCTTTAAGATTAAATAAAATCTTTCTTGCCTATAATCGGATTATACTGTAAAATAAATTACAGATAACTCATCATAATTTACAGATTCATTGGTCAGAAAAAAACTATAGAGAATCGTGTTTAAATGATATAATCCATCAGCTATAATTAAACAAATGTGTTTATAGAAAAAAACTGGCATATTTTGATAGATGTGTGTGTGTGTGTGTGTGTGTGTGTGTGTGTGTGTGTGTGTTTAAAGGAAGATGCTGATTGGCGATTCCAATAACAGGCCAAAATTTTATCTCTATGTCACATGCATATTATTGAAACTTTTTTGATGCTAAATAAATAGGACAAAAACTATTTAATTTAACCCCAGTCATTCCAAGAGGTAAAACACAAAAAGATTATCATTTACTGTACTGCTTTCTCACATGTTTAATTCTTTGACAATGAATTTCCGACACTATGAATTTATTTTTGTTTAGAAATTAAAGGAAAACTTTTAAATTTTCTTTGAAAACACAAAACTGACTCCTTATTCACCCCAAAACCTTTTAGGGATTAAATTTGAACAAACACAAAATTATAATGCTCTTCTAAAACTAGGAAAGGAAAGTTACTCACAAGACTCAAAATGATCTTTGATGTTAAATTTCTCAAGTGGTGGTAGTGAGTCATATATAATTTTAGTTTTACAAATCATTGTTATTCTTGGCAATTAAATCAAAGTATGGTAATAAAATAGTTTCTATAAAGCTATTTGTCTTACATTAACAGAACATACAGACACTATTTATTTGTGTAATATATTTTCTAGCTAATTTCTTACAGTACCTAATATCATCAATGTTTTGTACCTTTTACTAACACAAGCATGACAGTCAGAATATTTATCAAAGCTTAATATAAAAGCAATCACATTCTCCAGGGCATAGATCTATTTTATCAGTTCTTGTATATCACATTTTAACTTAAGTAATAGATTTATACTTATGATTTGTCTTCTCCTTTAACTTGAGAAATTCTAGAAAGCTGTAGGGTCTTCATTTTTTAAATTGTTAAAGACTTTAGTTCCCTCTTCCCCGCTCCCCCCCAGGACTATAGTTCACAATATATCAAGGAGGTGTTTAGGAAAAAAAAAAAAAAAAATCCAAGAATAGGTATCTATGCCAAGATTGCTGATATATCTCATAACTCACTAGGGAATGGATTACAATAATATATTAGTGGAATATAAAATATAAATATATATATGTGTGTGTGTGTGTGTATATATATATATATATTTCAATGCTTTATTTTTGAAGTTTTTATCTACATAAAAATGTAAAGGTCTTACCATTTCCTATGTCCCACATCCTGTTTCCATCATTATTAATTTCTTACAGTAGTATTCTACATTTCTAACAATTAATAAATTAATATTGATACATTACTATTACTAAAGTTCATGCAATATTCAAATGTACTCAGTTTTAGTCTAGTGCCTTTTTTCTGTACTAGTATCCCGTTCACGATACCAAATTACATTTCATCATGTCTGGTTAAGCTCCTTTTAGCTGTGACAGTTTTTTTTTTGCTTCTTTTCTTTTTCACAAGGTTAAACTGGAGTTCTGGGGTGTAGAGATTAAGATCACAGAAGTTAAGTGTCATTTTTATCAAATCATATCAAAATTATATTATCACTGTTGAATTTCACTTTGACCACTTGGCTGAGGAAATATGTCTCAGGTTTCTGCAATGTAAAGTCGTTTTTCTCCTCTTCTGTCCTTTCCATACTGTACCCTTCGGGGAGAAGTCACCATGTTCAGCTCCTACTGAAAAAGTGGAGACTTCCACTCTTCCTCCTCAAGGGCAAAATATCTACGTAAAGTATTGGGAATTCTTCTGTATGTAAGATTCGTCTCTTTTCCCATTTTTTTTGTTTTTATTTTTAATCATGTTTTATGTAAGTATTGATTCACACAGGTATTGATTATAATTTGGTGTATAATTCAATACTACTTAATTTTGTTCCTTAAATTGTTCCAGCTTTGATCGTTGGGAGTTATTTCAATTGCATTTCTTTGACTTCCTCATTGTTGTGTTTTATTTATTTATTTATTTATTTATTTATTTATTTGAACACCCCAACTTTATTTCAGATAAACAACCCCCTCCATTCTCAGTTCATGTATTCTTGGCAGCTGACCCCATCCCCAGGCCCAGGTGTGAGCTTGTGTTTTATTTTTGAGCATTTTTTCCCCCCTGCTACTACAAGATACTCTAGACTCAACTTCTGTATTTTTTATCCCAGTCCTAAAATTTGCCATTTCTCCAAGGAACCATTTCTCTTGGATGCTTTTGTTAAAGAACAGTATCAGGAAATGGAGTCTAAATTCTACGTGTATTCATTGCTGCTGAGGTGGAGTGGCTTCTAGGACATCACAGAAGACAGTGTAATGACATGTATTTGTATATGTTAAATATATGCATATATATATATATATATATATATATATATATACACATATATACACACACACATTTCTGCAAATATTTCTATATGTCATCATCTATATATCTACATTGAGCTACATGAGTTTATAGGGATGGATCCAACTCTAGTGTGTTACCTTATGAATATCACCACATAGCCTATCTCCTTGCGTGTTTGAGTCCTCTTCCTCCGACAGTGAGGAACTTGGCACCCGCCATCTGCCATCCCCTTACTTAATTGTTGACTTTCAGCATGCCTGGAAAAGAGTAGCAGGATTGTTATCCCCATACCCAAATAGGACATTGTAAAACTAGAGTATAGTTCTCATGCACAGTTCTTTTATCCTTAGTCTTACTGACTTTCTTCATTCTAAAGATACCTAGGCCAGCACACTTTATTATTCTTCCACACTTTCAGTAAGGTTCCATCATGCATTTGTAATAGAATTCATTTATTTCGTTACGTTCTTCATTTCATCCTGGGATCACTCCTACTCCTAAAGACTTCAAGAAATATTAAGTATGAAAAAAAATTTGTTTAAATGAAAATAAATAAATAAATAAATAAATAATAAAACAAAAAATACAATTCAAAAAAAGAAATGTTAAGTATATTATTAGAAAATGTCATTTTTCAAAAAACAAACAAACAAACAAAAAACACTGGTCAAACAGGCCTTCAATGAATGCCTGCTGTACAGAAGCATAATAATACATATGTATCTACATGTGATGGTCAATTTATGCATCAACATGGCTTGACTATAGTACCTGGCTTTCAATGAAAATTTGCATTTGTGATTAAAGTCAATAATTATTTGGCATTAAGAAAGGCACAATTCAGAGTGGGCCTGATTTGATCCGTAGAGCATAGCACAGTATTCCCAGAAGTAGAAATGCCCACTGTGGGCTACTGATTCAGCTTGTGCATGAGTCTTCCAGCCATCATTTCCTGAGAGCCTTCCCTAAGTATTTAGTACTTGTCTAGCCACTCATACAATTGTATGACCCAATTCCTTGCAATTAATTCTACTTCTCTGGCTAACAGGATAATAAAGATTTGGGGATCAGAAGAGGTTCTACAGGGAAAAAAAAGAGAACATTAGGATGAATTCTTTCAATTGGTTCTGGGTTTTCTGGAATTATTTCTTTTTCTTTTTTTTTGGGAATTATTTCTACAACGTGACTAGATTTAAAGGAATGAAACACTCTATTTACAGTGGTAAAGAAAGCACTGGTGGTCCACATGATGATGGGAATAGAGACACACAAAATATTGTCAATAGATACTATAAACAAAATGCCTGTAGAAAAGTGAATTTTAGGGTGACAATGCGAAACATCCCAATGCTGCCAAGTTGTCTTTGCCAGGAGAAGCAGCCCTTCATTGCTGCTTGTGAGTGTTAGCTCTTTGTTTTCTGAAGAATTTGTAATAGCCTCCCCTGAGAGAGTTACATGGAAAGTCACTGGAGATTCTCCTTAAAACCTACCCCCAATGTCCCTTTTTGATCCAGATTTAGAAATAGACTCAAGTCCCAACAGGTCCAAAGGGTAAGATATTAAGTGTGGCCCAGACAGTAGAATACTGTACAACAAAATAAATGCAATTTTTTTCTAATTTATGTAGATAATGATATGAAAATATGTGTTGAAATGGATCTTAAGGGTGTGGAGTCATGGTAAAGGGAATCTAAATTTAAATCAGGCCAAATTGATTGATATGAGCCCACTAAGCAGAGATTCTGTATTCAGTGTTGCAGCATGAGGTGTGAGAAAGGCCCAAACAAGTTTGTTTGGTTATTGGCTTGTACACAAATCCAAAAGTAGTCTACAAAAATAAAGAAAGAAAGAAGTAAATAAAGTTGAAATGCCAGACCTGCCTTGGCATACTATAGAAGGTGTCCAAATGTTTAGGGAGATTGGATTAATAGAGAGGATTAGGCATGCAAACTTGCTTATCAAGCATGAGTTAAGAGGACACATCTTTCACTAAGACTGTGCAAAATAAACTTTAAAGGAGCCCCAGCATCCATGAAGAGCTCTGTGTTCACACTCTATATGTCAGAAATTTTAGGGCACAGTTCTCTGGGATCCTTAAATGCAGTGGGGATAATGGGACCTTAGGGTTGCAGGGGGAGAAAAGGCGGTGTATAATGACAAAAGATGAAGTGGATGTGTTTACAATAATGGATACTGCAGTCAAAGCAGTAATACGAATAATCTAGCTTCAGAGACCTGTGACACTGCCTAGTTGATCATGGTATCCCTAGAAAATAAATAGATTAACAGTATATTGGCTTCCTAGGGCTGCCATACGAAAAGACAATGAACTGGTAGAGAGTTTAGAGAACTCTCTCACAGCCCTGATGGCTAGAGTACTGGATTCAGGGTGTGGATAAGGTCATGTCCTCTCTGAAGGCTCTAGGTGAGAATCCTTCCTGGCCTTTTCTGATGAGATCTGGAAATTCTTATCATTCTTTCCCTTCCTGATGCATCTTTCCTTTTCCACTTCTATCATCACATGGCATATTTCCCAGGGTATCTGGGTTCTGTGTCCAAATTTCCTTTTAATTGACATGAAGTCATTGGATTAGAGCCCTTCCTAAACCAGTATAACCTTAACCGGATTACATCTACAAAGACTTTATTTCCAAATAAGGTCAAATCTACAGATACCTCAGGTTAAGGTTTAATCATAACTTTTGGGGAGACACAATTCTATCTACCAAAGATAGTCTAGTAAATTTTTACTTGATCTGTATAAGTGGAATGGTTATTAATCTAGTAAACAGCAGTCTTAACAAATCAGTGAACCAGAGACTCAACCCCTCACTCAACTTCTGTAACTGGCATGAGCCATTTTATACACCAGAACTTCTAGAATGAAGACAAGGCCAGGTTCCTTTGAAGAAGGACCCTGTTTGTTACATTGCCAAAAATGTATAATGTTGTTTTTTTCTCTTGTATTTCCCCGAAGGAACTTATGGCCATTTACCAATGTCACTGCATTGGGGAAAGAGATACAGTGAGATTTTTCATGGGTTCTGTACACTGATTCTTGACCGACTCTAATTTGGACTCCCAAAGGATCACGTGGTCCACTAGTCAGAGCAGTGGCTTATGAAAGTCAAACAGTCAATGGACTTTTATCTCAGGTCCATCTCACAGTGGCCCCAGTGGGTCCTTTACCCAATCCTGTACTTATTTCCCCGATTCGAAGATACATAATTTAAATAGATTGTTCTCAGAAATGGACAAAATTCTTACATTGGTTTCTTGACTGGTGGTGTGTGAGAGCTATTGTGTTAGGAAAGCCAAGTGATTCCCACCACATCACATTCAACTTGCCATTTTGGCCTTTGCAGAAAACAGATCCTGGAGAAGGACAGTGGAATATAGGAATTTTAATCATGTATTGATTCCAATTACCATGGTTGTTCCAAATGTTTTTATGCTGTATGAGAAAATTAACTCATCCCCTGGTACTTGGCACACAGCTATTGATCTGCAAAATGCTTTTTACTCTGGACCCTTGTTGGTAATGATCATCAGATGCTGTTTGTCTATAGCTAGCAAGGCCAGTGACACACATTCACTATCCTACCTCAGAAGTGTAACTACTCTCGAGCCCTATGCCACAATTTAATCTGCAGCTACTCTAATCACCTTCCCTTTCTACAAGACATTACACTGGTCTGTGACACTGATAATTTATGATGATTGGACCTGGTGAGCAGGAAGTAGACATTTGCATGTCAAAGGATATGGGGAATAAATCCAGTAAAAAATCAGGGGCCTCTACTTCACTGATATTTCCAAAGGTCTAGTGGTATGGAGCATATCGAAATAGTCCTTCTTTGTTGAAGGGTAAATTGTGGCATCTGGGTCTCCTACTTTGCTTCTTTGGAGTTTGGAGGCAACATATTATTTATTTGGATGTGCCGACCCAACCCATTTACAGAGTGACTCAAAAAGCTGCTCTTTCTGAGTGAGCAGTGACACAGGGAAGGCTCTGCAGTCAGTCCAGGCTGCTGTGCAGGACACCCTCCCTCTTGGTCTATCTGATCCAGGAGACCTGATCATGCTTGGAGGGTCAGAGGCAGATAACAGAGCTGCTAAGAACTCTGGCAATCCCTGAAAAGTAATCTCAGCTCAAACCTTTAGGACAACTATGCTCCTTTTAAGAAAATGCTTTTGGCTTGCAATGGAGCTTTATTAGACTGAACACTTAATGGGCTACCATGTTACCACATGACCTGACTGCTCATCATGAACTGAGTTTGGCTCATGAAGCCGTAAGTTGAACATGCGCAGTAGAGCAGCTTTAGCAAACATAAATGGTGATTATGATCAGAACAATATAAGTACTAGTAAGTTACATGAGGAAGTGGTCCAGTTCCCCGTGATTTCTATTTTATCTTCTCTTTCCCAGT
Organism: Rhinolophus sinicus; assembly: GCF_036562045.2. NCBI lineage: Eukaryota > Metazoa > Chordata > Mammalia > Chiroptera > Rhinolophidae > Rhinolophus > Rhinolophus sinicus. The sequence continues at coordinate 31,880,004 of NC_133754.1, forward strand.
CCACATAGTTGCCTATGTGGCAACCAAAGGAGAGAAAACTCAGGATGTAGATAGTTCTGTATGATGCAGAGACACCATCCAAAAGTGGACAGCTACAACACTACAGTTTTATGACTTCTCTCAGAGAAAGTGGCAAAGGGAAATTTTATCAATGGGCAGAACTATGAGCGATGCACCTGGTTTCTCGGTTTGGAAGGTAAGGAGACAGAGGTACAAGAACATGATTCATGGCCTGTGACCTACAGTTGGTCTGGATGGTCAGTTGGTCAGGACTTGGAAGGAATTCATTGGTAAATTGATGACAAAGTGTCTGGAGATGAAGTATGTGGATAGACCTCTCTAAATGGGCAAAGAATGTGAAGATATTTTGTTCAGTATGAATACTCACCTAAAATTTATCTGTACTCTGTCTATTCCTCCTTCTTTGCCTCCTAAATCCTGGCAAACACTGTTCTTTTTATTGTGCTGATAGTTTTGCCTTTGCCAGAATGACATACACGAGGAATCATATTGCATGCAACCTTTTCAGATCAGCTTCTTTCAACTAGTAATATGCTTTTAATGTTTCTTCATGTCTTTTCATGGCTTGATAGTACAGTCCTTTTTATTACTGAATAATACCCATTTCTGGATGTGCCACAGTTTATCCATTTACCTACTGAAGGACTTCTTGTTTGCTTTCAAGTTTTGGCAATTATAAACAAAACTGCTATAAACATCTGTGTGAAGGTTTTTGTGTGTCCATGTGTTTCCAACTCCAATGGATAAAATACCAAGGAGCAGGATTGCTAAATCATATGGTGAGAGTATGCATTAATGGTTTGGTAAGAAACCACCAAACTGCCTTCCAAAGTGAATGTTCTACTTTGCTTTCCCACCAGCAATATATGAGAGATCCTGTTGCACCAATTTCTAGATTTTGGCCATTGTAATAGGTATGTAGTAGTATCTCTTTGTTATTTTGATTTGTATTTTTCTGATTTTATAGCTCCCCAGTCTGAATTGGTTCATTTTGGTTGAGTGGTTTATTGAGCTAATACTTGTAGTTACACTGCCCAGTGACATGCTATAGCGGTTCTTGTATTCATCCAACACTTAATTAATTCAGTATTCAACGAGCAATTTTTTTGTGTTCCAGACACTTACCCCTGTATAGGATTCTTGTAGTAAACTACAGAGACAGGTCCACAGCCCTCCTAGAACTTGTATTTCCAAGCTGGAGAAGACACACACACACACAAAAAAAATAGTGACAAAAATAATGGGGTAATAACGTTTTCTTCAGTGCATCACGACGTACTTGAGACATGTAAAAGGAAGAACTTGCCTCATTAGCAAGGTCAAAATTATAAATGAAAACTCCAAACCAAATGTGCTGCCCTTCAGTTATTTATACCAAAATGAAACCACTTGCTCATTAAAACTTTTTTCTTGTAAAATTACATCACTTTCCCTCCCTCCCAGGTTTATATTGAACACATAGAATTTATGCCATTCTTGAATAATGTTATTTTGTTCAGGATTACTAACATTTTCAACAGATGTGTACCTATTACCCTTCTTACTTCTTTCAGAAAATGATCTACTGTCTTCTACATATGATTTGCATTTGTTAAACTAGTCTATATGTAAAAAATAAAAGAACAAACAAAAAAGTTACTCTTAAATGTAAAACTATTTAGCAAAGTGAAGATAATACGATAATAATAGTGATTGATAATAAGAACAAACTATGACATAGCACACGAGTATATTAAGTGTCAGAGATCTTCTATTAGCTTTATACACATAGACTCATTCAATCTTTAGTTCTTTTTGATGCATAAATATAAATATTATTGTCACATTATAAATGTGGACCTATGTGTGCAAAAATAAACTTTAAGTTTTCACAAATATGGATTAAGGTCAAGACCAAATGTAAATAAGGAGTAAATACTATGTGCATTTTTTAACAAAAAGCACCTATTTGAAATTCAAAACACCTCCAAAGTTGATAAAAATAATGCTTTTTTCATAGCTAAATTATTTAAAAAGTCAGTTAACTTATTATAGCAACATATTCCAAAATAAAATCAAACTCATTATAGAACATTTAGTGTTCAAAGTTGTGATGCCATGATCTCAGAAGTGCAGACTCTGTGTGCTCACCAAATTAGAATTCTTTGTTTTTGAGCCATGTGTCTTTCTCACTGACCTACCAGAATGACTGGAGAAGGTAAGCACTTGAAAAAAAAGAAATACAAGGGGAAGGATAGGGTCCATCAAGCACTGCCTGCAAAACTTAGGTTTAGGACTAATGAAAATTGGAGTGTTGTTAAAACTAGTGCTAAAGTTTTAGCTTTACACGTGGCTTCTCCTTCCTTATCCTGCTCATGAGTTGCCTTCTTTACAAGAAGGAGTTGTCATTTCTATTTATCTGTCAAGCTTGAAATTTCAGTGTCTCATAAAATATTCTTTCACTCTACATAATAAAACAACAAACAATTATCCCCACTCCCATGATTAAACCCACAAAAAGACCATTTGCTGAGTGGACAGTGCAGCTTTGTAGCATTTGGGATAGCGCGATGGCTCCGCGTCCTGTCCAGCTAGTTCCCCTGCTCTGCATTCTTGTCACCAGGGCACTTCTCCTCTCCTCTACTGATACCTGTCAGCCCGACCTGCAGTGCATAGATTGTAGATTTTCTATACCCCTCCTCTCCCTTGGCTCTTCTGTTGCTGCAATTAAAGTTAATGTTATATTAATAGCAGGCTCTGATTTCTTGAAATATAATTAAAATATTGTGTGAATTGGAAGCATGCTTATATTATAAGTAAGTATAATAAAACTAAGTTTGGATGCTGTTTCAAGATACACCTTAGGTTGTAGAAAGGTGTCATGGACCAGCCAAGTTGTCACATTCATAGTTGTGTGTGTGTGTGTGTGTGTGTGTGTTTGTGTGTGTGTGTTTGTGTGTGTGTGTGTTTTTTTTCCTAACCCTCACTGACCTTCAAGTTGTTTTTTTTTTTCCTAACCCTCACTGACCTTAAGTACGTAGCATTATGAGCTTACCTTTTCATTATTAGAAACTTCTTTTTTATAATGGTGTACCCCCATGGTATAAACGCTGGATTCTTGTTGTAGTTAATTTTACATTGAAACTGTGCAGTTATTGTATAGCTAAATAATATAACTGAAGATTTATGATTTTGTTATAGGTTTTACCCCCTTTAATTTTTTCCACTAAAAATTAATTGTGTGTGTGTTTCAAAGCTTATCAGATATTTTTTTAAACTTAAAAATTAATACATATAGGTAATTTTACTACTTGGCACAAATTAAAAATAAACACTTGGATAATTTTATTTTGGGTAAATAACTGGTTGATTTGCAACATGTGATTTTCCAATGCCATCTATATTCTTTACAAGAATCTCTGCTTCCTGCAGGTTTTATTCCACATTTTCCAGGATTATCCAATAGACACTCTGATCCCATGGTGTTTAGATCATCATTACATGTATGTGAACATAGGATGGCTCAGGGAAGCTATCTAATGATGTTACAATAGTTAATGTCTAGGAAGCTGTTCCATCAAGAAACACACACATGATGGTGGCCTGTCACTGAGGAGATAGACAAGTTTAGATTCCCTTACACTCCATATTTCTCCTCTAGTTCTGACTGTTTTCTGCATTCCAACTTTCCACAAATGGAAATTGTAAAACCATATGACAATGCAGCATTTTCAGATTGTTCTTAAGATTTTCTTCCTATTACAGCTTTCTGAAATACTTACAAAGTGTTCTGCCTCATAGTATTCCAAGGATCTGAAAGTTATTTACATGCATCCTATGGGTACGTTGTTTTGAGAGAAGTACCCTATAATGTGTATGTTATGAAAAATCTCATCTTTTTTCCCATTCATTTGTATACCTATTGTATATACACACACACGCACACACACACACACACGCTAGAGAAAAAACATGGGTGAATTGAGCATACTAATCTGAATGTATGAACATATTTTTAATAATACTAAATGTAGAAATTATAAAATTAATTATTAATAACAAAATTAGATAATAAAATGTTGTCTCGGTAATGTAATGGAGTCAAAAGACAAATGAAAAGCAGTGAATTCACCCTTTTCTGCAATAGTGATGAATAAATAGTCAATATCAATAATATAGAGTGTGCTTGTATAAATTTGGAGAAAATAAGCACAATTTACAGAAAAAATGGAAAGACATAAACAGATGATTATTTTTTTTAAATTATGAAGATTGCTTGTAAACTTGGGAAAGATTTTCAACCTCAACATCATAAGTGAAATGAAAATTAAAAGTAACCCGAGCAACTATGTGTTACAGTGACCAAAAGTAAAAGTTTGACAACATGTCAAGTTAAGAACCAGGCATTCTCATACACTGCTTTAATAATGCAACATTTTAATCATATAAATATGAATTTCACCACATCCAACAAAATCGTACATGCTTTACTGTTCAATCCAATCATCTCCAACAATAGAAAAATACATTTGCACAGATCATTGCAACATTATTTGTAATAGAGTGAAAACAAGAGCAAAGAAAGTGTGTTGAATTTTATATTGAAAGGAAAGGGAAATAAGAAAACATTCATTTACCTGCATATGTTTGCAAAAAAGAAATATAGTAAGAGAAACCCTGAAACTAATTAAATTAGTCACCTACAGGGGCAAGAGGGTTGAAAGGATACAGAGTGAGGTACATACCTAAAAATACTTTTTTAACATATAATTTTAAATTTTGGTAATATGTTAATGTTTTATTCTTATCATACTGATTAAAAGCAACATTTGGCATATTTCACTGAAACTCTGAAGTACACAAATACCACACAGTATAACAATAGGTTTCACAGCTCTATTAAAAATGTTCCGTAAAATAAGTTACTTATCACTGTTAAAAACTTTAGAGTTTGCCTTCTGATTCTAAAAGTATACACAAAGTTTTATTATTATATTCCCTACTTGCCTATCTTCATAAATGTGTACTGTTCTCATTTTTTTCCATTGCAAGGATAGCAGGCTCATAAATCCAGTTATATTTGCAAACTTCAAGTCAGCATTAAAAATGATAAACAATATTTCTGTATTTGAAATTGGCCTTGTTTAGGTGAAGAAACTGCCAGAGGCAATTAAATATCTTTTTTTTTTTTTTTTTTTTTTGCCACTGCTTAATAGAAGGCTTTATTTTCCCATCTCTCTGTTAAATATGGGAACAAAAAGAAAATGAGAAGAACTAATATTAATGAAATCCTTACATAAGTAGTGGAGGTGAAAAATTCGACAAGCAGTAGAAAACTCAATATTGAGGATCAGGGAACACATGGCAGTGAATTGTTATCTACATATGGGCTCAGATGGATTAGAGTACAGAGAGCTTGGGTTCAGTTTTCACATGAGTTTTACCTTATGTGATAGCAAGAAGCTCTATTCCTTCATCGTGGATCTTGCACATATGTGTGATTTTTTTTTTTTTTTAAATCAGGTTTGCAAAGTGATTGTGTGAGGGCCAATTAGCATTTCTTTGAACACCTATCAAAATGCAAAATTCTGCTCTAAATGGCTGGATGCAGCCGAGGGATGATTATATAAAATATCACCTTTCTTCAATTCATACAACTTAGAAGATGACATGAGGAAGGAAGGAAGGAAGGAAGGAAGGAAGGAAGGAAGGAAGGAAGGAAGGAAGGAAGGAAGGAAGGAAGGAAGGAAGGAAAAGAAAAAACAAGCTGCCAGATGCCAGAGCTAAGGGTGTTTTAGGCCCAAAAGTTAGGAAATTCTCAGCAGAAGTCTATCTTCAGCTCAACTACAATCTGGAAATGATTCTTTCTCCCAAGATAATTTCATTGTATACACCTATCTATAACTTAATGTGTTTAATTTGTGTGAATTGTCTCTGAAAAACCTGACACTCAGCAAAAGAAATTATTAAATACCAATTTTATTAGTTTTATTCTAGTATACTTTCATAATTACAGAGAAGTTACAAAATAGAACAAACAACTCCTGTATACTCTATCCATATTAACTATTTGCTCACTTCATATATATATATATATCTTCCTCTCCAAACACACACACTTTATTTTTCTGAATCGTGGAATATAAATTTTCACATATTATATTCCATAATCTATAAATATTTTATGCAAATTAGTATATTTTATGTAAATGTTTAACTCCATCACAGGCCCATTCTAAAATCAATTTTAGAAGGGACTGCACAGGGATGTAAATACCAGGAGGCATGTTTCATCGTCACCAAAGTAAGTCAACCGCATTAATGTAATGCTTTCACGTAAGGCTGGCAACTTTGAAAGGAGAGGATTACCCATAGTAGCATTTCTTTCCCTTTAAGATATTTTGATGGGTAGTGAAGCTTAATGATTCTGCAAGCTGAAATAGTCCTGAGGCCTGTACAGGATTTAAATAATTCTAGCTCCATTGTAACATAATTAAAACTGAAACCTCTTGTTGAATTTGTATCGGTGGTACCCTCACTTTTTCTTTGTTGTTTTTGACCCAATGTTATGTTTCTAGGCCTAATGAAGCAGCTAACTAACTCGGTATAATTTCTTGCACTCCAAGTACTCAGATAGTCATCCATGTTATTGAAGCAGAGTTCATTCAGTGATTCATATCACAGTGAACTCATGAATTCCTATTATACTTAATGAGTTATAACCCTTTACCATTATTACTTTGATGCTCATATTTTGTCCCATATTTGGCCCATGGAAATTGTTTTATGACTTTTGTCCAAGCCCAGTTATTCTTTGAGTTCTGATTTTCTGGTACAAAACATATTCCAGTCTCATTTTGTACTTTGCCTCTCCCTAGCACTGGAACCTGTAATTTTTTCAAGGCATCCTGATTTATGACCAATTGTAGAGAATTATTTTTGGAACCAAAGATCTTGACCTTGGTGTGTTTAATAGTATCTTAATATTGTCCATCCATGCCCTTATGGTGAACAGAGTGAGACACACACACACACACACACACACACACACACACACACAGCTATCTATTTATCTATCTTTCCAATCACCTATCAAAATCAATGACCACACTGATTTCTCTAATTTCATATTTGTCACTAACTCCCTTTTCAAACAAGGAGAAACCAGTCTCCTGTTTTTCTCAATATGTTTACTTATTTGAGCTGTTTCACAGTATGTAAACAAGCACAGTCAATTTGTGTGGGTTCTGACAACTCTTGCTGGGATTCTGCCACTCCACCACTATCAAACACTTCACCCTACTTGGGCTCTCACACCCCAGGACAAGTCACATCTTCCACCATACAAATGCTCTCCCGATCAACTCTAGCTTGGAAAAATTCATGGATGCTTCCCTCCTCAAACTAATTAAACACTAACACTCCCTCCTTAAACTCTCACTTTAATAACCACTTCCCATGACAGTTTGCACCCTTCACTGATTCACTCATCACCTTCTTCACACTTCACACTATTACTGCCACCCATTGCTGCATGCATGCCCTACTAACTCTGCTAGACTCCAAAACCTGTACTGCTTAAATAATTGTTAAACCATGTGCTTTAGTTTCAGAAATTATGAGTACATATCCTCCAAAACTTAAAATTGATCAATGACATAGTTAAACACTCTTCATGATGAAAATACTTCAGCTATATTTTTAATCCTTTTCAATTTTAATCACTTAAAAGAAAAATGATAAATACTACTATTAAAAACCTGATTACTACTCTGACTAGATTAGTTACAAATATTCTAATATACCATGGGTATACTTTAATTTTTGTATATAGGCCTCAGTTACATAGATCTAAATTATTGAAATATTTTGCTTATATTGCAATCTCACTTAAATCCTTTCATGGTCTTGGTGTCTTTATATATTCACATTGGTTATCTTGTTTTCATTAGTCAATAAGTACCAGTAATCTTGCTGTGAAATTTGACCTACCTGCTTCACGTGCAGCATGAGCCCCCAGCATTTCATCTGAGAACTAATCTTGAATCTTGCAATTATTATTATATAGTTTTAATGCATCTATGTTATTAAAAGGAACCTATGCCCAGAAATGCAAACATACGCTCACACCTACTCATTGTTTTCTTTTAAATTAGAAAGTAGGTATCACTCTATGTACACAATCCTGAGACTTAAATTGTTTTTTCAGTTACTATTACATTCCTATAATTCATCTATAATATTGTGTTTACCTTAATGCAATCACTTTGCAGCTGTATAATATTCTGTTTTGCTCATATGTCCATTTTCCTGCCGATGAAAATGAGTTTGTTTATTGAGATTTGTTATTATGAGAAGTCCTGCTATGAACATTCTTGGAAATGTATGATACAGGACCCAGGGTCAAGTTTCTTCTTGGTATATATTGGCAAATAGAATTTCTGCGTTGCAGGGTATGTGACATTTTAAGCCTTCAGAAGTAGAGCCCGCTCACCATCCCACTAGTAATGTATCACCTGGAGTCACACTGTAAAACAGCTCTGTCAGAATTTGTTATTTATGTAAATGGATGTAAAATACTTTGTATCATTCTTTTCATAGTCTGAATTATATAATTCTTACTCCTTTCACTCTGGGTTGATTTTTACCATAAGACATAGAGTTAGGGTTTTCTCATTAAATCAGCTGAGGCTTCAGATATGATTGATAAACCATTATTTAGAACCAGAGAGAAAAATTCCATGTATGTCTTTTTTTGCCATTCTTATATTCATCATCCAGGTGGGCAAGCCCCTTCTTATGTACTTCAATTTTGAAATCTTAATTGTTTCACAAAAAATATGTGTTGAGTGTCATATCTTTATATTATATACTATTATTTTTAAATTTCAACTCTGTCTTCTGAATCTTCTCATTTTACAGTATAGACAAGGCTACTATAAAACTGTTTGAGTGTGGTTTGATTTCATCTAAATATATTGTGGTCAGTTACTATTTCTCAAGTTATTTTTAGCTATCATTGCTTACTATTCCTGACATCTTGCCATTATCAGGAAGTCCATGTATTATCTTTACCCATTTTATAATTCTTAGGACATTATAATGGATTTGTGGCATAACCAACTATTTTATAAGTCTGCCCAATTCAAAACCAAATAAATTTGTTCTGAAATAGACATATAGATCAGTAGAAGAGAATATAAAGTCCAGAAATAAATTCATTAATATTGTGACATGGTCATGAAAGATTTTTTACTCCTTAATCTATACTGACAGTGTATATATAATATTGGCTTTTTATTAGTTTTTAATTTGATACTTTATATCAGAAGATGTTTATAAATGATTATATTGCATACTAATATTTTAGCATTAAACTTATATGAATATATTCAATATAATTCCAATATATAACGTATCTCTTTAACTTTAAAATTTCCTATATCAAACAATAATTTGACTTTCTAATCTTATGATACAAGAAACTCCCTTATGATGACAATGAACAATCTGACAATATTAATAAGTGATGAGTAGCTAGATTTAAAATACAGTCCCCGTTACAAGACCATTCTTCAAAATATTCAATATTCATAGACAGCATGTCACAGTGTTTGTGCTAAGAGCAACAGTTTGTTTTTGTGAGATTTAAAATGCAGCTCACTCTGGGGGTTTTGTTATACTAACTTGGGAGGCAACACATAGAAATAAACTGTAGTTGTTCTTCCTTTTCCTCTTCTCTTTCCCTTCCTGAACACTCCAATCCACAAACCAGTAGGTGGGATTGAACAAGGCAAGTGCTTACATCTGTGAGTGTGGTGAGGAAGAGTCTAGGTGCTCCACCATTTTTGGTCAGAACCTAAGTGGAGTGAGGATGCTGTTCAAATGAAAAAGACAGCCAACCAAGGGCTATCGGTACCAGAACAGGATTAGCCAAGAAATCAGTTTTGGGCAAGGGCCATATGGGAGAGAGGGCAGCAGCTGCCTAGCTCAGAGTATTGGAATTAGAGTAGGGTAAGAAGGGTGAGTATTAGTATTAGAGCAGGGTGAGAGGCCTCCTCTTTTGGGGGAGGCCATAGCCTGTCTTAGGATATAATACACAAGAGGAGTAAGGAGGATATCCATAGTGGACTAGTAGCTCAGAGTAGGGAGTCAAGACACAATCGGAGGTAATGAGAACAGTAAAGTAGGGGACAGTGCACTATTGGTTGGTAGAGCTCAAAAAGTAGGAGAAGGGCATGCAAGAGAGCAGTGAGTGGAAGTGGAGAAAACTGAAATGAATCCCATGTTGTCAGATTCAAATTGGAGTTGTCATTGTAAACTATAGATTTCATCATAAAAAAAATAGATACAGAAGTAAATGGGAATACATACCTATGCATATGTGTATGTGTGTATATGGATTCCTAGCTCTGTCCATAGCAATTCCTGTGAATAATGACACACCAATAGCAATGCACACCTAGCACCAAAATCTTATTTTCTATACTCTATTCTCCATTAAAATAACCCAGGACTCCTTACAGAAATGAGTCATTCTAGGCTTGAGACAAGAAAAATACAAAATGAAACTGAGGTATTTTCTAATTGAGAAAATAAAGAGCCTAAAGAATGATGAGTGATCAAGGGATACTGAAGGCAATTTAAAGAGATTCTCACTGAAAATTTTAATGTCAAAATCTTTATATTAATGGATTATGTCCCATTAAATAACATAACAATTCATAAGTCTATACTAATTAGTGAATAAATAGAAAGTTTGATCAAGTCAGAATATCTCCATCCTAAGTACCTCTATATACAAAAAGAAAGGGGAAAAAAAGAGTAACTTTGAAATGGATAATACCAGCATGTGTCATCTTAAGTGCTCAAAATCAAAATCAATAAACAAGTAATGAGACAAATTAAAGCAGCGTGCCCTTATAGAATTAGATGGAAGGACACAAAACCCCATCTTTGTTATGCCTGCCAAAAATACTTGACCAGAATCTAATTATGATGAAATATATGAGAATCCCAAACTGAAGGTCATTATACAAAACAACTGGCTTTTAATATTCCCATCGGTCAAGATCATAAAAAAGTCAAGGAAAAACTGAGAACTATTGCAGATTTACTGAAACTAAAGTGATAAAACAAATAGACGCATATGTGACTGTAATTCTGTACTCTATCCCTTTCTTTTGCTGGATATTACTAGAATAATTGAAGAAATTTGAATGGTGTCATGAGTAGATGGTAATAATATATTAATGTCAATCCTTGATCTTTATGTTTGCATTGTGGTAAGATTGTTAGTGAGAAATATACTGAAAAAATGTTTTTGTGAGTGATTGGTCATCATGTCAGCAACTTAGATGATACAAAAACAAAGAGGTTATTTGTAATAGAGTTGCCACATCTATTAACATTGAGATTGTTTCCATTTTTTTCCCTCTTTTTCTGCCTACCCCCCACTCCAGGTTCAAGCCGTTGTTTCTCAGTCTGATTGTGTAGGACAAAGCTCCCTGGCCTGTGCTGGTATTATGAGCCTTGCGCCCCCCCCAGCTGAGGCAGTTGGTCTCTGGTCATTGGATGGTCACTCACAGCATCTCAGGGCACACAGAAGCCCAGCTCCAGGGAGACCTGTTGTTCACAATCTTAGCTGAAGTGGGCTCAGCTCACTGGCCCATGTGGGAATCAAACCAGCGACCTTGGCTATTGGGCGTAGGGTGCTCCAACAGCCTGAGCCACCCGCCGGCCCTCAATTTTTTAAACGTAAAATAATATATATAGTCATATTCATATATAAACTGCCTACATTTTAGAATCATTATACATGGTTTTATTTATTTTGAGACTGCAAAATAGAAGAAATTGTCTCTCCAGATTCACTTTGCAAGATGGGTAGAGAAAAACATTTTTTCCCCAAAACATGTATAAGTTTAATCAAATTAATATTTATTATAATTAATGCTTGATTATATAGAAAATAATTCCTACATGCTGGAATACATTTCTGGATGGGTACATTTTCCCATGCCCCAGTATTCACAACAAATGAAGGACTGTGCAGTGTTACCAAAGACTACACAAAAATTGTTGATTCAGGATTTCATCATAACCATGAAATGGCATAAAGGCATGTAATGGGTAGTTAAAATCAAGTAAAGAAAGACAATTTGTAATTTAATGCTTTTTAAAATTAGACTTTTAACATTTTGTGTTTCTTATAGAAGAAACTTTTGATAAAAACTTTTGATATAACATTAATGCAAAAATCTAAAATTTGGTAATTTATTTTCCATGACCAGAAGGACATCATTCATTAAAATAATTGATCAATAGTTAGTATAGATTATAAGTAGTATTAATCTCAACATTATCATTTATCATGCATGGAAATTAATTTCAGAATATAATATTCCTAATTTCCCATCACTCATTAGTAGCAGAAGCAGAACTAATGATAATATTAATGGTTTTACTTAGTGATGCTATTTCATGGTATACAGTGCAGTTTCATTCAGTTCCTCAAAGAATCACAACCATCCTACATGATGGATTATTATCCTCACTTTAAACATAAAGATATTGATTCTCAGAATGTATTGAAAAAGTTGTCCAATCTCAGGAGCAAAGTAGAGGATCCTGCATTTGATATTTAACTGGACCAGCCTTCAAAAACCACAAATTATTTTAACTTATTGCATTGTTTCATTATTCCCACATAGTGCCATGTATTTCCCAATGCAACACCATAAAAAGATATTTTACATACTTTTAAAGGCCATTTCTAGTAGTTACTTAATTGATTATTCATGATCCTCTCCCTCCCTTTTGAACTACTTTTAAGTAATGAAGTTGATCATAAATCTTTAGAGAATCAGCCTCTATTGATCAGGTACCTTTGTATCTTGTGTCACATGAACATTGAAAATACAACTTGGAAACATCTTTGGGTTATTGGGGAAAGAGAAGTTACATCCTGAATTTGTAAACATTTAATATGACTATATATCAAAACAGAGGGTGTAAATAGGTGCAAATAGGCTTCCCATCTTCACCATGACACTCATCCCTTTCAAACACTTCTCCATAACAACATTCCTGCTTGAATCTAATGAACCATTATATGCCAATTCTATTTTACCTTTTCATTTTTTAGATGTCAGTTAGGTATCCTACTCAATATAACTGTATCTTTTTTTTTTTTTTCAATCAAGAGGTACCCAATCACAGAATGGTAGTAGTGGTTATTTTGAGACATAGAGTATTTCAGTTAAAATAATTTGCCTTTCAGTACAGGTTTTTAAGAAGTGAAAAAAGACATTTTATTAAAATAATTGTTTATTCTTTTTTTCTCCTTGATGGCAATCAGGAGGTTAAAAATAATTTCTGAATTATTATAAATTCCCCTGTATTAGTTATCTATTACTACCTAACAATATTATCACAGACTTTGTGGCTTATGACAGCACCTAATTATTATTATATCACAGTGTCTGTGGGTAAGAGTTTGGGCATGGCGTAGTTGCATGTATCCTCTTATTCAAGTTTTTATAAAGATGAAATTAAGGTATTTGCAGAGGCTGTGGTCTGTCTGACACTTAGGAATGATCTGCTTCTAAGCTCTCATGTGATTGTTGTCAGGATTCAGTTGCTTTGAAAGGTATGGGACTGACAGTCCCATTTTCTTGCTGGGTGTTGACTGGAATCCACTGTCAGCACCTTGTCATGCAGCTGTGGCAACATGACAGTTTGCTTCTTCAAAACCAGCAAAGAGAGATTTTTATCATAGCAACACAGGTTACAATATTTCATAATCTAAGCTCGTATTTGTAAAAACATTCACCTATCATCTTGCCTTATTCTATGGGTTATCAACAAGTCACAGGGCCTGTTCACATTGAAGAGAAGAGGATCACAAAAGGGTAGGGACAGCAGAGTCGGAGATCCTGTGTGTAACCCAAGCATCTGTCCTGTACAGACCACTCTCTGGACCCCAGTAGTTCACATCCCTTCCACATGCAAAATACATTCACCCTCTTTCCAATGAAACTTCACAACAGACTGATCCCATCAAAGTATTAGCATTAGTGCATAATCTCATCACTTAATAAGATTGGATCCAGGTATGGATAAGGCTCTTTGTGTGTACTTCCTATGCAAAGTGAATGAAGCAAGTTATCTGTAAAATGTAGAGACAAGTGTTCTGCACCCTCTCTTACACACCCAACAGGCCGTGGTTGGAGTGTCATCTGGGACCATGTATAGGTGTTCATATTAAAGGGTGGGGGATGGAGAGGAGTAGTCACTGCTCCTACTAATTCTGAAATCCAGTCCTGTGAAGGTTGGAATTTCTTGATTATGTATCAAGACCTATGAATAACTCTGCTTTACTTTTAGCTGCACCTTCTTGGTTCTTAACTCTTAATGAGAATTCCAAGAAAGGAATAAAACATTTCCTTCTCCAACTTGTTTAATTGCAAATAAAATAATAGCTCTCTCCTTTCACCATTGTAGTCTGTATATGTTTATATTATAGGGTATTTTCTAAATTGAAAAAGCAAAATGCTTCATCTAAGTTATGGCTTACCATTTTTCACAAAACTAAGCTGGCTATCGGTAGGCCACGTGCTAACTAGTAAAGGGATAAAATAGATGTGCTAACTGGTAAAGTGATAAAATAGACATCTTTGCTCTTTGTACTTAATCGCTACCTAGAAGCTGCTTACGATCCTCCCAAAATTTGTGCTGGAGGAGGGAGGAGACTAATGAGGGATAAAAAAATTGTTATCAACTAAGATCATAATATTAGTCATAATATAGAGATTTATTTATTGAACCTAGGTGATATTTAAAACATATTTTTTTCTTTTTTTTAAATTAATGTTTATTGGGGTGATGATTGTTAAAGTTACATAGGTTTCAGGTGTACAATTCTGTAATACCTTATCTGTATATTGCATTGTGTGTTCACCACCCAAAGTCTAGTCTCCTTTTGTCACCATATATTTGACCCCTTTTAGGCTCTTCTTCCTCCTCACCCCCTTACACTCTGGTAACCACTAAACTGTTGTCTGTGTCTATGAGTTTTTGTACTTTTATCTTATTCGTTTGTTGCTTTCAGTTTTATATCCCACATATGAGAGAAATCATATGGTTTTCGACTGTTTCTGCCTGAATTTCATTTAGCATAATAATATCTCTCATCCAGTGTTTTCAGGATAAACTTGTTGAACATTTTAATAAAAGAGCTAATGTAATTAAAGAAAAAGTGACACTGAGTTTTCCATATATAATAAGCAATGAAGAATATAAGCAAGTTTTCGAACATAATCTATCACGATTGCATCATTATTATTCTCCTGAATGCCAGAGTAAACAGATATTTTAATACAGTAGCATTGTTCAAGACAGCATAATTTAAAATTCTCTATCTACGATATATAACAGTTATCATCAGTAATTATCCTCTTTCACTCCAAGAAGATACTCTCTTTCATTCCAGGTAACTAATGAAAGAATATATAAATTATGAACCATGGATATACCAGTTTCGATTTGAAATTGACACTGTGTAAAATATCAACCATCACCCAGAGAATAAAATTCAAATACATCAGAAAGTTTTCTTTGTTGAAAACTTGCAGGCATTTTGTAGACAGTATGTAGGCACTGACAAAAGATTATAATTTCCTTTAATAAAATGTTGCATAGAGTTGTGTTTTTCATTTTAATGAGCATATGTAAATATGAGCAATCTACCTTCAAGTCAAACCAAGAATGTAACATAAATTATGTAAGCCTTGTTTAACACTACAGCAGGCATATGGGCCATAAATAATTCTAAGAGTAATATTTAAATAGAAAATTAAAATGTCATTATTTATTAATTAAAAATACACACACTGCATTTGTAGAGAGAGAAAGTGGAAAGAGGTAGAGGATTACAATGTTGAAACAGACAACTAATTTATAATTTATTACCATTTGAAAATTAATACATAGTATTTGAAAATAAACAGGTATATAGAAATTTTTAAATATATGAAACTCAAAGCATTAGGAAAAATAAGATCAACAGAACAAAAATGAAGCAAAATATTGATATTAAATTATAGAAATGGGGAACTTTAAAAAATTAGAATTATTTTCAAACTTCCAAGTAAACAATGTCTGTGTTAGAATACATATATAAATATTATAATAAAAATATGTGTGCTATATTTTGAAATATATGTAATTTCTGCTCCCCTTGCCTAAGACATTGAAAGAAGGCCAAGGGGAGAAGATAACCCTGGTACCTGCTGCTGTGAAAAAGCAAGAGGCCAAGATGTTTGTCAATCCCGTTTAAGAAAAGAGCAAGAGTTTTGGCATTGGACAGAACATCCAGCCTGAAAGGGCCATTACCTGCTTCGTCAATGGCCTCTTTTCATCCAGCTGTAAGCAGCCAAGGCTTCGCCTCTGTAAGCAGCTGAAATTGCCCCCATAATTAACCATTTCATTTTTGGATGCTGCCAAATGGCTACTGAAGTGTTTAAGCTGGTCCATGAATACAGACCAGAGATATAGCAAGAGAAGAAGCAGACACTGTTGCCTAGGGCTGACAAAAAAGTTGTCACCAAAGGGAATGTCCCAAGTCAGAGGCCACCTGTCCTTCGAGCAGAGGTTAATACTGTTACCACCTTGGTGGAGGACAAGAAGGCTGGGCTGGTGGGGACTGCATGTGATGTGGATCCCACAGATTTGGTTGTCTTTCTGCCTGCCCTGTCTTATAGGATAGATGTTCCCTACTGACTGCATTATCCAGGGGAAGGCCAAGTTGGGACATGCAGTCCACAGGGAAACCTGCACCACCATCACATTCATACAAGTTAACTCAGAAGACAAAGGAGCTCAAGCTAAGCTGGTGGAAGATATGAGGGCCAGCTCCAATGACTGCAATGTGATGTGATGATCAGCCGTCACTGGGGACACAATGTCTTGGACCAAAATCTATGGCTCACATTGCCACGCTGGAAAAGACAAAGGCTGAAAAAATGTGCTGCCAAACTGAGTTAAATGTACACTGTTGAATTTTCTGGATATAAAAATAATAAAAATTCTCCTTTAAATAAAAACATATAATTACACCAAACACTTTTTACACATGGCAAAGAAGACTATTTTAGACTATGGCAATAGGGGCAAGACATAGAACTCAATGCTGAATACAGCAAAGGCGGTTAGAATTTATAGCCAAAGAACTGAATGGTGTAGTTAATAGATGGAAAATTACTAAGGGGAACTTAATTAGATATTAATGGTAGGAAGAAGCTTAAGGGGATTCTTACTTAAGGCAGGCCAAGGGTTCAGCTACCAAGGGTAAAGAATGAGGAACTTGATAGCTATCAAAGGTGGGAGGGATTCTCAATAAAATGGTTCATCAAGATTCTTTGCCAAAACTGAGCAGGCCAAGATTGAGGCCAGGTCAAGAAGAGGACTCAGAGGAACCTGACTAAAATTTGTTTCTGCTAATGACAATGTCAGTCCAGGCATCATGATTTTGAAGGTAAAAAAAAAAAAAAAAAAAAAAAAATATATATATATATATATAGATATATATATATATATATATATATAACAGTAAAACGGAAACAGGAAGAAAAGAAAGGAAGGAAGGAAAGAAGGAAGGAAGGAAGAATGGGAGGTTGGAAAGATAATGATGGGAGGAAGAAGAAAACTGTGAGGTGGGAAATAAACAATTGACATGAAAAATGAAGTAAAATACTAAATATCAAGCGAATTTAACAGAGTTTACTCATGTGGTTGTAGCAGCTGAAACCTCAACTGGAGCTGTGAAATCTAAGATGTACTCTGATCTTTCAGAGTCTCTCTTCATTAAGGTCCTCCAATCACTCAGAGACAGAATGTGGAAGCTGCCCATTCTCTGAAGATAAGGGATTGGAAGCTGCAAAATACTATCACTATCGTCACTATTCTGTGATCAAGGCAAGCCCCGAGGCCAGTCCAAATTCAAGCTAACAATAAATAGACTCTGAAACTAAACCAGAAGTCATCTGCTTCCAAAGCTAAACCATTTACTAAAAGTAACCTCCTTTTATTTTGAATTGCATTTTTCTCTTTTTAGTCCAAGCAGATACAGCTCTTATAAAAATGTTGCATGCTGCTCATTATCAAATTATACTCTACTTTATAATATTAATACTCAAAAATCACTTTTAAAAAGATCCCTTTGTATTTTATTCTGTAAATCAGAGTGCTAATCAACAAAAGCTTACCATTTTTACAAGTTCTTTGACCTACTTCATAGGCTCCAAAAAGCATCGTGTTCAATTTTATAGAGGAATAATCTGAAGATTTTAGAACATACTAAATTAGATCCTCACGCTAAGGACATGTTTCACTAGCAACACTGAATCTTTGCCCTAAGGTCATTCTTATTTTGACAAACATTTGCTGGCAGATAAAACAGGAAATGAGAATTTTATTTCCTAAATGAGCAAGGCCTATGATGAAAGTAGTTTCACTAAACTCTGCTTGAAAATTAAACATTTTTTATCCTTAGTTCAATTATATTTTGTGATGCTTTATTATAGATAGGTATAAAAAGTTAATTATCACTTTATAATTTCTGACCAGAAATCATCTCTCCCAAATCCATAAGTCTGTCAGGTACCTTCTATGTCCTCTGTTTCTAGCATAGTTTCAATACTGTTTCACTAGTTCATAACAGTTTCCCCTTTT
The DNA here is from genome assembly GCF_036562045.2 of Rhinolophus sinicus. Classification (NCBI taxonomy): domain Eukaryota; kingdom Metazoa; phylum Chordata; class Mammalia; order Chiroptera; family Rhinolophidae; genus Rhinolophus; species Rhinolophus sinicus. The sequence continues at coordinate 31,898,736 of NC_133754.1, forward strand.
TTCAGCCTCAAAACAATTTCTTCTCTGTTCTTCTCGTTTTGACTAAAAGTTTCCTGTTTGTAGTTCTGGCCTCCAGCAAAGATACAAAACTAATGGTACACAATAGGCCTAGGCTTGAGTGGTCCAGAATATCACTTCTGCATTTTATTAGTCAAAGGAAGTTACAAAGCTAACCAACGTTTGAGAGAAGGACACCGCCTATTGATATAACTAGTGGCATGGACATAGAGCCTCTGTATTTGGAGACCGTCACATGGGAATGAAAAACATTTTCATATGAATGTTTTCAAAATATGAAACCATACTATGAAGTTTTAAGACTAGCATTTTAATGACCCAATATATCAATAACACCATAAAACAAACAATGAGGAAGATAAAAATTAGGAAAATGTTTTTTGATATAAGATAGAAAAATAAATAATATTAACCCTAAGAAACACATTATAACAAATAAATATTATAAAAATATACATCAAACTGTACAAATGGCATAATTATGATCAGACAATTTACAAAGAATATATATATGTGTATATATATGTATGTATATATCTCAGATAATCATTTGAAATAAAATAGCTAATCAAATGATATATGTATATATATCATTAGCTATTTTATTTCAAATGATTAGCTATTTTATTTTCAAATGTAGAAACAATCAGCAGATTGAAAAGGCAACCTATAGAATGGGAGAACCTATTTGCAAGCCATGTATTTGATAAGAGGTTAATAGACCTACAATTCAAGAGCAAAAAAAAAAACATAACACAATTTAAAAATAGCTAAAGGATTTGAATAGACATTTCTCTAAGAAGACATACAAATGGACGATGGGTATGTGAAAAAATACTCAACAGTACAAATCATCAGGAAAATGCAAACCAAAATCGCAATGAGCTATCTACCTCATACCTGTTAGGACAACTACTATGAAAAAGCAAAAAATAACGTTGGTGAGGATGTGGAGAAATGAGAATCTGTGTACTGTAGGTGGGAATGTAAAATGTTGCAGCTGCTATGAAAATCAGTAGGGAGTTTCCTCAACAATTTAAAAATAGAATTACCATATGATACAGCAACTCATTTCTGGGTGTTATTAAAAAGAATTGTAATCAGGGTCTTGACGAGATATACCAGGGGTGCCAAAAAATGTACACATGACTTATATTCATCTTTGTTATTGGTATATATTGAGTATTACAATTTTAATACAGTTTTTCCTTTCTTAAAATGTGTATTTTTGTTTGGCTGTATGTGTGTCTATGTTTATTGTAGCATTGTTCACAAAAGCCAAAATATGGAAACAGCCTATGAATACAGACAAATGTCCATGAATGGTTGAATGAATAAAGAAAAGATGGTATATAGACGTAATGGAATATTATTCAGATTTTAAAAAGAAGGAAATCCCACCACATGCAATAGCATGGATGAACAAGTACGACATTATGATAAATGAAATAAGCTAGTCACAGTAGGACAGATACTGCATGAGTATAGAGATAATAAATCACTCTTTCAACCTTAAGGCCTTTGATTGGCCTTCGGTTTTAATTCTTATTTTCTTGACTCTTTATTCTTGAAAGTTGTCAGAGGCAAAACACTTTTCTAAATTATTTTAGCTTTAATTAGAATCATCCAATTTTTCTTATATCCTGAAATTAGATGGAACTAATGCTATGGCATAGAGAAAGTTGAAAGTTCTAGGGGAAAAAAAAAAAAAAAAGCAAGCAAAGAGGAAACAGTAGTAATCCCTAAGCCAAAACAGAGAGTGCTTTTCTTACACATGATTTTCTTTGCTTTTCTCTGGAGTCCAGAACTACTATAGTTTACTTGGAAAAGAAGCTTCAGGTTGCAACTATACTTGACTCCTTGCCAAGATTAAATTTCCCAATTGCTGCAGCAGATTTAGACAGTTTTCCTCAAGACATCCCATGCTTTAATGAATGGTTAAGACTCTCTATCCAGTATTGTCTCACCTGTTTGATAGTGGGGGAGTGTGGATCGGATAGGCCCCTCCTGTGAGCCAAACACCTAGGAAAAAAAAAAAATAATAAAAAAAAAAAAATCCCCCAACTGTAGTTGTTCTTCAGTTTCAAACGCAGTTCAGACTATCTATTCACCAATATATCAGAAAGTGAAAATCTGTTATGAGCAATTTTAGCAAAATTTGGTTTGTGGTTTAATTTTTAGAATTATTTGAAAAACTTTTTTGCATGGGATAGCTTCTGAGATTTGAATCCATAAACCTGCCAGGTTACCATTGTACAGAAGCTTGTATCCGTTGTCTTAAAAGAAAATGAAAAGAATGTAACTATAGCGCTAGCCTTAAAAAAAAAAAAAAAAAAAAAAATTCTGGTAACATTTTCCTGAGGCAAGTTATTTAACTTTTATTGTCAATTTCTTATTTTATATAAGGACATGCTCTTGCCTCAAAATATTGTTTCAGCAAATTAAAAATAAATACATTATGCTAACTTAAAATTTGAAAGTTAAAACTTTGCCTTTTTTTGTTGTTTTTTTTTCCCTAACAATCTATGTCTTAAAACAATTCTGACTTAATTTTAGTGTATAGGGACAAATAGTCTAGTTTCTTTCTTTTGCATGTGGCTTTCCAATTTTCCCAGCACCATTTATTGAAGAGGTTTTCTTTTCTTCTTTTTGGGGGGGGCTCCTTTGTTAAAAATGATTTGCCCATATATATGTGGGTTTATTTCTGTGTACTCAATTCTGTTCCATTGGTCTGTGTCTGTTTTTCTACTAATAAAATACTATTTTGATTATTGTCATTTTGTAGTATAACTTGAAGTCAGGGAGTATGATACCTCTGGCCTTGCTGATATTTGCAGGATTGCTTTGGCTATTTCAGATCTTTTGCGGTTCCATACAAATCTTATGTTTTTTTTTGTTCCATTTCTTTACAAAATACCATTAGGATTTTGATGGATCAAACCCCTAATATAAGACCTGAAAAAATACAAGGCATGGTAAGAAAACATAGATATTAAACATATGGACCTTGGTCTTAGAGAGGATTTTATTAATTTGACTTCAGAGGCAAGGGAAGTAAAAGCTAAAATAAATGAATGGGACTTTATCAAACTAAAAAGCTTCTGACAGCAAAAGAAACCATTAAAAAAAAAGAGGCAACCAACCAAATGGGAGACAATATTTGCAAATAGTACATCCAATAGGGGCTAATATCCAACATATATAAAGAACTCATACAACTCAATAAGAAAACAAACAGACAATCCAATTAAAAATGGGCAAGAGGACCTAAATAGACACGTCTCCCATGAAGACATACAAATGACCAACAGATATACGAAAAGATGCATAACTTCACTAGCTAATAGGGAAATGCAAATCAAAACCAAAATGAGATACCACCTCACCCTGTTAGAATGGCTATGATCAACAAGACTAGTAATAACAAATGTTAGAGAGGTTGTGGGGAAAAAGGAACCCTTATACACTGCTGGTGGGAATGTAAACTGGTATAGCAAGTATGGGAAACAGTATGGAGGTTCCTCAAAAAATTAAGAATAGAATTACCATACAATCGAGAAATCCCTCTTTTGGGTGTCTATCCCCAGAATATGAAACCATTTATCCATAAAGATATGTGCCTCTATGTTCATTGTAGCATTATTCACAGAGGCCAAGACATGGAAACAGATGAAGTGTCCATCAATAGATGATTGGATAAAGGAGATGTGATACATATATACAATGGAATATTACTCAGGCAGAAGAAAATGCTGCCATTTGTGACAACATGGACCAATCTTGAGATTATCATGCTAAGCAAAATAAGTCAGACAGAAAATAATTGACAACCGTATGATTTCACTCATGTGTGGGATATAAAATTGAAAGCAACAAATGAACAAGAAAAGCAAAGAAACAAAAACTCCCAGACAGAAACAACAGTACACTGGTTATCATTGGAAAGTAGGTAGAGACAGAGGAAGAAAAGGGTAACGGAGGCCAAAGTATAGTGATGGAAGTAAATCTGACTTTGGGTGGTGAATATACAATACAATATATAAATGATATATTACAGAATGTAAACTTGAAACCTATATTAATTTATTAACTAATGTCACCCCATAAGTTAAATTAAAAAATAAAAGATAAAAATTCTGAAAGTTAGGTAAATTTCCTCAATGGATAATGTAATTTTATATGGTGTTCCTTCTTTTCTATTTACAGTTTTCCCAGTCACAGAAGTAGTAACTAAAAATATACAACACAACCACCTTTCAATATATCAGATAAAATGTAAAAATGCAAAAAAATAAATAAATGAAGCTATACAAATAAATAATTGGGGCACTTGCAGGTTAAGAAATGACTCTGACATCCATAAGTCTACTCAATATAAACAGATTTATAATGATTCTTGTTTTCACTTCTAAATTACTTTTGGTCATTTTGAAACAATCTTTGAAAAAAACATTCAGCTTGAGTGTTGGAATTCCCTAATCTCCAATTAAATTTTTTAAAAAATGAAGTTTTCAAAATATAACAGTATATTTACTAGATATTCACTGGAGTCCTTCCCTCTAGTGAAAGGTTTGTTAGATTAAAAACTTTACTATATAAGCTAATATTATTTGTTATATTGCAGATAATGCAATAGCAATCAGGTAGAGGAGATTTAATGATATAAGCATGGATTTACAGGAAAGTTACTGATAGGTCGAATAAAAAATCCATTGATTTGAAAGAAAGGAGAGAGAGAGAGAGAATACTTACAGGAATTTTCTAAACTATTAAATATCATACACGGTATAAAATACTAATACTTTCTGATACCATATTCATTCAACTGTTTTGCATAACTATATTGTGTATATTTTGGTTATATATTATTGCTAAGTAGAAATCTCATTTTTAAATTATTCTTGACTACATGAAGCAATATCACATTATTAGACATCTGAAAAACATTAAAGAATAAACTCATACTGTTGACTTAAAGGTATTCTTTTGGTCATAAATGTCAAATATATTCTGGCACTGGTACTACTTTTGGAAAAGAGGGGGAATTACATATTTTGAGGCAAAACAAGTTTTTTATCAAATCTGTATGAATTCCTAATATAATTGAACTGTGTGTTTTTTTAAACTTTTTTTTATATTTGGTAGTGACATATTGAGTTCTATTTAGTATTACATAGTTTTGTAACAATAGGGAGAAAATACTAAACCTAGCTCTTTTATATATCCGACAGAAGTTTCTGAGAGAAAGAATGTTTGTACAGGCTTCTCCTGTACTACATTTATAATACAAAGCTATAAATAACAAAGAAGGTAGATATAAACTGTGGAAAATATGGATTAAGGAAGGCAAGGAACATTAGAGGCAGAGAAGATACGTTGAATGCACACTTGACATATTTTTCTTTCCCTAAAATCTGAGTGTCACTGTGGGAAAATTCCCCAGTTTTATTCTACCAGGTCACAGTATTCTTAGCAATAACATGTAGTATAATGAACTGTTTTGGAAATGAAGGATTGTATAGGCGGTATTAGGCAGAAGTATGTCATGTCTTCTGGGTTTTTAACTTCCGTTTTCTTTCATTGATTTACAGCATCAATTCCTTGCATGATCTGATCATTTTGAATTCTGAAGGGTTTTAAAACAGCAAGCAACCTTGTAAGAGTGATTTAAAAACCTTCAAAAGTTCCTAGTTTTATTTCTCATAAATGTCAAAACTCCACAAGCTATGCGGTCTTCACACGAGGAATAATCAATCCTGTATCTTTAGTTTGCACTGATGGTGAATATTTCTCATCTCTGTCAGATTCGAGTGAATAACTCTATCAGAAAAGTAAGTCTGCCATTGATAGGCATGTTTATCACTTGACATACGAATCACATTTTCTGTAGCAAAGATGAAGATCAGTAGTGACAATTCACTTTTTAATCCCTGAATGGCAGCGGCCTTCTTGTCTAAACAAAACCCCACAGTAGGTGGAAAAGACAGAATGATAATGATGCTTAATTTGAATTTTGCTATTAATGTAAATGGAAATTAAACAAGTATGCAAATGAAAAATTCTAGACCTTTGTTTCTACAAAAAGTCCTAAGTTAAGGCCACACCTCAGCAGTACTTTTGAATTAAATACAATCTCTCTTCTGATGTTGTATTTTGCCCTTCTATGGTAAATAGAACATTACTCAGAAAAGACAATGAATAAAATAGAACAAGGACAGGAGCTACCCAGATACACATTAATGATTTATGGTCAACTAGAAGGCTATAGAAAACTGAGATAAATTGTACTATTCATAAATTTGCTGAAAACTATCATGTAGTGATTGAGAAAATCAAATAAGAATTTTGTTATTTTTAATTCTTAAAACACATTTTCATATGGAAAAATTGGTTAGAGGGAAAATGGTGCTCAAAGTGTTTTATTTTTCCAATAGCATAATAAATATTTCAAACAAATTTTAAATTCTCTATAATTGTACCTTCTAAAAATTACAAATCATAGTTTTATATGGTTAAGTTTACTAAGCAATATTTAATTGGGGAATTATTTCATCTGTAAAAGAATATCTGCTTATGTAATTAAGTTCCAGAATATAGCCAGAAAATGAATGCGTACAACATCATTTATTATAACATAGCTTAGCTTTAAACTTTAAAACATTAAATTTTATAATCAGTATTAGAAAAAACGAGGTATGACTGACTTGCTAAGAATTCCACCCTGATATTCATATTTTAGTTATATCATTAACCTCTGAAATTGTCAACATTCTGCCATGCATTTAATCAGCATCTAGGTTTTAGGATTTGCTTGATTAAAGTATACATAATTTTTTTTTTTATTTAAAAATGTTTTAAAAGATAATGCTATCTGAACATCTGCTTTTCTTTCAAAATGTAGATGTGTGAACAAAAAAGGCAGTTTTCAACAAGTCTTTTTTTAGTTGATGGTATTTATAGAAACTATAATTCCATTTGAAACAAGAAGACATTAGCGTATTGCTGACTAAGCTAAGGAAACTGAAAGAATGTTAACATATCCTGTTTTGTAAACTAATGAGACGGAAAAAGAGATCTTGAGAGAGAAGACATGCATCAGAATCACATGGAAAGCCTATTAAATGCAGATTGCTGGACCCAATTTAGAGTTTTGATACAATAGGTCTCGGGTGAGGCATTTCTAACCAATTCCTCGTTGATGGTGATGCTACTGGTTTGGGGACCACACTCTGAGAACCACTTCATCAGGGCTATATGCTATTCCACTAATTGTCTTGATAAGCATATTATGAAGTTAATTTTCCTATATAAATGTATGCTAAATATTATAACTTTTACTATTGATGAAAAATAAAATATTTATCTGAAAATTATGTATTGACATTCAACACAATGAAATATATTATCAAGTGAAGAAATTCAGTTTAAAGATAATTAATAGAGCAGTTTGATTAATGTTGGGGAAAAAAAGACCCCCTCTGCCATCTTGAATGATTAGGGGTCTGGGAGTTAATAACAATAGACTGATTAACAGGAATTAGTGTAATCATATGCAGGTGCATAAAAGAAGGAGCTCTTTGAATAGCTAGAGATATGGATTTATATATCCACTTAAAAAGAGAAAGGGAGCAAGGAAGAAAGGCTTCCATAGGAAGAACAAATGGGCTTAATGGGGGAATGACAAATGAATTTACTTTTAGGGAAATTAAGGTAGGAAGTTTGTGATAATGTTTGTTTATGTCATTTCTTATCAGACATCTCTCTTCTTTCTGGCTGAGAAACTTTCTGGCTGAGAAAAAGGGATTTATAGGAATTTCATTCTTGGTCTCCTTCCTGGGAGTGAAGCTGCCTTGAAGACAGGATTCTGGCAGCTTCCACTCAAAAAGTTTTGCCTTTAGTCAGGTAAAGGAAACTCCCCAACATCTTCTTTTACATCTGTTGAATTTCAAATATCTTCAATTTAAAATAATGTTCATGCCAAAGCTGTGATCTCTTCCGAATGAAAAATTCTGTGCAAACAATTAAATCTTCGCACACTGGAAAAGATTTTCAATTTTAAAAGCAAATTTAGTCAACATGAGTATAACTAATTTTAAGAATATGTATTTAGAATTCACTGCTTAAGTTGTTCCTGTTTTTCGCAGTAAAGCAGAGTTTAAAAAGCATAATCTATTAAAATGTAACAAAATAATTAATTTGAGTAAGGAGGTTTGAATCTCAAAATTTTAGAAACAAAATAATTGACATATTCTGTACCCTAACTGTACACTATTGTATAAACAACAATATTTTCAGTTACTTATTTCTAAATATTTCCCAACCAGTCAATAAAAATGTTTCTCTTTAACAATATTTTGTTATCAAATTCCTTTATTTTTTGTTCTTGTCCCGGTGGTAGACTCTAGTCAGAGTTTTGGACATTAATGGATGATCTGGTTTTGCAGAGACAAAGAGTCTTAACAGGTTGAGAAAAACAGTCATTAGCATAAGGATACCATTTACTTAAGCTGCACTTTAATATAAATTTATAATCATAGTCATATGCACTATTTTTTGCATATATCTATTCCACAAATAAAAGTTTTTATTGCTTCCATATTCATTAATTTTTCTGGACTGTAGTGGAAGTTGACTCTTAAATTTTAGACAACTGAAAAAAAAATCTAAATTTTATTTCTAATGTGGCACAATTTTATACTATAATGGAAATTTGGTCAGTAAAAGTAATGGTCAATTACATTAGAAAGATTTAGTTTTCTAAATGCTGCTCTTACATTGTTGACTGTATAAAAGATATAACAATGAAGACAAAGAAAATGTTTGAAATATGTAAGACTTCTATTATTACCCTGGGCAAAGCACAAGTCAAAAAAAAAAAAAAAATGTGGTGGAGGAGGCATTGCAATTTGTCTGAAGCTTCATAGAAAGGATAGTGATAGAGAAAGAAATCAGGCTCCCTGACCCCCTGATATTATGGTAAATTTTCAGAAGAAAAATTGATAGCTCTCTTTAGTGATGATTTCACTCTTCGATACAAAGAGTAACTATTTTATTACATTATAGGTTCTTTAAAGTCAGGATCACGTTTCATTCTTCTCTATGCCTGCATAACTTATAAAATTTAAGAGTCCCGTATATTCTCATCATGCATGAAAAATGTTTAAATCACTTTAGTTCATCAGACACATGGTGTCCCCACTCCTATATCACAAACTCATACCCTCCACAGCTTGCTCTGTTCATATCTTCCACTTGACTAGCCCTGGATTGCACCCTTTAAAATAAACCAGTAATAGTAAGTATATCACTTTCCTGCGTTTTTGTGAGACTTTCCAGTCAATTAGTGAACCCAAGGAGGGGGATGTGGGAACTCCCAAGTTTGTAGCCAAGTGAGGCAGAAGTGTAGATAGCCTGGGCAGCTCAATGCAGCTAGTGTCTGAAGTGGGGGTAGTTTTGTGGGTCTGAGCCTTCAACTGTGGAGTTGCTGTTAAGTAACTCAGTTGGTGTCAAGTAACTGGAGAATTGGTGTTGGGAAAGATACAACAAAATGTTTGGTGTCAGGGGGAAAAGCATGCAAAGGTTCAATTATTACCCCTGATCACAAGAAGGCAAAGTGAGGAAAGGGGAGACTTACAGGAAAGAGAGTTCAAGTTTATCTCAAATGCTGTGAACAGTCATAAGAAATAATCTAAAATTATAAATCCTTGTTTCCATTTTAGTTAAAAATTATATATTTTGTGAAATAAATTGATATATAAAACACCTTCAAGAGACATCTATCATACATTCCTTTTCTAAAATTAAAGTGTATTGGGGTGACAATAGATAGTAAAATCACATAGGTTTCAAGTGTACAATTCTGTAATACATCATTTTTATATCACATTGTGTATTCACCACCCAGAGTCAGTTTATGGACATTCTTATAGGTCTATATTCTAAAAATCTTAGAATTATTGCACCTAAATATTGAATTGGATATTTTAAATAAACCTCTACAGATTTCAAAATACACCATATGCAAACATTCAATAATAAATTATTGCAATAATAAAATGTCACATGCATTATGAATAATTCATACGAAGAGAAACAATGGAGAAATTAAACTCGGAGTCAGGATATTCCAGAAAATTCCATTTAATTCCATGCATTTCTCTGTGAAATCTAATGAATCCCCAAATTGTAACTAATTATCTAATATTGTCACTGTCTTGCCTTGTTTTAAGATAATTGATTAAGTAATTTCTTAATGACCCTGTTTTGTCCTCCATGGGATTTATTTATAATATTAGCTCTCATTTCATTTAGGTGGTATTTTGATGCAGTCACTTCTGGCACCAAATTCTCTTTAAAATGAGAAACAGTGTGATGTAAGCAGTGTTGCAATCCTGAACAGAATACTGATGCATGTTCTAGACCAGAGCTGCAACACTAGATGCAAACAAGTTACTTTAACTCTGATCTCTTAATTAGTAAGACAGACAAAGTGAACTGTTCGGTTTCTTGTAACTCTAGGGTGCTATGCGCCTAATATTAAAATTCTCTGAAAATGAATAACTATATTTTTATTTTACATCTTTCATTACATATTATAATATCTATAGCCACACAGCTCCCACCACCACACCCTCCTCCCAATAAAATCTAAGTATTGTGCCTCACCACTTTTTAATAAAATAAAGAGAGAAAGCATTAGTCTTCTATTGTTCCTATAACAAATTACTTCAAATTTAGTGCAACACACGTTTATTATCTTACAATTCTGGAGATCAGGTCTGATACAGTTCTCACTGGACTAAAACCAAGGCATTGCCAAGTCTGTGTTCCTTTTTGGAGTCTCAGATGCAGCTTCTAGAGACCAAACATATCCCTTGACACCTAACCCTCTTACTCCATTTTCAAAGTTAACAATATGGCATCTTTTAACCAGTGCCCTGCAAGTTGCCATCATTTTTGTGTCATTATCTCTCCTTTCTCGCACAGCTGGCAACTATCTCAGACGTTGCTATAACCTGAAACTAACTTCCTGTTGAATAGCTATTCATACTATATCTAAAAATGCAAAACCTAGACATGCATATGGTGTAATGCAGAGGACTTTTGCTTTGGAAATAGAAGACCTAAGAGTCGAAGACGCATTTCATCACATTAAACCAATGTCACTTAAAACCTATTTTTTCTCATTTAATACTATATGAGCTAATATAAGTAAAGAGTGGGGAAATAACTTAGGTATGATAATCAGGAGTTATGTAATTTTGAGTAATTAGTGAACATCTGCAAATACTCATTTTCATATTTTGTAAAAGTGAATATATAGGGACAGACCCAATACGACTTTGAAAGTATGTTTATATGATTGTGTATATCATGTATTATGGTAATTCATGATATATGTTTGTATCATGTTACATTTGGTCAGCGTATGATAGCTTCCCTCTGCAATTGGAAGATAATAACTAAATACTATATTACAAACTATATTTTGCTACAATAACCACAATTATGATAATATAATATTTGATGAAATATATTGATGTATTACAATATGTAACAGGGTATAAAAGGAGGCATTTGGGGGATCCTTGAAAGTTAGGTAAGATAAAGCCTCATAAGTAAAAATCACCCCCTAGGTCTCAATGTTGATGAAAGTAGCACCCTTAGATTCCTTAGTATAGGATTGTTGCACAGCTGTTTGACTAAAAATACCAATTACTCATCTCTAGTTGCATATAAACATCCTAGACACTTACATGCAAAAATATTTTTAAGGAAAATTTGGGAAAATAAGAATGCAGCATTAATGTCCTCTATTCTCTATGAGAAACCTTCTATTCTCCCTGAACTAAAGGATTCTTGTTTTGCGTTCCCAGGAGTTCGGGACAGAGAAGCATTTTTTGACTCTTGGCATTAAGAGTCTTAAGGTGTGGTTCTTATAAATTATCTTGTATACAGAAGGATCCCCAATATTATCACACAAACAAAGCAAAAAAGTTTTTACAATACCAACATTATTGTCACTAAATACCCTGTCCGTCAACTTAATAAATAGAATAACTGTCTCAGAAAGAGGTGCAGGTGTGGCTTTTGATCTGTGCAGTGAAGTATAATTTAGTATAGGAAGTTATGGCATTTTTAAAGGTATTATAATACTTGAACTAAAAGATATAGAGATATGACATAAAAAAGAAGCCTTTGGACCTGCAATATACTACAGTAGAAGCAGATCCAAATATACTCACCTATAAACCTCAGATCTTTATTATGGGGAAATAAAGGATGACTCATAAGGCAGAAATAAAACCCAGAGGGTGAAGCAAAGATCCGCAGAGAATCTTTTTCTGGGAGGAGAAATAAGCCGTAATCAATGAATTGACAACACACGTCCAGCCGGATTTCAGCACTGAAACCCACCCTTGACTGCTGTTGGCCTAACAACACCAAGCCCCAATGCCTTATTAATGGAAGAATCCAATACAATTTCCCTGTGGCAGACCCACCATTATATGTTAGGTGTTTGAAAGATAGATCATTTGTTTCTTTAAGTTCACCAGTTTTTAGATTGAGAGGAAGCCTACATGTAGCCGTACACTTAAGGAGCCTCATCCACACTTGCACTTGATTTAGATGTGAGCTCCTAAAATAGGAGAAAATAATATACTAAGAGGAGCCTTTATAGGTCATGGGAGGAGCGTGAAACAGGAGAATTTGTGACTTGATAACAGGCTATGTCAGGTTAAAAATGACTACAAATTCTTTAACATTCCTTGCATTGAGATGTGTTTTCTAATTATCCTCCCCTTCCATCTGTGCTGGCCTGTGATTTATCTTACTTCTTGGTATAGCAGAGGTGATATTTCGAGAGTTTTTAGCCTTTTCTGTAAGAAAAATGCCGACTTCTGCATTAGTCTTTTTAGAGCCATCAGTTTCCATGTAAGAATCCCAACTACCCGCCTGAAGAGGCCACACTGAGAAACTCTGAGACTACATGGAGAGGAAGAAGGCTCCAGCCTTTTCCAGCCCGCCAACCATTTTGACACTGTCCCATGCATGTGAGTGAAGCCATCATGAACACTCCAAGCCCACTCAGCTTTCCAGATGAGTATGATCAATTTATACCAGAAAAAACTAAATGATAGTGAAAAGTTTTCCAGCTGAGCCTTGCCTGGAATTCATCCCTGCTCCATTTACTGACCCAAACAATTGTGAAATAGAATCTAATGTTTGTTGTTTTAAATCACTAAATTGGGGGAAGTTTACTGTGAAACAATATGTAACTGAATACCTGCTAAATATCTTAGGTGGATATAACGATCGCCGTATAGGCAATAAATGTTTTTCTAATAAATATAATTTAATCTTTATAACATTATCTTCAATTTACACTTGAAGAATTTGAAGTGCAGAGACAGAGGTCAGTGAACTAAAAAGCCTCTGAGCCAATGTGGCCTGCAAAGACGAAAATGTTTACTATTTTCTCCTTTACTTAAAAAGTTTGCTGATACTCAAATTATTCTATCTTTTGGCCAGCAGAATCTCTTCAGATTGGCTTCTGATCTTTTGACATAACCCTAATAATCTTTTGTAGCTTTTTGCTTTATAGTATAACAAAGTATTCATGTTCACTTTGTGTATAATCTGCCCCAGACCTGGAATCAGCCATTTCTCCAAGGAGTGATCTCAATTCCTTTTGGTAGGAAATGGCATTTAGAGACCACACTGTGGGTGATTCTCTTCACTATGGAATTAGGCATTGTTTCTAGGTTATTCTTCATTTTTAAAAAACAAAAGTTAAAATTTTATCATTTATTAAAGTATACTTGACATACAATATTATATTAGTTTTAGGCTATGCAACATATTGATTTGACAGTTATATGCCTTACCATGTGACCAACCCAATAAGTCTAGTAACCATCTGCCTCTATACAAAGTTCGTACAGTATTATTGACAATTTCCATGTGCTGTATATTACAGCCCTGTGACTTATTTATTTTACAATTGGAAGTTTGTACATCTTATTCCCCTTCACCCATTTTACCTATTCCCCATTCCCCTCCCCTCTGGCAACTATCAGTTTCAAAAAAACAAAAACAAAAAAACAATAATAATAATAATAACAATAATAGCTACAGTGTATTGAAACATTAAATAATTTAAGCTTATGATTTAGACACTAAGATTTAGATATTTCGCTAAGGATACTAGGATACTAACTTATTAGTCAACTTTGAAGGATAGTAGTTTTCATTATGCTGAAAACTAGTAAATGAAGGGGGAAAAAAACTGCCTTTCCTACATGAACCGTATTTCAGAGTAAACAAATAGCAGTTGGGAAAGTCCTCTCAATAGAAGCTGTTAGTAAAAGAAGAGGAATGACAGAAAGAAAATATTATCTATTAGCAAAAACTCTAAAGAAACAATGGATCTAGAAAATGACCATCAATGAGCATCACAAAAGAGAGATAATATTGTGTACCATCCGATGGAAGCACAGGATGCTAACTATTAAATATTTTCATCTAACACATCAAATTTAAGTCAAATCAATCCTTCCAGATCTAACAACCACTTGACAGGAAATCTAGAGTACAGGAATGTATCAAACAATATAATCCCAAGGGAATACAATGAGCAAAATCTAGAATGTGAGACATTCTAAAGGACAAACAACCCAGTTTCTTAAAAAAAAAAAAAAAGATTATAAGAGGAAAAAAAGGGGTGGGGGGAAGGAAAGCCTACAGACTAAGGGATTTAGATATATCAATCAAATATAATGTATTAACCTCATTTAGATACTGAGTCATGCTAATACTTGTGGGGGAAATGAGACAATCAGTGCAATGTGAACACTTATAGATGTTTGATGATATCATGGAATTAATGTGGGCTTTTAAAAGATATGTTAATAATATTATGCACATTTTTTAAAAAAGTATTCTGCATATTTGAAAGATATAGAAAATATTTTGTAATTTTTTTAAAAATACAACTAATGAAATGTATCTGGGATTCACATGAAAATAATTCAGTGGGAAGTGAAGGGGAGATAAGTAGCAGTACAGTGAAACAAGAGTGACCATAGCTGACAACTGTTACAGCTGGAAAATGGGTACTTTAGTTTCCATGATACTATTTTCTCTACTTTTGCATATGTTTCCATTATAAAATTTTCCATTATAAAATGTGAAACAACAGGAAATATTAAAAGTTTGCTGACACGCTGGTCTGAGAAATTAACTGGACCAGGGCTACTTACTTACATATTAAAAAAGCAGAATCATGGTATTTCTATCGCTATTAAATTTTCCATGCTACAATACTTTCTCAAAGTATGAAATGATGGTTAAATCCAGCTTCATTGTATGACAAATTACCAGGTGTTTGGGGGTATAAATTGATTAAAGCTTAACCTCTTTATTCATAAAACATGGTCAGTGCAGTATTCCTTAGTGACACTATAACTTAATTTTAAGCCTTTGGAAAAGAGAAGTAAATAGAATAAGATAAAATCTGAAGAGCTGAATATATAAAGTATCAAGAAAGGTTTTACTAGTTAGATTCATTAAAAGTTAAAAAAAAAAAAAGACCTTCATGAGCCAAAAAATTACTTATAGCTTTGCTGGCTTTGTAAAACGTTATGTGTTATCTGTTTTGCCACTCCATAAAAATTACAATAATAGTGAGTTTCTAAAAGTCCTAACAACTGAATGTGGACTTTGGTCTTTCAGATCAAATTACATGAAATATGCCATTTCAGTGGTTAACATACAAAACATATCAAAACTAAAACATGTAACACCTAAAAACTCTCTACTATGGTGCATTACTTAAACCCTAATGATCAGCACTATTTCATTGAATTATGCCCTGATTCTCCCGTGTTCTTCCTTAGATGCTAAACAGAGCAAAATCTGAGGTTTCCTACTAGAAGAAAGAAATTCTACCTCAAGTCTGTAACATAGGAACCCTGTCTGAATTTCTAAACTGCTACCCTGTGGTACAGATTTCAGACAATTGTGTGAGTCAATTCCTCAGAATAATTATCTCTCTCTCTCATATATACATATATATATATATATATATATATATATATATATATATGAAACCTAATGATTGTAATTAGTAATCAAGCCTACAAAATACTTTCACAGCCACATCTAAATTAGTGTTTGACCAAATAACAGGGCATCATTGCCTAGACAAATTGGAACATAAAATTAACCATGACAAGAATCCATATTCATTTTACTTATGGGCTTCTTGTTATGATGTACCTGAATACAACCCTATGGAGATCAAAGTTCCCTGCATTTTGTACCTAGCAGCTGTATTATAACTAACTTTACATCCTCATCATCTGCACTCTACAAAGATACAAACTCCTTGGTGCTAAGTGTTTAATATTGTCATTTTTATATCTCCAGTGAATAACACAGGGCCAGATACCTCCTTAAACCACAAATATCCATTGTGAGAATGACACAGTTTTTAAAACATGGTATGTTAGTACAAAAGTTCAGTAGTTTCTTATAAATGGAATTCATAGAAATATAAAATTAGACAAGATTTAAAGATAATAAATCTTCAGGTGATTAACATTAAGCATAATGTCCAACTGGAATAATTATAATGTATAATAGAGAAATTTCCAAGATTTAAGAGCCACCATATATATATATATATATATATATATATATATATATATATATATGTATAATATGTCCCCAATAATGACCTGCTGTTTATAATATTGCTTACCATAAGCATACCCTAGTCATAATTTAAATGACAGCTGCAGTTTCTACCACATCAGTACAAACAGATGGTAATTGCAACACGAATGAAGCAGATTGTTAGATGCCACTATGTAGACTGGGCATATCTGTTATTTTATGAAATTAATCATCTAATGACTCAGATGATTTGCATCCACAGTAGCAATTAGGGATTTGAATCAACATTTTGGAAGAAAGAGGGTTGTGCAGTTGAAATACTTGATTAGTAAGACATGGACTCATTGCAGTGACAGAAGACAAAAATATTTACCATACTCGAGTTAAAATCTGATAAGACAAAAAGTAGGCAAACCTCACACAGGTCAAAAACAGAGTTACCACAAGTTTACTTCCATTATAAACCAGACTGACAAGAAAGTCAGTTTGTCATTTTGTGCACGTGTGTGTGTGTGTATGTGTGTGTGTGTGTGTGTGTGTGTGTGTGTGTGTGATTTTTACACCAATTTGTTATAATAATTCTATTCATAACACTTAATTACTTATAATTTTATCTTAACTATTAGGGAAAGATAGATAGGTTGATAAATACGTACATAAATGCATAAATACATATCTATATATTTTAAATATCACCAAATTCTCTGCATCATTCATAAATATTAAAGATCAGATAAGTAAATTAACTTCTTTGATTTTATCTGTTTCATTACTCTCTTTATACTAAAGTTAAAATGATACAAAAATGTTTGTCATGTTATGTTTATGAGATGTGATTTTAAAATCAAATCTATATACATATTGTGATTTGTTTCCAGTTGGACATTTTCAGCACGAATGTAGTTTCAAAAATAAAAAAAAAATATAAAAAAGTATATATATATATATTTAAATTGGGAAAGATATAAATATATACAATTTGGATATAGAAAAGCATATGAATGAGTAATGCGTATGTATTGTACCAAAGTTTTACAGTTCCTTAGATCACATTCATGATTCATCTTTTAATAGCTTTGTTCTTTTCCGGTGATGTTATTAGTGAGTAAAAAATAAACAATTGGTGGCATATAATTTAGTGGAACATATGTCTGTTTATTGATACAAGGGAGACAGTTTCAAACCACTAGGATCAGCCCCTGCTCCTATTTCTATGCACAATTGTATATTACCGGATTTAGCTACATATTAAAAGCTAGAACATTAAATTTTTGCTTTTTAGGTACACTTTCTCAATACATGAGGACTTTTTTAAAGCTCCATAATAATTGCATTGTGTTTTATCATGGTAAGTATTTCCAAAATCTAACAACAAGTTTAATATAAGGGAGGAATCAATATTTTCTCAAATAAATGCCTTTTAAATTAAGTTCAAGCAAATTGCAATCTATGCATGTAGAATAGCAATGATCAAAAATGATTGATTAGGTAATATTACTGAATTTCTAGTACTTTAATTTTTTGGAAAAGAGTCTATGTCCTAATTACTTTCCAATTGACTTAGAAATTTTATTTATAAAATTGTATAATTCTTAATGCTTGTAGGCATAGAACCCCTGAGCTCAATATTCCTTTATTTTAACATTTGCAAAATCTCAGCTCTCTGCGAGTACCTGCAGCATTTAAACTTGAACAAACAAACCCTCTTTTCTTATATGTGATAACTATGTCCTTTCTACAGCATAATCATTAGTTTTAGAGCTCTGCAGAGAATGAGGGACTTGATCGCAGTACTCAACTTTTCATCTCCTCCAAATATGGATATCCCTTTGAAATGAAGATGTTACTTCAGAATAGTAAAGACACATCTTCTCCTACAGTTACGGAAAGCATTTAGTTATGTAAACAATTCTTGAGCTTCTGAAGGCAAATTTCTCTATTATTTTCATCATCTATATGATAATATGACAGTAAAGCTAAAACTGCATCTTTTAAAAAGAGTTTAGCAGAAATATCAAAGTTAAAATGTAGTTTCAACAAGAAAAGAAAACCAAGACTAATTTTCTGATAAAGAAAGCAACCATAATCGGGGTCTGATAATTAACAATGATTGTAAACTGGAAATATATAGATCCTTAAAGGTGCAATCAAATAACATGAGAAGAAATTAGGAACATAAGAAAACAAAATCAAGTTTATTTTAGAAATGTCAAGAACCAGACATATTTAGGCAGTGAGTTAGAACATTATAATTCAGGCACGTTGGCTGGGGAAGAATAAAGCCCACAAATCAAATCATCCTCAGGGAGATAAACTGAAAGTCTTAAATACCTAAATTGTTCTTCTATGGCCTCCTCTTTCCCTTCTTTCAGTAGCTTTCAGAATAATTCCTGGATATTCAGACTACTTGCTTTCCCTAAGAGTCACCCTCTATGTGCACTATGATTACACAATGCACATGTATGGAAATGTCCTCTCTTAACTCTTCCTATCAATGTTCTGATAATCTGGGCCTTCAGTTAAACAGGAAAAATAAAATCGTTTGAATAAAGCAGAGTGTTTGGTTGTTTCACTATTATGAAGCGAGAATTTGCAGTTTTATCTGGTATCTACCTTTCACAATAGTTATATATGTAAAGAGATGGATTAAAAATTTGTAAGTATGTATTGAATACTTATGTGTATATTAAAGTAAAATATCTAAAATGATACACTTTATTACATATATATATATATATATATATATATATATATATATACACACACACACATATATACATAAACCACAGTGAGATACCACATAATACCCTTAAAATGGCTACCATCGAAAAGCAGAAAACAAGTGTTGGCAAAAATGTGGAGGATTGGAAGCCCTGTGCACTGTCCATAGGAATGTAAAATGATACAGCCACAGTAGAAAACAGTATGGCATTTCCTCTCTAAATTAAAAATACTATTACCATATGATCCACCAATTCTATTTTTTGGTATATATACAAAATAACTGAACACAGGGTCTCAAAAAGATATTTATATACCCATGTTCATAACAGCATTATTCACAATAGTTAAAATGTGGAAGCAACCAAACTGTTGTCTATCAATCAATGAATGGATAAGCAAAATGTGATACATACATACAATGGAAATTTATTCAGCCTTAAAGGAAATTCTGCAATATGCTACAACATGGACAAAATTTGAGGACAATATGCTAATTGAAATAAGTGAGTCTCAAGAAGACAAATTCAATTTATATGAGGCACTTAAAGAGTAGTCAAAACTATAAAGACAAAAAGTATTATGGTGGTTGCCAAGATATGTGAGGTAGGGAGAACAGGGAGTTATTATTCAGTAGGTATAGAATTTCAATTTTACAACCTGAAAAGAGTTACATGATGGATGGTGGTGATGGTTACACAACAATGTGAATGTATCTATTGCCACTGAACTGTATACTTAAAAATTATTAAGATGGTAAATTTCGCTGTATGTATTTTACTACAATAAAAAAGTTAAATATATATATATATATATATATATATATATATATATATATACACACACACACGTATATACGGACATATACTGAAAATGTCTCATATATTTAATTTTTTAAATCACAAAACAAAAATGCATTTAATGAAAATTAGCATATAATTAATAGAGTGCTATAGTAAAAACTAGGTAATTATTCATCAATAATAACCCAATCTTCCATGGAATATACTAGACTATATTTGCTAGTCCACTTGCATCTATTTGTAGTCATACACCTGGGATGACTTTTCACAAGGAGGATATGAGTAGAAATGATGTGTGTCCCCTCTAGCTTGAATGGTTAAAAGTGTATGTGCCTCCTGTATTGACTCTTTCTTGCAGACAGCCAGATGATGCACATGACACAGTTCCAAAATCCCAAATATTTGAGCACTAGGCTAGATGGAATATTTTTGTCCCTGAAATATAGCTTGGAGCAAAGATTCTTACTGCCTGTCTCATTTGTTCCATCTAAAATGTGATTTAAGGGGGAAAATAGCTTTTTGTGTATTCCCGAGATTTTATATTTGGTTGTTACTTTTGCCCTAACTTAATAAATATGATAAATCAAATGTGGGTGTTGCCAAAGAAAGAAAGAAACAAAAATTCAAAATCTATGATATTCAATTAGCAGTTACTTAGAAGTTGGAGAGGAAACTGACTTCAGAGGCTGGAAAGAAGCATCTTTATGTAATTGATGAGGCCCATGGAGAACTGTCTTCCAACTTGCCTTGTTGTGCTGCTAACAATGTTTTTCCCAGCCAGTGAGAAAGTCTGAGATAGCCTGCTGGGTGATGAGACACATTTAGCCATTGTTCCAGTTGACACAGAGTGACTCAGAGATATTTGAGAGAAGTTTTTCTCCTATCCCAACCAACCTTCTAGCCCCCAGAAAGTTGAGTGAGACCATTTGAGACTGATTATCCAGACCCAGCTGAACCTACCAAGATCAGAAAATCTGCCCTCTCAATGCACAACAGTGGGAGAATTAATACATAATTCTTGTTTTAAGCCAGTGCATTTTGAGATGATTTGCCATGCAGCAAGAGCAAACTGGCACGGAATTTGATGTGGGAATAGAGGTCTGCCTTAACGATAATTTAAACCACTTGGCATTGTCTGGAACCATGTCAAGGCTGCAAATGTAGCAAGGAAACAGTAAAGGATAGGTAAATGTAATAGTGCTGGAAACAGTGGAAACACATTTTTACCAGGTTGGAAAAACTGCAACTATTGGAGTAGTGGCAAAACAATTAGCAAGCTGGTTGTCTGCAGTAACACGGAAGATAGAAAATATATTTGGTGTACTTGAACATCTGACTAATGCCATCAGATGAAATGTTATAAATGTCAATTGGTTGAACCTCGTCTGTGGCAAGAGACAGATGACCTAATGAAGAAATTGTTTAGCTTGCAATCCAGGATTTAGAGGAAATAGACAATATCTAGATCTTACTGAATAATACTCTCCTCTTCAGCCTCCTCTGTTGATAAAGATCACAATGTGAAATGAAATCTGGTATCAAAAATCAAATCTAGGTTTTAGCTCTAACAATCCTTGTTACGACTTCTGAAAGACTTAAAGTACCTAGCAGTCATTCTCAGTTTGACAAAAAGGACTTCTCAGAATGCTAAGGGTGTAGTCTCTCAACAACCTGATATGCAGACCAAAGTAGACAGATGTATTATGGATGTGGCTTTGGCGACATGGAGTGGGCCTTCATCAGGTATATTTACGGACCCACCAGAAACTTTTAATAAAGGTGTACTGGCAAAAGTATTCTCAGCTCTTAACAAAAAAGAGAATGCAATAAACAATTAGAAACAAAAAAGTAGGGGGAAAAAAGGATTCTGTGCTTCCTACTTTTTACTGTTGAGAAGCAGGCTGAGATATCTAATATGAGCAATATCTTATGAGAAAGGAATGTTATTTTGTGAAGATCTGGCAACAATTGTTTACCTGGAATTCAGAATTACCATGGACCAGTGAGTCTCATGTTCTTTCTGTTCTTCCAAATCTTTTTGAATGTCATTGTTATTGCAATTATCCTGTTCTTCTTTCAATGGTGTACATTGTGTACCTTTTGGGAATGAGTTACTTGACTATGTAGTTCACCATTGCCTGTTAAGAAAGCTACAATTTGCCACAACCAGCAAGCTCATGGAACCATTTCTGTTTACTTCCTATGTGTACACTGCTGCAAAATTTCCAAGCTTCTTTTGCAGCAAATTGCAAGATTCCTCTAGTCAAAAAGAAATTCAAGTTTATTTTAGTGGTCTGAAGAGAGTGAATTTAGGCCAAAGGCTGAAAATAATGGTTTCACTTTCATTGGTTTAAACAAACATGAAATACTTCAATAGATGTAACTTTCCAGAAATGAATGATGTATAATGTAATAAGTTCTTTATTCCTGGAACTGCTCAAGCTGAATCAGGATGCTATCCTCAGAGGTATACGTGACAGAGAGAGAAGTGGATGAAATAGAGTTCATCTTGACTCTTAAGCATGATTCACTGAGAGTGGCTGGCTAAAGGATTGCTGGGGAACACTGAGAAGACAAGTCCAAGACGTTCACGGAGTGCTATAACCAATAACCAATAATTTTCTTGGGAAAGGGTAAAGTAGTGAGTGACAGCCCATTTAAATGACCTTTAAGATCTAATTAAAATTCTATTATTACTGTAAGTAATCTCTTTTTTATGGCCTAAAGATATTCAAGATGCTGATTCATCCATCATAGGATGAATTATTATAACTTTTTTTGTAATACAATTGCTCATTAAATATATTGCCGCTTAAATAAGAGCAATAGACCTGAACATAGACGTGAATTGCTGCTAGGAGTTATTGCAAAATTAATTGAACTTTCTTGTTGACTCTTTAAATTGATTCAAATACTATATTTCAAAACTGTGGTTAATACATAAAGATGATACACTTTCCTTGAAACAAACATGATAATTTTTGTTCTAAATTCATAATACATTTATTCAGGTATATAAGTGTATATGAACTGAAAGCTTATTTTTGAAGTACTTCATTGTGATTTACAAATGTATTTGACTTTCTCTTTTAAGTAGTAAATTTTGTTTGGAACATGGAGCTTTTCAGAGAAAGAAAGTAAAAACTTACAATTTGTGATGTTCTTCAGACAATACCACAGGGACTTCCATGTGGAAAGGATGCTGAAAAAAAAAAAATCTTTTGACTTTCAGAGAATTTGGTAATTAACCTCCTTGCGGTTTCCTCCAGGCTATTCTGTTTATCTCAATACAACAATGGTAACTTAATTCTACAAACAGAAATTAAATAGGCTTTGGACCAAGATCCTTTGAAATAATAAATTTAATATTCCATGCTTACTAAATGTACCTATCTATAGGACTGATATGAAATGAGATTTTAGTCTCCTTCCCTTATATCTTATAGTAGAAGATTTGTTGCTTGTGGAAGAAAAAAAAAAGTGGTTTCATCTTATATATTGATATTAGTTATAAAGATAAGAACTAGTAAATGGAAGACATCAATGTTTTTGTGAACATCCCTTGATAATTAATGTATTACAAATAACTTAGTACTCATTTCATAATATTAACTGTAAAATCAGATTACAGAACACTATCTAGTATAAATCAAAACTACAAAACAGATTATTATAGGTACCGTGTTTCCCCAAAAATAAGACTTAGCCAGACCATCAGCTCTAATGCGTCATTTGGAGCAAAAATTAATATAAGACCTGGTATTATATTGTATTATATTGTATCATATCATATCATATTAAAGACCCGGTCTTATTTTACTATAATTATTAATTTTTGCTCCAAAAGATGCATTAAATCTGATGGCCCATCTAGGTCTTATTTTCAGGGAAACCAGGTAATAATCAGACTATCTATAAACTTCCCAACATCAAAATTTAGGTAAACAAAGACACTAGGATTAAAATCTAGACAGGCGAACTCCAGAACCTATGCTACTATCTACTATAGTTAGGTGGCTGTTTGTATATGGAAACCTGTACAGCATTGTTTTATGGAAGACTTCATAACTTTTTGGAACTGAAAGATTTTCCAGGTTTACCTTGTACATTTTCTATCCCAATCCTAGAATAAGTCATATTGCTAGAAATTCCTACTGCTTTTGTTGGAGAATGGTATTAGAAACCAAGATAAAGATGTGCTCATTACTACTAGTTTTTTTTGTTTGTTTGTTTGTTTTTTTTGTTTTTTGCTGCTTGAGTCTGTCATCTGAAAGAGCAAGGGAGGAATTCTGTGTAAACACCCATATGTATAAATATTTCTATATGTAACGATCTATACTTATATTAAGGTAACCATGACTTCTTACCAATATCGCCAACTCTATTTCATTAACAAATGGATCATTTTATTAGGTGCGAAAGTAATTGCGGTTTTTGCAATTATTTTTAACCTTTTAAACCGTAATTACTTTTGCATCACCCTATTGGCTTATCTGTAAACTCCTATTCCAACAGTAGGTAATTTGGTCTCCACCATCAACCATACATTACTTCTCTATTCAGTTCCGGTGCTGTTGTGTAGCAGTATCTGAATTGTTAATATATTGGAGACTTTATAAACTATAGCATGGTGCCTACACAGTTTCTTTTGCCTTTAGTCTTACAAACTCCATTTCCAAAGTTACTTAGGTCAGCACCTTTTTCCTCGGTCACTTCAGTGAGATCGTATCATACATTTATAAAGCAGTTAGAGTGTTCTGTCACATTCTGCGTAACATACTGCAATCCCAATATCACCTAATTTTATTTCTATATATTAAAATTTATGCTTTGTGACTTAAAGCTCTATAGATTTTGATAAATCTATATTCTTATGGGTTCAAAATTTCAGTATCATACTGAATAGTTTCACCACTCTAAAATATCCCCAGTGTTTTATCTATCTATCTTTCGGTTCCTCCCCCAACCTCTAGATGACAAGCATTGAACTTTGTAGCATCTCTACAGTGTTGCCTTTTCTAGAATGTCACGATTGGACATACCATATGCATTCTTTTCAGTTTGTCTACTTTCAGTTAACAATATGTATTTAGCAACCATGTAAGTATCTTTTTGTGGCTTGATAGGTCATTTTTTTTCTCACTACTAAATAATATTCCATTGCACATATGCACTAGTTTGTTCATCCATTTACCTATTGAAGGAATCTTTGGTTATTTCCAGTTGTTGGAAATTGTGAATTAAGCCAAGGTGCAATAAAAACTCACATGCAGATTTTTGTGTGGATAAACATTTTTCCATTCAGTTTGGAATATATGGTAAGACTTTGTACAAAATTACTAAAATGTCTTCCAAAGTGGCTCATCATTTAGCATCCCTACTAGTATTGAATGAGAATTACTTTGGCTGCACATCCTGGCCAGTATTTGGTACTGTCTTTTTTTTTAATTTTTAATTTTAGCCATTCTAATAGGTGTCTATTAATAGTAATTCACTGTTGATTTACTTTGCAATTCTTTAATGACAAATTATGTTGAGCATCTTTTCATAGGCTTGTTTTTCATTTGTATATCATCTTTTTTTTTAATGTGCCTGTTCAGAAATTGTGCCCATTTGCAATAGGATGTTTTTGTTTCTGTGTTTTTTCTCTGGCTTCTTTCAAGATTTTCTCTTTGTCTTTGGTTTTCAGCAGTTTTAACATTATATTCCTGGGTGTATTTTTTGGCATTTATTTTCCATGTTATCAGATTACCTAAATCTCTGATTGGTTTCTGTCATTAATTTTCAAAGATTTTAGCCTTTGTTACTTCAAATATTTATTCTGCACCATTCTCACTTTCTTCTCCTGGTATTCAATTATGCCTATGTTACACAATTTGAAGTAGACTCACAGTTATTGGACATTCTGCTATTTTCTTATCATCTGTTTTTCTCTTTGCAATTCAGTTTAGGATTTTTTTTAATTGGTCTATCTTCAAGTTCACTGTTACCCCCACCCCCTACTCCCGTGGTTTTGTCCAGTCTACTAATGAGCTCATCAACAGGGGGACAAGTCCTCTGTCCCTGACAGCATTCTTCATTTATGTTACAGTGCATTTTATTTCCTTTGAAACCTTTTGATTCATTCTTAGTGTTTCTTTCTGCTTACATGACTCATCTATTCTATGCTGCTGACTGTTGACTTCATCCATTAGAACAATTAACATATTACTTATAGTTATTTTTAAAACACTGTCCAATATTTCCAACATCAGTGTCAAATATGAGCCTGATGCTGATGCTCGATTTTTCTTACTTGCATTTTGCGTGTCTTGTGATTTTTTTAATTTAAGGCTAAATATGAAGTATCTGGTAATAGCAACTATAATAAATAGAACTTTAGCATAAGGTTTCCTATTAATCTGGCTAGGAATTTGGCTGTGTTTAGCATTTGTTGTAGTTGCAGGTGTCAAAGGCTTGAAATTGCCCCAATGTCCTTGTTTTTATCTCCCTTGATTCCTTTGCTCTTCCCTAAACTCTCCTCTTTATATACAATACGTGTTTTGTAACCCTTTCAATTGCAACACTGTGTTACTGTATTGAAGCTGTGTTGGTGTAGAGGTAAGGTGTAGGGCAGGGGAAGCAATGATTATGATTAAATATGATTAAATATCAGTGGGACCTGTCTCCTTGGGCTTGACATTTTAAGTGCTTTTAGCTCCCCACCCCACCCCCCCCACCGCCTTTCCTTAGGTGAAACTGAAAAGTGTAACAGAGAATGCTCTGGGACTATCTGTCAATGGTTACATGTCCTCTGTCCCTGTTAGCACCAGGGAGGTATCTTTCTTGGTTATTTACCTATAAAACTTGGTGATGTTCTTGAATACAAAACCCATGAAAGTGTTTCTCCAAACACTACAGTGCCCAGAGGTTTCTCACTCTCAAGTTAGTCCACACTCACCTTCTAGCAACTCATTAAAATTACTGTGGAAATTCTTGCAAGGTTATGACTCCAGCAGCTGTTTTTCAGATAGGCATATCTCAGCTGCAACTCTCTGGATGCATCCATATCTACAGAGTTGATGGTGGAGGTTGAAACTGTGACCTCACTTCTCTGATGAGTCCAAGGAAAATCATTAATTCTCAGTTTGTTCAAAATCTGTTTTCTTGTCATTGTACGAATATGAGAGACAACTTCCATCCTCGTTATATGTCATAGCTGAAATCTGAGTCATATTTTTTTAATTTAGAGAGAAAAATGAGAATATGATGCAATAAAGACTTAATTACATATTCTCTGTTTCCATGCATGAGAAGTATTAATATTTATCAGATGTTGGCTACATTGAGGTGTAGAGAGTATAAGTATCCTCTGATGACCTAGTTACAAATCTTACTAATTTCTTTCTTCGTTCAATTATATCAGACATTCTTAAATTTCTGTGAATATAAACCTCCTATGTATATGTAAAATAAAGTACACATATTCCCCTTGAACTTAGAATGAAGGCTATATAGTTGTACTTTTCAAAAGTAGATTCCTTTATTTGTCTCGACTCCAAATATTTAATACTATGACAACATGAGGATCAGAGACTTAAATATATTATAGTTCATAAAGCTTTACTCCCTGAACTTTGAAGCAGCAACATTTTTATTCTCTGAAATAGATAGGCTTATTTCCAGTGGCATAAATTTTACATTTTTACCACTGATCCTCCAAATCCAGCATTGTCTGAATAATATAAAGTGTTTGGTATATTCAATAGGAAAAAAAATACACACACACACACACACACACACACCAGGGGTGCCAAAAATAGTATACACATTTTGAGATGTTATCTATGAACTTCAAGCAGAAGTTCACTGTAATCGGAAGTGTCTGGAGGCTGATGGTAACCACTTTGAGCACCTCTTGTAATTGCAGAAGTCAAATGTGACTTGTATTCATCTTTCGTTATTATTATATATTGAGTATTACAATTAATACAGTTTTTTCCTTTCTTAAAATGTGTATACTATTTTGGTGCCCTCTGTGCGTGTGTGTGTGTGTGTGTGTATGTGTGTGTATAAAACATTGAATCAGTAATGACATAACAACACGACAAAATGACCAATGAATATGAATATTAGGAACCATAGTAAAAGGAATGATAGAAAAAGAGATTTTTTTAAAAAATGAGCTCTATTGCCTCATTGTATCTCTCACCCCAAATCATAAAAAAATACTAAATTATTTTCCTTAAAATGCTTAACAATATATGACAATTGACAAAGTTACCAATTATTTAGGTATATTAATTAGTTCAAGATCTTACCATGTAGTAAAATTAAATATTTAAACATAATTTAGATTTGTATCCATACTCTACACGATTATAGTACAGTCATTGTACCATTATTTGAATAATATGAAACATCAGCTGATTCTCTAAATGAAGAAGGAAACTTTTTTTGGTTTCTTCTAAGATTTTTGAGACAAATGATTTGGCAAAGGGAAGGAGAGTCAGAGAGGAAGACATTTATGTTGAATGTTATTTAAAACAAACTTTAGAAAGTGTAAATTTATGAGATTCACGAGAATGCGTGTCCTCTTGAGTCTTTAATTTGTCTTGGGACTTTAACCCTCTTTATTCTATTAGACTTGCAAAGGTATAATTTATTCCAAATAAGATACAGTATTGGTGTAACATTCTAGTTCAAATGACAGCAAAATGGAATCGAAGCCCTTCACTTTATTTTTTTATAAATAAAGGGTTTAAGGCCATAATTGATTTCCTTGTGATATTAATCAGCTATTCAAATTATAAAATTATCCTACACACCACTTAAAAAAGAAAGACAATTGAAACATTTGAATAAAACATTTACTTAAAATAGACTTGGATTCTATTTGTGTGAATTTCAAGGTGCTAGATACAGCTATGATTTACAGAAGCTCTTCCTCTAATTTATGGTAAAGCATCAAAAAGCAATCAATTTTGAGATTGAAAAGTTGCCCAGAAGTAAATGAGATTAGAGTTGACAAAAAAACATCTTTTTCTCTTCCACTTTAATGCCATTTCTGTTCCTATGCTCCTCTTTATAAATGTAAGAGAAAATTATATATAAAAGTAACAGTATGAACTTGGCATGTCGTAATAATATGAAAAGAAAAGTTATATTATATTTACACTATGCTATTTTTTACAGTCTTTTCAACAGAGTCCCATTTTCACTCATAACTGGAATATGACTAAGTTTGAGTAAAAATATTATATTTCTCCTTTTCAGTGCCACTTCCATCCACCCATGACTTGACATTCATCTTTGGATACCACAGAATCATTGTAAACCACATTAAGGATGGTATTTTGCACTGTCAGACATTTCCACAGACCTAGGAGTCAAACATAAATCTGTTTCTTTTTTCTTTTTCTTTTTTCTTTTTTTTTGATGGCCTCAATATAGGTACACCAAGCCTATGTATATAGCATATTCACATACAGGCTGTACAATTTCATTTAAATTCTTATTGAGTTCAGAAAGAAAATGCCAGATATGTACCGGAATGTATTTAGAGCTCTCTATTTTACTGTCAGCACAAAGATTTATAACCATATCTCCTCACAAATATGCACATGCATAACTCCATGCAGGGCAATAAGGTAGGTGTTAGAAATGTTTTAAGCAGTCTTTGTGCAATATGATTTCCCCATCCAGTAGTCTATCATTTTCCTAAATGCAAGACATTTAAAAATGAAGAAAGTAATTTTCCCAGGAGGTTACTGAGTATGACAATTATATGGATCAACTTCTTGCATGAGTTCTTTGCAAACTGGCCTCAATCTGTATTTGAGCATACAGGTATCTATCTAGCATTAACTGAATGCAAATCATTGTGATATTAAATATCTGGGGTCAGTCAGTAGTGGTAGGAAATTAATAGCCCCCTTGCTTTGCTATAAGGATCATTTAATCCATTTGAAAACAGATATGTATGAACCATTCCATTGATATAAAAATATATATATAATTTAAGTAATTAATATGTAATTGGTATTTTATGGGAGTAGAAAAAAATGCAATTAATTTTGGCAGAGGATGCCGAGCATGGATTAAGTAGGTCACTCTTAATCTGGGCCTTGAAGACTAGATCAAAATTAGGGAGAAGCACACTTGACCAAGACCAAAATCAAAGCAATAGTGGAATTAAGCTGTGTTATTATGTTTTCTCATTATAAAAGTACCCTGGATTGTCAACTGTAGCTATCTGTTGGAGGCACAAGGATTTGTGTTGTATCAGTGAATAGATAAATAAGAAAGATTTATGGCAGCCTGTATCAAATGCATTTCATGTGAGCAGAAATCTACTCTGGGTTCATCCCATCACAAATCTTCTCCACAGCCACTAGAATGGAGCTAAAACATTAAACACATACACAACACAGAGCTAAAGTATTAAATTCACATCACACACACACACACACACACACACACACCTTTTTATTAAATGTTTGTCATTTCCCCATCACTACATTATAGTATATGCATTCATTATATCATGAAATCCTCTTTAGAATCCTAGGTGATCAGTCTTTATATTTGTATTTTATTTTCAAGTTTGTTCATGCTCAGGAAGCTTATAAAACTTGTCCAAAGTGTATAATGATAGATAGCATCACTCTTTATTTTTACATGAGTCCAGAACCAATATTCATCTTTGTACTGAATTAAAACAAGAGATTCCCTGGAATTTAAACCCATCCCATAGCTCAAAAACGTGATCAAATATACTGATCTCCCACTTGGTTTCATATATGATTAACATCATAATCTCTGGAATTGAAATGCCTCTGGCTCTACCCTCTACTGGCTATTTGGACTTAGAAAACAATTCTTATACTTTCTGTGAAACAGTATATTCATAAGTACTAAAGAAGAAATAATTATCTTATTAACCTGAGGATTATATAAGATATTATCTTTAATGTGCTTAAAATGTTTTCTCAAGCATAGTAAGTACTCAACAAATGTTAGATATATTATTAATACAATTGTTAATTATTGTGTATACATTTTAATATCAATATGTTGGTATATCTCTTGATTAGTTGATATTTCTATAAATATAATTAGTCTGATGTAATAAAATAATACTTAAAATAGGATGTGTAAAGTTTATGAAGCATCCCCTTACCTAATCTTTTCTAAAAAAAATGTTGATAATGATAAAACATAGACATAGACATATCCCCACAAACATTAACTCCCATCTAATTTCTGAGGAAAAGACCAAATTCCTCTTAGGAGAGAAACACTGATACCTATAGCATCCTTACCTTAAACTCACAAATTCTAACCAGTCTTCTAAGCTTCAGTCTGTCTCCACTTTAGTCCATCTATAAGAAAAATAATTTTCTCACATATCTCTGTGATGATATCACATCTGTAGACCTCACAGAAATCTACAGTGACTCATGATGTTTAGTGAGATGGAAATATAGACCCCCTTTTGCTATATGGGACATTTGAATTCTTCTAATTCAACTTTTTCATTTCAGAGATGTGAGACTTGAAGACTCAGAGAGTTAGTGAGCTTCATTTATTCAAGCATTCAACATCGTGTCTGTCGGATGTCAGTCAATATGACAGACACTGGGCATATAAACATAAGTCAATAGTACTCATATTTTATTGGTGGATACTGATATGTAAATAGGCACATAATGAAAATAATATATATGATCTAGTGTTTCATAGAATCTACTTTTCAGCAAGAGTGTATTTAACTGCTAGTTTACAACTGCTGCTTTTCACCCTAGAATATTTTACCTCTATGAATCTTAAATTTTATTTTCTATAAAATGAGGATAAAAATGCCTTATTTCATAAAGAATATTAATAAAGATTAATTTATACAGTAATCCCCCTTTATCTGAGGTTTTGCTTTCTGCAGTTTCAGTTAATCATGGTCAAAGGTAGTCTGAAAATATTAAACAGAAAATTCCAGAATGAACAGTACATTAAGTTTTAATTCCTACACCATTCTGAGTAGGAAGATGAAATTTCACACAGTGCCACTCTGTCTCACCCAGGACATGAATCATGCCTTTGTCCAGTATATCAACACTGTGTATGCTCCCTACCCATTTGCCACTAAGTAACGGTCTTGGTTATCAGATCTACTGTTGGGGTATCAGAGTGCTTGTGTTCAAGTCACCCTTATTTACTTAATAATGGCCACGACACACAAAAGCAGTGATGTTGGCAATTTGAATATGCCAAAGAGAAGCCTGAAAGTTCTGGACTTCAGAAGTCATTTTACCATCTCACATCATCACCCGAAGAAGGGTGAGTACAGCACAATAAGATATTTTGAGACAGACCCCATTCACATAACATTATTACAGTATAGTTATAATTGTTTTATTTTATGATGAGATATTGTTTTTGATCTCTTACTAGGCCTAATTTATAAATTAAATTATCATAAGTGTGCATGTATAGGGAAAAACATAGTATATAGAGTGTTTGCTACTACCCAAGGTGGCAAGCATCCACTGGAGGTCCTAGAACATTTCCTCCATGGATGAGGGGGAAGGGGTGACTGTACAATGTGTATTAGATACACATAAACTATTTGGGCATAGTAATTATTTCCTACCTTTCATATCTATCACTTATCTGATAGATATAATAATGTTGCATTTATATTGAAGAATATTCCACTATATATAGAAAGATACAGCTAACTGACCTAATTAAAAAAATGAAAACCTTCTGCTTTCCCATTATATATATCTATATATAATTTAACTGGAAAGACAGAAAAAAAGAAACAGGTGGGACTTCCAGAATAGCAGAGTGAGGGCTTCCAAAAATATGGAAAAGCAACAACAACATTGCCAACAAACTGTCAAAGTCAATATTTTTGGAACTCTGAAATTAACCAAAATATTGAAGCAAACGGGGAATATTTCTTTGAGAAAAATCTACTGAACTTCAGTAAGAGCAGCAGGATTTGTGGCAGTATAACTTGGCCTATTCCCATCCACATCTCCCAGCTCGGCAGCAGCCTTAAAAACAAGCAGGCGCACAAGCATAGTAACTGAGAAAGGAAGTAGCTGTGTAGCCATGGGTGAGGGTAGACCGGATTTGGAGTCGCTCAGAAAGTAAGTCCGATAATTAGATATAGGTTCATTATTTTACTTGTCTGGCTTCTCCTTAGAAAAATCTCAGTTGCAAAATGATGTCATTATTTGTCCTAACTAGAAGTTTATATCAAGAGAGTAGCCCTATCTCCAGGGTCTTTGTTGAAAATAATGAGTGAAAATAAATTTTAACATTATAGCTGCCTAAAGATGCCTGATGAATGCTGTAGCAAAGATAAAGATAAGCAAAACATTAAAAGGAAGATCTAGGGAATGAGTGTCCGCAGTGGGCTTTAAAAAGCTTTGAAATATTATAGGAGACCTAATGACTGTGCAAGTGCAAAGATGAGTTCAGACCCCAGAGGATGGCAGACAGCCCCAAACTCTCACTTAAGGAAGACCCCAAGGTCCTTTGTGAGCAGGAAGTGAAGATTAAGGCAGAATTGTAAATTATATGAGATTAAAGGCATGGCCAAACATTGGTAATAGGCAGAAGCCTTATGGTTCAAGACATTAAAACAAAACAAAATTCTAACTAATCAGCAGCAGCACTGTAAGCTAACTGAGCAGAAACGTTATTGCATGGCAAAGAATACAGGCTATTAAAGAATTAGTCCTGAAAGGCAAAATTATGTAGACAATAAATAAAAGATTAGTGGTTGCCAGAGGCGTGGGGTATGAAGACCAATAGGCAAAACACAGAGGATTTTGAGGGCAGCGAAAATACTCTGTCTGATATTACAATGATGACTACATGCCATTATGTATTAGTTCAAACACATAAAATGAACAATATCAAGAGTGAACCCTAGGATAAATTATGGACATTAGTGATTATGATATGTCAATGTAATCTCATCCTTGGTAAAAACTGTATCATTCTGATGAGTGATGCTGATAATAGGGAAGACTATGCATGTAATGAAGTCTATGGGAAAATCTCTGTACCTTCCTCTCAATTTTATTATGAATCTAAAACTGCTGTTAAAGAAAGTCTTGGACAACAACAACAACAAAAATTAGTCCTGAAAAGTCATTAAACAGATAATAGTGAAACAACAAAATAACAAAAAAGGAAGCAACAATAATGCGTGGAACTGGACTCCTGGCCAAGATAGCGAATTAAGTAAATGCTGTGCTTGCCTGCTGCCAGGGCCACATCAAAATTACAGCAAAATTATAGAACAACCACCTGAAGACTAACTGAACAGAACTCCTATAATTAAGGATATAAGGAAGAAGCCACATTGAGACTGAAAGATGCAAAAGGGGTTGGTCTCATACCCCTGTGTGACAGTTAAGAATTGGGCGAGATATCTTGTCTGTGGAGGTCCTCCTGAGGAGTGAGGGGTTCCTGGTCCACCAGGCTCCCCAGCCAGGATCACCAGTGACAAGAAGAGGAGTCCCCACAACAACTGGCTGTGAAAATCAGTGAGGATTCTATCCAGGTGAGATGAAGGGCTGCTATAGACAAAGGCATCCTCTTAAAAGGCCTGGGCACAGACTCACTTGCTCACAAACACCCTAAGCTCCAGCAAAGGGACAAAAGCTCAGAAAGCACCAGGACATATGGGGAGGAACTGAATTGTCTAGCTCCAGGGAGATGATGGAAGGGGCAACTCTCCTCAGGACTAAAGTGATGGCAGGCACCATTGTTCCTTTGCTGAGCCCTAACCACACCCAGCCTGCAGGCATATATAGGTGTCAAATCTGAATGTCCATCAAACAAGATGCTATCGCCATCCTGGAGATTCCCTGAGAACCTGCCCCACAAAACGTGCACACTGGCCAGAACCCCTTTCAGAGGCTTATCCATACAAATGGCCATCCTGGGCCTGCACCCAAGACTTTCCTAAAATCTCTGAAAGGTCTACAAATGCCAAATGAGCAGCAACTGGCTTCAGCATACCTCATACCTATTCCTAAGTGGTCCCTGACACTACTGGCAGCTGGACTCAGTTCCCTACATAGCTCAGCAGAGGCAGCTATCAACTGCAGATTATATTGTAGCTACACAAGGTGGCCTTAGGTCAGACATAGGTAGCAGCTGATCTTGGCCGGCAGCAGAGCCCCTACCAAGAGGCCTCAGAATCAACAAACCTGGTGTCTATCTTTAGACCACACCAGAGCACCACACAATTAGTGTCACAAATAACACAACCAAAGTGTGGGCTCTGCAGGCACCACAGCCCTGCTAAAGTGAGTCCTGCTCCATGAGGTCAGCACTCACACCAGCGTGTCCACTGCAGTCAGGGCCGGTCCTCAAATGCCAGTCAGCCTGAGAGTCAATCTCACTCAGTGGTGTGCCAATGGCAATCAAGGCTCACGTACAACAGGAGGGTACACACAACCCATGCAAGGTACACCCCTAGAGTAACAGGCTCAGGTGACCAGGGAGACTGTGCCACTCACTGGGCACCAGAGGACACCTACTACATATGGCCACTCTGCCAAGACTAGGAGATTTAGGAGATTTAGCAACTTTACCTAAATATGTAAAAAAACACACAGGGAGATAGCCAAAATGAGAAGACAAAGGAGCATGTCCCAGATGAAAGAACAGGACCAAACTTCAGAAAAAGAACTAAACAAAATGGAGACAAGCTGTCTATCAAATGTAGAATTCAAAAAAAAAAAAAAAATGGTTATAGAGATGCTCGATGAACTAAAGGGGAAGAAAATATTATCTCAGTGAGAAATTCAACAAAAAGATAGGAAACATAAAAAAGGAGATAGAACACATGGAAAAAAAAGAAAAAAAAGTCTGAGATGAAGAATACAATAATTGAAGTGTCGAACACATTAGATGAAATCAACAGCAGACTAGATAAAGCAGAAGATTAAATCAGTGATTTGGAATGCAAGGTAGCAGGAAACACCTAATTGGCACACCAAGAGCAAAAAAGAATAATAATAAAAAATAGTGAAGATAGTTTAAGGGACCTCTGCGTCTTCAAGTATAACAACATTCACATCCATCTTAGGGGTACCAGAAAGAAAAAAGAGAGCAAGGAATTGAAAACCTATTTGAAGAAATAATGATGGAAAACTTCCCTAACCTGGCAAAGGAAAGAGATATACAAGTCTAGGAAGTGCAGAGAGTCCCAAACAAGATGAACCCAAAGAGGCTCAAAACACAACACATCACAATTAATATGCCAAAGAATAAAGACAAAGAGAGAATCTTAAAAGCAACAAGAGAAAAGCAGTTAGTTACCTACAAGACAGCTCTCATAAGACTGTCAGTTGATTTCTCAACAGAAACTTTGCAGGCCAGAAGGGATTGGCAGGAAATATTCAAAATGATGAAAGCAAGTACCTACAACCAAGCTTACTTTATGCAGCAAGGCTATCATTTAGAGTTGAAGGAGACATGAAGAAGTTTCCAGAAAAGAAAAAGCTGATGTGGCTCATCACCACCAAACCAGTATGATAGCTAGTACGTATTACAAGAAATGTTAAAGAGACTTCTTTAAGAAGAAGAAGAAAAAATTATGAATTAAGAAAATATCACGAAGAAAAAACATTCTCCTTGATACAGGCAAACACATAATAAAAGCAGTGGATCAACCAACACTAACGGTAGTACAACATTTTGAAGGCAAAAGTAGGAAGATTATGTGTAATTACAACAGTAAATTAAGGGATACACACAAACACACATGCACAAAATAAGTAAAAAATAATGACAAAACACAAACGTGGAAGGGGTGAGTAACAATGATAGTGATTTTAGAATGTGTTCAAACAAAATTTCCATCATAAATATGACTTAGCTTAAAATAAAAGCATAGAAGCTCCCCAATTCTGGGAACCATGGCTTTGGAAATTACTCCCCCTGGACTCTGTTTCAGCTGCAAATAAACATTGTTTTGCATGGCACCCACTTTTGGTGTAATATCTGGTTCTTTGCTCCCCAAGTAGTGAACCCAAGTTCGGTTTCATAAGCTTCAATAGTTAAATGTCTTATATTTAAAAGATTTCAGAGCAAAAGGCAGTGAAGGAAGCCAATGTGACCAAGTATGGGAAGCCTGCTCATAAGACACTGTGAATTGGATGACACATGGGAGGGTAATAATTCATCACTTGCATACCAGAAATCATCCAAGGCTTAATGTAACTTAAAAGGAATGAAATATGCTGAATATGGAAAACAAAAATTCTAACTTTATTAAAAGTGACCCTCAGGAAAGCAGAAGTCCCAGGTGAAATTTCTCCCTATATAATAAACCTAATTTCTTAAGTAGCTGCATATTGAAGGATTTCTTTCAATTATATCAAACTCCAGGTAATGGACCATGCTTTCTTAGAATGACTGGTAAAGCTGAACCCAATATTCATGTATCTTCTCAAATATAACTGAGTTTTCTATAACTTTGTGTACTGTGGACTTAATTTTCCCTGGTTTAGTTGCTCTAGGGAAGTACAAGGTATTTCTGTATTTCCTCGGTTTTGTGGGTGTGTGCAACTGTGTGAGCATGCACGCGTGCACGTGTGTGTGGGAGGTGGGTAGTCAAACCAAGTGCTATATAAATCTTATGTTGGCCTTTTATTTATTTGGACTACTTAAGTGATACATAGACAAAAACAAATTATCTTGTTGAGATCATGAGGACACTGTTTTCATTGTAGTGTGAGATACCACATTCTGTAGAAATCATAGAAATCATACATTTACCAAGGTATTGGAAAACATATGACTTGTAATGATCAGAACAAAAAATTGGGACATATGAATTGTGGGTTTTAATTTCTTTGAATTTTAATTCATTAATGTACTAGAAGTTCATTTTGATTATAATTCCTCAGGGTTTTAATTCTAGGGACTTTAACTTGCAAACAAATTTAATATTTAACTTCAATATCTATTAAGAATGTTCACATATGAAATAATTATATTCAAGTTTATGGCATCTCTAGGTTATCACTGTCATATTATTCATGTTAGTGTACAATGTTATTCAATTTTTCTGACATACTTTTCATGGGTTTTATGGGACAAAATCATTAGGAAAAATTTCCTTTACAATGTAAAATAGAAAGTTAACTTTCTGTCTTTCATAAAAAATGGCAGTTCAGTTAGTTTAATGACCTCCTGTGGCCAATTTTGTAGTATTGTTGGCACAAATGGAAAACAACTCATTGATGGTTATAAAAGCACCTAAGGAAGATTTAAGAATTGGAAGCTATGAGAAGAAACTTATGAAGGTGGAAACAGGACTGTCATCAAAAACTAATAATCTCCTCCTCAAAGATTTAAGGTTTAAAGCCAAATGCAAGAAAGAAAAAAAAATGGAGGATGGTAAAAAAATAATAATAATAACACTTAAACTCCTTAAAAACTTACACATATAGCCTCAGGTTGCTATATGTAAGAACTTCCATATAGAAACTTTCAAGGGAAAACTTTAAGATTCTTTTATTTTTAATTAAAGTTTATTGACTGACAATGGTTAGTAAAGTTACATAGGTTTCAGGTATACAATTTTGTAATACATCATCTATATATCACACTGTGTGTTCATCACCCAGAGTCAGTTCTCTTTCCATCACCTTATATCTGATCCCGTTCACCCTCAACTACCACCACCTCCCACCTTACTCTCTGGTAACCACTAAACTCTTGCCTGTGTCTATGAGTTTTTGTTTTTTCATTTGTTCATCTTGTTCTTTGGTGTTTTCAATTTTATATACCACGTGCCAGTGAAATCATATGGTTCTCGACTTTTTCTGTCTGACTTATTTCACGTAGCATAATAATCTCAAGCTCCAGCATGTTGTTCCAAAAAACACAATGTGACATCGCCTCACACCAGTTAGAATTGCTATCAACAACAAGACAAGTAATAACAATACTCAAGTGTTGGAGAGGCTGTGGAGAAAAAGGAACCCTCATATACTGTTGGTGGAAATGCAGACTGGTGCAGCCATTATGGAAGGCTGTGTGGAGATTTCTAAAAAAAACAAAAAATAGAATTACTGTATGACCTAGCAATCCCTCTCCTGGGTATCTATCCCAAAATTCTGAAAACATTTATCATAAAGATATATGTGCTCTGATGTTTGTTGCAGCTTTATTTATGGTGGCCAAGACAAGGAAACAACAAAAGTGTCCTTCGATAGATGATTGGATAAGGAAGATGTGGTATATATACACAACGGAATACTATTCGGCGGTAAGAAAAGATGAAATAATGCCATTTGCGACAACATGGATCAATCTTGAGATTATTATGCTAAGCAAAATAAGTCAGACAGAAAAAGTGAAAAAACATATGATTCTTTAAGCTTCCTAAAAGAGAAGATCTCCACCCTTTGTCACTTTTACCCTTGGATGAGTGATTGGGCGGGGGCTGGGAGTTGAGGAGCTGAACACATTAACTCAGCCCTTGCCATTTGTTCTTCTTGCTTAAGGATATGTAAGAAGTTTGACTCTGTGCCCACAGAGAGACATGAGGTTTGGGGGTCAATAGTTATATTCAGGGGGTTATTAACAAACTCACCTGGGCACAGAATAAGGCCACATCCTCCAAACATCTTTATCAGAAATATAAATGATGCATTGATATGCATCTGCTTGACACTTAGATCTCTCTCAATTATTCATCTCGGGTGTGGAAAGAGAGCTATTATTTATTGGTTTCCTAAAATCCCAGCAGCTTGCATAGGCTTTACCTAATAAGCAACAAAATGTGTTGAATGCATGGTGTTATGTTTAGATAACACCACCATAAAACTTGACGTGCCCACTCATGTGATTCCTTAGAACTGTGTTTTTGTTTTCTTTTAATTTATTTTTTAAATTTATTGGGGTGACAATTGTTAGTAAAATTACATAGATTTCAGGTGGTTTTAAAAAAATGTTTGGATCATTGACACTGTTGAAAGACTGATAAATATTTTGTAATTTCCCCCCCCAGAAATCATGTGCTTCAGAATAGAACTAGTCATACGACTTCAGAGATTCATGGGTTCCACATTAATAGTCACACCCTAGGAAAGATTTAAATTGAAGTTCAAGTGAACTTACAAATTAATTTCTATATGATATTAAGCATTCACTATACCTTTTACATTTAAAATTGCATTAAGCCTTATGAGACACTTTATAATTCAGTGGAAGGTAAGTGACTGGAAAAATTAAATATTAAGCAAATGTTATAGCTTCATAAAATTGGCATATTAAGACCAGAGGTAAGAAAATGACCCATTTTCATTATTATACCAGATATATTATTTTAATATATAAAGTGTCAAGTACTAAGAAAATGACCAGTACTTTAAGTATTACTGTATAGTTTCCATTACTGAGATATCTATGTTTTTAAAAAAAGTTAAGAAATGTATATATGATGCAAAATGCCTCAACATTTTTAGTTTTTTTTTAAGTTCACTATCGTTTTATTTCTTATTCAGTTTGCAGAAAAATCATCTAAGATATAAACATTCATATAAGTATATAATAAAATCAAATAAACAGATAATTTGATACTAAGAAATATGCTAATTCACAATTTTAAATTCAAGAAAAGCTATTTTTCTTATTTCCTTGCATTCTATATCTGAAACTCATGAATGTTATATCACTTGTGCTAATTCATCAAAAATAATTTAAAAAGTAGCATTAAACAGAATTTGATATGCAGTATAATAAAACATATTAACTAATGGCAAATAAATCTATTAACTATGGTAGGCTGATAATGGCTACAAAAGCTATGAATAGTCTGTGCAGATATAATTAAGGTAAGCACCTTGAAATGGGTATATCATCCTAGAATATCAGTGGGCTGTAAATGTCATCACACATCCTTACAAAAGAGGCAGGAGGAGATTAGATCTTCACATCCAGAAGAGAAACAATATGAAGGCAAGCAGAGAGACATGTTGCCACATGCCAAGGCATGCCAGAAGCCACCAAAGCTGGAGGAGATAAGGAACAGATTCTTTCCTCAGTCTCCAAAGGGAAAGTGGCCCTGCAGACACATTGTTTTCAGAATCTTTGGACTCTAGAACAGTGAGATAATACATTTCTGGTGGTTTAAGCCAAAGATTTGTGGTCATTTGTTGTGGCAGCTAATAGAAACTAATACATTAGGTGATATCAAGTAAGCACCAAGTATTTTCTAGGCTTTCCTTAAGGGCTTTCCTGTACTTTTATTTCATCATTAAGTCTTCAAAAGATTAAGTAATACCTTACATTTATGATATGAGTTATCTAAGGCAGGTATTGTTCTAAGTATTTCACATGAATAAGCTCACATGATCTTCAAAATAAGTATATGAGCTAATTAATAC
Organism: Rhinolophus sinicus; assembly: GCF_036562045.2. NCBI lineage: Eukaryota > Metazoa > Chordata > Mammalia > Chiroptera > Rhinolophidae > Rhinolophus > Rhinolophus sinicus. The sequence goes on from NC_133754.1 coordinate 31,940,371, forward strand.
TACTGTTCTAATTTTACAAAGGAGAAAACTAATACAGGGGCAGGTATTTATTTATTTTTTTCCTGATAGCTAAAGAACTGATAAATGGCAGAATTGAGTCTTGAATCAAAATTATCTGCTTCCAGATGCTATACTCTTGAGTACTAAACTCTGATGACATTCTGAGATGTTGTACTCAAAACCTTAGAATGACTACTCCTTCTTTCTCCCATATTTCAAATAATGAAACGCAAACAAAAGAAGATTAACAAAATCCCATCCTGTTATATGATGCAGGCAGGATTTGAATCCATGCAGGTAGACAAGACAATTTGGCTTTCAACCATTGTGTTTTCCTGTCTCTCAAATAATTTTATTAGTTTCAGTCTATTTGTCCATGGTATAGATTCCAGGAGAGCAAATAATATATCTGTGAATTATGGTCACACTGAAAAATCACACAGACATTCAGTTGACATGAGAGGAATTATGTCTATAAGCTTACTTTGTATAAATAATTTGCAAATACAACTCAATCATGGATTTTACTTGATGTAAATGGATATTGTTAAAACATCTATGCAAATATGAATTTCATAATTAATTTGAGACTTTTTATTATGAACTATGACAAAATAGTCTTACTAATGAGCTGGCGTATTCATTCTAAACACCCAAGCACAATCTGTGGTATTTAGACATCTCTTTCAGTTTCAAACAAAATTTAAGAAATTATTAGAGAATAGCATTTCAATTAAACTTCTTGTAAGTCTTAGAATATGTGTGCTATTGTAGAATAAGATGTTTGGAATTTACTGTGCAAATAAGTTTTCTGTTACACTTTTTTTCACAATGACTCAGGAAGTAGCTGAGACCTATTTTCCGTATTCTTTTTCTCTATCTATTTCTAACATACCCCTTCATTAACATCCTACATACATGCCATGCACACCTACACATATTCACACACATGGTAATTTTAGATGTTTAGAGAAAATACAATGAAAACTATGTACTATACTTTTTTAATGCTAAAATAATCCTACTGAAAGGATTTTAACAACAGTAACATAATATATATGGGTATGTAATGTGTATATATGTATGCTTTTAATTCAAAGATTCACATGGCCAGTTCATATATAATCTATTGTTAGTGTCAATGGGTCACTAGGAAGTGGTGTAAACTATGATTAATTCGTTATATTAGGATCGCTAAACTAAGCTATTGTTTGGGTTGGCTACTGAAGCAATTGTATTTATATCTTTTGGAAGGTTTTGTATTTGTTAAATATTTTGGAAATAAAATAATTTATCTGAGTCACTTTGTGTTATAAAATTGGAATTACATCCGTTTAATTGTGTTATCAGTAATGGTTTTTAAGTGTTAGGAGTGTTAAGATGGAAATCTTCTGTCTTCCTTAACTATAGAATTGTACTTTCCTGTATATTTTTAACTTTGTGCTTACCCTTCATTCTTCCTCAACCTACAGAGAAGAAGAGCTTTCAGAAGCTCACTTTAAATTCAATATCTGACAGTGAAGTTGTTGGAACATCCCTTATGCTCTCGTTTTATGATATCTATTTTTTCAAACTAGCTTTTTGTTTCCTCTTCCAACTTTATAAATTCCTTCACTTATTTTCTTAAAGATCTGATTCTTCATCCTAATGGGAGTTTTGTTTTCAAATTTTGTTTGCATGCCTTATGTTTTGTATTTCTAAACATGGACCCACCATTGAATGTAATTAATGGGTCCCCACATCTTCCCTGCATGTTAGGCCATGAGGCCTTCACACAGCCATCGCCACAGAAACTCACACATCTATACACAACGGTACAGTGCACCCAGTGGCCCGTTATGTCTTTTACCAAAGCTTTAAACCCCCTTCTTGCTTTATATTTATGATTATTTTTACTTTTCAAATATCTTTATGGGAAATTCCAGTTCATCTGAGTGCTCTTTAGTATGCCTGCTGGGGCAAAGGCACTCTGTTGGCTGAAAGGGAACTGGTTTTGGCCAATAGTGCTGAAGCACAGAAGCCTACCAACAACCTCAGGGTTGCTAGATATCACAAAGACTGCTCGATTCAATTTGAATTTCAGATAACAAAAATGTATATACTTCAGTATGTATTCCAATGATCGCATAGGACACACATTTAAAAAAGTACTCCTTGTGAATCTGAAATTCAAAACTAATTGGTTGTCCTATATTTTTATTTGCTAAATCTGGTAGCCTCAGCATATATTTAGAAAATAAAAATTAAAAAAAATTTGTCTTTTGAGTGTCTAATGTACAAAGTGAAACTTTGGTGTGTTATTCCAGTGCTTCAGGACACAAAAGCGATACTTGATGCTACCATGTGGTTCAGGAACATACATACATCTGTCTTCAAAGGCAAGAAGATGTGCCTATTGAATATGGATTTGAGTCTTTCCTTAAGATCATCTGTAAAACATTAAAGCATTACATATGCTGACAATACGGCTCTATGAGTTAGGTCAGGTCTGCAGTTAGTGACTGACGCTGTTCAGCCTGCTTCCACAGCTTGCTGAGATTGGGTTTATTCAGAGTGGTTCTTAAAGAAAAGGACATTTCACAGCATCCTACATAAGTTACGAACAGGCCTGATTTCAGAATATTACAGTGTTTTGCCGTGAGCTCTTTCAATTAAAAAAAAAGCCTCTTCCAGGATTAAAGCAGCCATGGATGTTGTCCAACCCTATTCTAACTTTCTGTAGCCAGAAACCCAGGCATCCCCCACCCTCAACCTAAGTCTTTTCTAGGGTTCATTATTCAAGAAAAGGGGTGAAGATTTTTCTCTGAAACCTTCAAAATGCAAATATTTTGTCATATATATATATGTATATATATATGTATATATATGTGCTTGTGTATATATATGACATATATCATGTATATGACATATATACATATATGTATAGATATACATATACATATACATGTATATATATATACACATATATATGTATATCTATATCTATACATATATATATATATATATATATATATATATATATATATATATATATATATATATATATAACTGTGTTTAAAGTCCTCGTATCTGTATTTAGGGAATCTCTCTATTTACTCCTCTTAGGAAGATCACTAAAGTTATTTCTCAATGCTTTGTTGATCCCAAGAGTTTCTTTCTCTTTAATGTTTTGATAAAGTTGGCATTTAGTGGGTGGTGGTAACAAGGAGTTGACAAAGAAATAAAATAATTTGAAGCAGGCCACCCATTATGCATACGTCATTATGCATATGTCATATGCAAGGGGTCATTATGCATACAAGTACATATTGATGATTTCTTTGTCTCTTTTTTCCTGACTGCTCCAATCACAACCCAAAAGATTACAAAAATGAATTAGTTGTATTTATCAGGAATTACATATGTGTGACAGGTATTGGTCTTAATGAAAACATACGTACACAATCATTTAATCTTCCTAACACTCTATGAGTTGGTATAATTATCATTACCTTACTGATGAGGAAACAGAGACACAAAGACATGAAATAATTTGAATAAGATTTGTTTAGATAGTATGTAATTTTGAAACCAGATAGATAGTCTGGTTCTAATATTTATAGTTTGAATCACTGGGGTCTACTGTTTGTCTGCCTCTCAGTAAAATGGGAATCTTCAAAACTAATACCATAAAGTCTTGTATTAAATAAAGGTTTTGCCCTTTACCCAGTCACCTGGAATTAGAAGCATCTAATCCATTTCCTACTTTTCTTCAGGTGCACTAATTTTTCTGGCTCTATTAAAAAAGAAAACAAACAAACAAACAAACAAACAAAAAAACATATATCCACCCCTGAAAAGATCATTACATTTTTTATTCCTGTTTTCCTTGCCTGCCGTATTTTTTTACAACTCCAAATCTCTCTTATTTGGAATTGAGGGGCGGTATATACATATATATATCTTTATTTTTCTTTTTTTTTTCCCCTTCTCCTGACACTGGTCTCTCCTATTTCATTTCAGTCTGTGTAGTGCCTTTAGAGAATGTATTGAAATCACAAACCTGATTGTTTTGCTACCTACTACCTTGAAATTTTGTTTCTGTCTTCAGTCAGTACCTGGGCTATAAGGAAACTGACAAAAGTTTAGGGTAAATTGCCTGGTGTTTTGAGTATAAATTTCTTAAAGTAGTTTAAAAGCTGATGTCAAATACTAATAAAAATTAAACACATAAATTGACAATAAATAGATAACCTACTTATCTCTGTCTCAGGCAGATTATCAAAGATGCTAATATTTATTTATGTTTTGAACATTTTTTCACTTTGCTTCAATAACTCTTATTTGTCTGTCAGTTCTTAGGTTGGTAAGACTTTCTCTGGGAATTCTTCTTGATACACTAAGCCTGGATTAAGTTTCACACAAAGTATTGCAAATTACTATGCATTTTAATTGCCTTTTTAAGAATCTATATGCCTCACTAGTCTCTGTGTAAAAATAATCCATTGTACTGAAGTGACCCTGGCTTTATTTTTCTTTCTTAGTGTTGCATATAATCTGTTTTCACTCTGATGGATCCTGGGGCAGTAAAGTAGGAGGTATGAGTTGAAATACAGCTTTGCACAGTTGTATAAATTCGTTAGAACCAGGTATTTCTTTTTTTTTTTTTTTTTCATGGGGGTAAGAGTTAAGCCTATTTTGGGCACTAGAAATTTTTACAGTGTACCATTGTGTTGCTTTTTGATAATTAATGTTATCAATGTTTTCTAAAGTCTCTATGCCTTTCATTTTTCAAGTCCCACTGCTGTCAATAACAATTAGATACCGGCATCTGCAACCTTCACACACACAAAGAAATTCTGAATAAAAATAGCTTTAACAATGCACAGCTGTGTGAAAAATAACATGCAGAAATAACAAAATAAAATTGAGGAATCATCGATATAGTGTGGAAAGCCAAGGTCTTAATTACTGAAAACCTGACAGAATTTAACTATACATTTCATTATTATTAAATACTAAAATTCAAATACCTTATGTTTGTCATACAAGGTTAAAGAAAAATCAAAACACATTCAAAATGTGAGTAATTAAATCTAGCACCCAAACATAAATCCAGAAATTTGGAAGAAATACACTATCAGAAAAATGTAGGCTTGGGAGTTGGGAGGGAGATGTAAATCAACTTGTCAATCTTGGCTTTAACAATTTGGAGGGAAAATATCCACCATTAGTATTGATAACTACAGCCCTGGCATTATTGGAGTTGGGGTGAAAAGGTCTTATCTGGGAAAACCATAGGAGTATTCATCTGAAAGTCTTTGAGTATTCATGGCATCATTTAACACTTAGATATCCTTGAGTGAAACAGATCTTTAGTCTACATAATCCAAGATTTCTGTGGGTTCATTTCAAACCTCAAGTCAGTATCCAACACTGGAAACACAGGAAAATGCTGAAAAAGGGTACAGCAATAGACAATCAGCAAAATAACAATCTGATTGTCTGATGAAAATCTGATGAATATCATACCTCCCCTGAAATATCAGATACTTGGGATAACAATATATGGTATAAAATAGGTATTTTGAAAAATTTTAGGGAAAGTAACTATATCAAATATTACCTGAGATAATTAAAATGGAATCCAAATGAACTTCAAATGGAAAAAAAAAAGGGTATTATAATAAAGATGAAAAACCTAATAGATTAGATAAATAGATGACAAAGGAACTGGCAAACTGGAAGATGCAATGATCTAATTATCTAAAATATATCTCAGGAAGACAGACAGAAATTTAAAGCACATTAAGAGACTGAAAGAAAAGGAATGAGAATGTTTAAATACATCCAACATGAAATGTAATGTTGAAAGAGATAATGACTAAGAACATCATAAGAATGTTTAAGAAAGGCATCCTTAGATTCAGGAACCAGAATTTATCTCAAGAGAAAAAAAAATACACGTATAAATAAATTCATTAATATAAAATTGCATCTATATAGTTATAAACTTATTGAAATTCTAAGGAGTAGAGGAGATATTTAAAATAAATGGGAGGGAAAGCTGATAACCTACATGATGATGATTTCACTCACAGGATCTTTAGAATTTAACTGTAGAATTGGAAAGACAGTAGAATATTGTTTTAAAATAGTTAAAAAATCATGTTGGCTTGATTATATTCCTGGTTAGCTGTCAATCTAGAAATGGATACAAATAGAGAATTGGGAGGGATTACTAAGACAAGTACTAAAAATATTATTTAAGAAGAAAATAATCTCAGAAAGAATGTCTGAGATGCAAGAAGGAATCTTTAAATAGAATTAGTAAAAACATAAGTAAATATGAGTTTAATTTGACTTTATAAAAATACAAAAGATATATATTTAAAATCAGGCAATGGATACACAAGATTTTCAAGAATTCAAAAAGGAAAGTGTGACTCTACTTTGAGCACTTAAATTTACTGTAGAGACAACCCTTAAGTCTAGAGTTTAAGTATAACGTTCTACATATTTATTATTATTTAGTTTAATATCTAAAATATTAAAATTGATTTGATTACTTCAGAGATTTGAGAAAAGAGGAATTAAAAACTACCTTAATTCAAGATTATGGAAGAAAGAGAAATGAGAAGTTCATAAATGAGGACACATACTATTAGGTAAAATGGTCAGAGGTATATTACTATAGGAAAGAAAAATTATGTGCAAGTTGTTTAAAAGAGGCTCCTATTGAACTAACAAAATAGAGAACTTCATGGTAATGTAATGGAAAGAAAAAAAAAACAAGACTAACAACAACAACAAAAATATTGCTGACCTATTAATAGTCATAAAGATAAAAATTTATTTGGAAAATATATTCTTACAATGGAAGAGTAAAGAGATGAGCAGATTTGAATTTTTAAAATTAAAATAGTGCTTATTTTTTAATTGGATTTGTTGTTGTTGTTGTTGAGTTGTATTAGTTCCTTATATATTTTGTATTAGCCCCTTATCAGAGGCATTGTTTGCAAATATCTTCTCCTAATCAGTTGGTTGCCTCTTTGTTTTCTCCATTATGTGTTCCTATGTTCATTGTAGCTTTATTTATGGAGGCCAAGACATAGAGAAAACCAGTGTCCATCGATAGAATATTGGATAAAGAAGATGGGGTATACATATACAATGGAATACTACTCTGACATAAGAAAAGATGAAATAATGCCATTTGTGACAAAATGGATGGATCTTGCGATTATTATGCTAGGCAAAATAAGTCACACAGAATAAGTCGAGAGCTCTGGATTTTACTGATATGCAGGATATAAAATTGAAAGCAACAAAGGAACAAGACAAACAAATGAAGAAACAAATCTCATAGACACAGACAATAGTTTAGTGGTTACCAGAGGGTAAGTGGGGTGGAAGGGGTTGTAAGTAAGGGTAAATAGGGTCAAATATATGGTGATGGAAAGAGAACTGACTCTGGGTGGTGAACACACAATGTGATAAATAGATGATGTTTTACAGAATTGTACACCTGAAACCCATCTAATTTTACTAACCATTGTCACCCCAATAAATTTTGATTATATATATATATATATATATATATATATATATATATATAATATTATAAATGTGCTATACATTATATTATAAATATATTATATATAATATGTAATATGTAATATATATAATCAAAATTTATAGAAAGAACTCTAGTTCTTTCTTTCATATTTCCAAGCCCTCACTCATATATTATATATATATTATGTATTTTACATATATATTATAATGTATGATATAGTACATGTTATATATTGTATATTTATAATATATAATATATTTATAATATATATGTAAATACATAATGTGTATATATATATATATATATATATATATATATATATATATATATATGGGCTTGGAAATATGAAAGAAAGAACTAGTCAGAGTAAGAGGAAGGAAGGGAGGAAGAAAGGAAGGAAGATTAGTAGGAACAAAATCCAGAACAACACTAATTTCTCCATCTTCTAATATATATCTTTCTTTCATCTTCTTATAGATGGAGAAATTAATGTTGGAGAGTAGCAGCTATGAGATGAGATTCAAGGGGAGTATAACATTATTAATGAAAACATAGGGGAGGTTACCAAAGGAAATGAATTTTTATTTGTTTTTCTTTGGTGATTTTCCCCTCTAGTGCTAAATAAATTCATTAAAAAATAAAAACAATAGAGACAACATCAACAGTTTCTGTGGGGGGCAAGGGTAGCTTCATTACCATACCTACAATCCTGGTGGCAGGTCAATGCCTCTAAACTTATCCTGTCTTTACAGGAAAACCATGACTGTCAAATGTTAATCACTGGGTTTAACTTTTCTGAAATGATAAAATGATTTTGTATTCCGCGTCTCTGTTATATTTTTAATATGGGAGGCGATTAACAAACCAGTCCACAGTTCAGCAAATTATGCTATCAATTACAAGTCATAATAATAAGAGCATGTATATAGTATCATTTGTAATCCTTTCACCCTTAGATTTGTCTTTAGGTTTTCAAGGCCTATAATGTACAGTGGGATGTACTATAATGGAAAGTGAAAAATAAATTCATCTTTATTACTAGATACTAGTCAACATTAAAAAATTCCTAAGGAATATGAATTATTTATCACTGTTAATTTTTAAAGATTTTTCCACTTGGAAATTGTATCTTGAAATGAAGTTTTAACGATGTTCATATTTGCACAGTCCATAGAACTTCCATTATTCTTTCTCATGCATACAATTTCATTCTAATAGCAAGTATTGTCTACATTAGAGAAAGAGGACTTTATAAATTTGATCTCAAAGGCAAGGGAGGTAAAAACTAAAATAAATGAATGGGACTATAGAAAACTGAAAAGTTTCTGCACAGCAAAAGAAACCATCAACAAAACAAAGAGGAAGCCAACCAAATGGAAGAAGCTATTTGCAAGCAATGCCTCTGATTAGGGGCTGATATCCAAAATACATAAGGGACTCATACAACTCAACAAGAAAAAGACAAACAATCTAATTAAAAAATGGGCACAGGACATGAACAGAAACTTCTCCCAAGAAGAATAGAAACAGCCAACAGATATATGAAAAAATGCTTAACTTCACTAGCTTTTACGGAAATGCAAATCAAAATCAAAATGAGATATCACATCACACCTGTCAGAATGCCTATTATCAACATTGCAAATAATTACAAGTGTTGGAGAGGTTGTTGAGAAAAAGGAACCTTCATACACTGTTGGTGGGAACGTAAATTGGTACAGCTGCTATGGAAAACAGTGTGGAGGTTCCTTAAAAAATTAAGAATAGAATTATCATATGACCCAGCAATCCCTCTCCTGGGTATCTGCCAAAATATTGGAAAACATTTATTCGTAAAGATATATGTTCTCCAGTGTTCACTGCAGCATTATTTACCGTGGCCAAGACATGGAAAAAACCAGTGTCATTCGATAGACGATGGATAAAGAAGATGTGGTATATATACACAATAGAATACTACTCCGCCATAGAAAAAATGAAATAGTGCCATTTGTGACAATATGGATGGATCTTCAGATTATTATACTAAGCAATACAAGTCAGACAGAAAACGTAGAGAACCATATGATTTCAATGATATGTGAGATATATAACTGAAAGCAACAAAGGAACAAGACAAACAAATAAAGAAACAAAACCTCATAGACACAGACGCAATTTAGTGGTTCCCAGAGGGTAAGGGGGGAGAGGGGATTATAGAAGAGGATAAAGGGTGTCAAATATATGGTGATGGAAGGAGATCTGACTCTGGGTAGTGAGCACACAATGTGATACATAGATGACATAATACGGAATTGTACACTTGAAACGTATGTAATTTTACTAACCATTTTCACCCCAATAAATTTAATTAGAAACAAAAACTTTAAGTTTGTTAAGAACAAATGAAACTAGATTTCTGATACCTTATACAGTACTCCTATCAGAACATCTACTACTTGGGATACTAAAACTATTTTTAAAATCAAGGATGCAAAAGAAAAAAAAAAAAAAAAAAGACTGGGAAAGCATAAAGGAAGAAGACATATTGGTATACCAGGATCAACTATCTTATGTATTACTAAAAAAGATCCCTATACCAGAACAATTTTAACAGTTTTAACTTTGTTTCACAAAATTAAAAACAAGTACATAAAACATTTAAATCTTTATTTTATTGGGGTCAAAAACTTACTTTTTGTTTCTAAGTTTTGTTTATTTTTTCACCAATTTTGTGTGAAATCCAAATATATTTTTCAGTTATTCTAAAATTCATATCTGTGTTGGGATACACATTTATTTGATGTCCTTTGATTTTTTATTTACTCCATTTTCCTCTTTCAAGAAAAGTCATGGGGATTAATATAGTTTTATGATGTTCTGACATTATAAGGATTATGAAGAAACTTTTAGATTAATACTGTGGATCCAATGAGCCTTTGAGTTTAGTATTAAATAATATTAAAATATATGATTAAGTATGAGACTTAAATGAAGAATTGGGTGCTTAAATGTCTATTATATATTTACAGACATTCCTGAATATCAAAACACAGAATTTAAATATGGTTCAGTGTTAAAATTATGATACCTTAAATTCCCTGGAGTATGACACTGGGAATATTAGCTAAGAAATAACCAATGTTTAGTTTAGTTTTGTTTTGTCTGATTCCTTTTGTTCCTCTTGAAGCTTCTTTGGCACAAGTTAATGTTGGCTTTTCTTTTTTTTCTGCTTCAGCTTTCATAGCTCTTAGCCTTATTAAACTCTTTCCCACCATATGCCAGGTTATTATCTCTAATGATGTAATTAATAGTTAGAATGCCATTTTCTTTTTGATTTCTCTCATGTGTTCCAAATACGCCACTGTAGCTTGATTTTTTTTTTCTCTCTTTAAATTAAAAATGCAATCCATAGAACTGGTATGATTGAATTACATTTTGGTAAATATCAGATATCAGTCATCCAAGGTGTTGCAGTAATAAAATTGTAAAAGCAAAATAATAATTGAATTTCAATTTCATATAAATTATCTTATTTTCCTACATGAAAACTCAGTGAGTTATACTCTGTATTAAAATTTGAGAAATAAAACACATAAAGTGGGATTTTTCATTGATCACACATCTAAAAATTGGCAGAATTTAGAATTGAGTCCAGTCCTTCTGGCTCACTTTTCTTTCTACAAAACCACAGCTGCTAGTCAAGAAAACACTCCAAGAAAAACACTCAAAAGTCTTTAAACTGAGTATATCAATTTATTTTTACAGACTTCCAAATACCTGTACTCACCACCTTCTAGCCCTCCATGAGTTTTGATCTTCCCAGAAGCCTGTAACATTTACTAACTAATTGATTTCTCCCCAAATATCCTCAATTTTTGTTGAGGCTTCCCTTAAAATTTTCTGCAGTAATTGAATTAAATTATTTCTTTAGACATAAATTCATGCTGTTTAATTAAACTTCCACTGAAAGCGAAGGACAGGAGATACTAGTGTATTACTTTAGGGAATGAGCTATGAAAAAAGGTGAATCTGGCAAATAGTAACATTAGCTGGGGACAGGAACATTAACATTAAATTCTTTGCTTAGAAAATATTTATCAGTAAATTTTTAATAGTAAGTCATTAGTTATTTTAGTATAATGCAGTATTTTCAGATATATTTTTTGATATAGTTGAGTATTTTTATTAAGTGAAATTTAAGTTGAGACCTTAAAGAGTTGTAGGAGTTAGGAAAGTTATGCAGAATTTGTGAAGTTTTTGGATAAAACAAGTTTGGTTTGCTTCCCAGAACTTAGATGTACTTTGGAAAATACTAGACATGATTATGTAGCTACACAATATAAAAATTAAGAAAAAAAATTGGGGAATATATATATATATTGGGGAATACCATATATATATATATATATATATATATATATATATATATATATATATATATATATATATATATATATATATATATATATATATATATATATATATATATATATATATATATATATATATATATATATATATATATATATATATCCAGGCTTAGACTTGACTAAGAAATGGTATTTGATAACCACTATGCTATATTAGATTTTACTTCTCTTTGCACAACCAAAATACTATAAAATATAGTTTTAATGATTAGCATACATATAGTAAATAACATAAGCTTAATTATTAATTGTATGTATTCCTTAAAATAAGTTGATTGTAAACTAAAGAAAAAACATTTAATAAATATGCATATTGATTAAGGTCATGTGTCCCAGCATATTTGATATAGTTTTAATTAACTCCTGTTCTTCAGTTGCAATAATTAATAACAACCTCTTTCACTCTTACAATTGTCCAGTTTAGACAATAATAATGTAGCCACATTAGTTAAAACTAACTTGTTTTTGTATTATATTTAAAGCTAGAATATGGTGTATGATATTTGTTTTTTTGTTATTTATTTACAGACATTTTTAGGGTAGTTTTAATTTAAGCAACATTGAGTGGAAAGTAGAGAGAGTTCCCATATAGTCCCTGTAACCACACATTTACCATTTCCCCCACTATTTAGATTCTGCCCCAGAGTAATACATTTATTACAATCAATGAGCCTACATTAATACATCATCATGCAAAGTCTATGGTGAAATTAAACTTTTCTCTTGATGTTGTACATTCTATAGGTTTCAATAAATGTTTAATGACACATCTACAATTGCACTATTACATAAAATAATTTCACTGACCTAAAACTCCTAAATTGGGGTGATTCCTTCCACCTTACCCCTTAAATCCTAACAACCACCAATATTTTTACTGTCTGCACACTTTTGCCTTTTCCAGGATGTGATTAAGTTGGAATAAAAGAGAATGTAGCATTTTCAGATTGACTTCTTTCACTTAGTAATATGCATTTCAGTTTCCTCCATGCCTCTTCATGGCTTGATAACTCATTTCTTTTTAGCACTAAATAATATTCTGTTTTATGTATGTACCAGAGCTTTTCCAGTCACCTACTGAAGGACATCTTGGTTGCATCTAAGTTTTGCTAATTATGAATAAAGCTGCTATAAATATCCATGTGCAATATTTGCTGTGCACATATGTTTTCATCTTCTTTGGGTGCATATCAAGAAGTGCAGTGGCTGAAACATATGGAAAGAGTATGTGTAGTTTTACAAGAAACTTTCAAACTGTCTTTCAAAGCACCTGCATTGCAATCATGAGCTGCATGAGATATTTTGGTCAACAATGAGCTGGGATGTTGGGCCCATAGATTATAATGGAGCTGAAAAATCCCTGTTACCTCGTCATGCGGTAGCCATCCTAATGTGGCAACACAATGCCTTACCGATTTGTTTGCGGTGACGTTGGGGTAAACACACCCACTGTGCTGCCAGATGTATAAAAGTAGGGCACAGACAATTATGTACTGTACAAAATACTTGAAAATGATATTAAACAACTATGTCATTGCTTGATGGATTTACTGTACTATTTACCATTATTTTAGAGTGTACTCTTTGTACTTATTAAAAAACAAAAGTGTTGTAAATGCTGGTAGCATCCTCATACATGCTGGGTTTATCGCTTCTCTTGAAAACATTATTTCTCTTGTGTTTGATTTTAATCTCACATTGTTTTGTTAATCAGGGCCCCTAAAAATATAAAATCCACTGTTAACATTGCCATAAGAGGCCACATTGAGTGACTGACCCAGAAACAAAATTAAAGGTAATTAAAGGATTATGAAGGTGAAAAATCAATGGTTATTGCTCCCCAGTCAGGCATATTCCATTCTACAATCTTGAAAACAAGAACAAAGTGATGGAAGCTGTTAAAAGATCTGCTTCACTGAAGGCAACGAGACTAACAAAAATTTGAGAGGGCCTTATATCAGACATGGGGAACTTTCTAATGACCTGGACTGAAACTTCTAATGACCTGGACTGAAGGGTATCACTCTCAGCATAATGAAACGCACAAGTAAATAAAAAAGTTTGTGATGTTGAAAGAAAAGGCTGGACCAACTATGACCTTGAATGTAATGCTGGCTCTGGGTTGTTTAAAGGACTCAAGAATTGTTATTCATTATATAATATGAAAGTGAGTGGTGAGTCTGCAAGTGCTGATGTGAAGTCAGCTGAAGAATTTTTAGAAACTCTAGATAAACTCATTCTGGAGGAACATGACTAGTCAGAGCAGATATTGAATTTGGAGGAAACTTCCCTATATAGGAAAGGGATACTTGAAAGGACTTTCATCCAAGCCCGTGCCAGGCTTCAAGGATTTTTAAGGACATTATTATAGTCTTGCTTGGGGACAATGATGAAGTCTATAAATTAAAACCAGAGTGTGATCTGGCACAGTGAGAATCCAGGGCCTTCAAGCATGTCATAAGCACACAGCGCCAGTGTACTCCAGGAGCAATAAGAAGTCATGGATGACCCAGCTCCTCTTCCAAGATGTCCTCCTGAATTCCTATGCCAGTGAAATGGAGAAATGTTGTTTGGTGAATAGCATACCTTTGAAGACTTTGCTGATTGTTTATAATGCTCCTGGACATCCTCTTTTTATTGGTTATTTTTAACCCACTATCAAAGTGGTGTTTCTCCCTCCAAACACCACCTTTTGATCCAACCAATGGATCAAGGATTCATAGCAGCTTTTATGGCCTACTACCTGAGGAGAATCTTTGGTCAGGCTATTGGTGCATGTGAGAAAGACACTGAGAAGACACTGATAAAATTCTGGAAGGATTACTGTATCTATGACTGCAGCAAGAACATCACTTGGACTTGGGGTAATATCAGCAAAAAGTGTATGAATGGATTTGGAAGAAGGTTCTCAGGAGGTTTGTCCATGACATCAAAAGATTTGCCAAAAATGAGGAAGTTGCAAAAATTAGCAAAGCTGTGGTTGATGTGGCAAACAACTTTAACTTGGGTATGGATGAAGATGACATTGAGGAGTTCCCAGAAGTGGTTCCTGAAGAATTGACTAATGCAGAGTGGTTGGGACTGGAACAGGGACACACAGCTAAAGAAGCAGGAAGAGAAAAGGAAGCTACAGGAAAAGAAAAAATCTCTAAGAAAATTCACAGTGAAGGAGTTAACAGCAGATTTTGGAGACTTCAAGAACTCCTTAAAAAGTTTTAAAACATGGCCATGATACCAAGAATTTCATGAATGGAGAGAATATTTATGGTGCATTATCTGCTTATAAGCCAATTTATGATGAAAAAAATAAAAATAAAAATAAAAAAGAAACCAAGCAAACCACTATGGACATACTTTTGTAAAGAGTGACACCTCAAGAAGAGATTCAGGCTGGGCAGCCAGTAGGTATTTTGGAAGAAGTCTGTTATCATAGATGACAGCTCCAAGCCTGTTACTGCCCCTGAAGATCTTCTAGTGGGACAAGGTGTGGAGGGGAAAGCCTGTGATGATACTGACCCTGTGTAGGTAGAGGCTGAGGCGTGTGTTTGTGTTCTAATTTTTAACAAAAACATTTACAAAGTTAAAAAAAAAAAAAAAATCCAAAATTTTGAAAACAGAAAAAAACTTATAGAACAAGGATATTAGGAAAGAAAATATTTTTGTACAGCTGTACAATGTGGTTGTGTTTTAAGCTAAATGTTATGACAAAAGTTTCAAAATCTTAAAAAATTAAAAAAGTTTAAAAAGTAAAAGCATTATTTATAGTCAGCTGAGGTTAATTTATGATTGAAGAAAATATTTCCAAATGACTTAATTTAGCCTAAGTGTACAGTGTTTATAAAGTCTATAGTCTTTTACAGTCATGTCCTAGGCCTTCACATTCACTCACCACTCATTCACTGACTGACACAGAGCAACTTCCACTCCTGCAAACTCCATTATTGGTAAGTGCCCTATACATGTGAACTTTATTTTTCTTTTATATTGTATTTTTACTCTACCTTTAATATATATATATATATATATATATATATATATATATATATATATATATGAGTTTAGATATACCATAGTTATCATTGTGTTACAGTTGCATACAGCATTCAGTACAGTAACGTGCTGCATAGGTTTGTAGCCCAGGAGCAGTAGGCTACACCATATAACCTAGGTGTACAGTAGGCGATACCATCTGGGTTTGTGCACTCTATGATATTCACAAAAACAAAATCACCTTAGGACACATTTCTCAGAATGCATGCCCGTCATTAAGAGGTGCAAGACTGTAGTTAGCATTTCCACCAACAATAAATAAGAATTCCTGTTGCTCCAAATTCTTGTTAGCATTTGCTGTTATCAATGTTTAGGATTTTGGCCATTCTAATAGGTAAGCAGTGGTCTCTAATTATCGTTTTAATTTGCAATTGCTATTGCAATATGAAGTTGAACATAATTATATAGTTTTGTCATCTGTTTGTTTTCCTTGGTGAGGTGTCTGTTAGGAGTTTTGCCCATTTTATAACTGGGTTGTTTCCTTACTGTTGAGATTTATGAGTTCTTTGTATATTTTTTATAAGAGTCCTGCATCATGTCTTTTGCAAATATTTTCTCCCACCCTATGGCTTGTCTTCTGATTTTCTTAACATTGTCTGTTGAAGAGCAGAATTTTTAATTTAATGATATCCAGCTTCTTGACTATTTCTTTGATGAATGGTACTTTTGGTGTTGTATCTAAATTGTTGAGATTTTATCGGGATTGCATTGAATCTATAGGTCAAGTTGTAAATAACAGATATTTTGACAATGTTTAGTCTTCTCATCCATGTACATGGAATCTCTCCATTTATTACTTCTTTGTTTTCTTTCATCAGAGTTTTGAATTTTTCTCATATAAATCTTGTACATTTTTGTTAGATGTATACCTAAGTATTACATTTTTGGGGGTGCTAAAGTAAATGTTAATGTATTTTTTTAAATTAAAGTTTATTGGGGTGACAATTGTTAGTATATTTATATATATATACACACACACACACAAACACACACATATCAGTTTCTTTGTCATTCATCCATCTATAGACACCTAGGTTTTTTTCGTATCTTGGCTATTGTAAATAATGCTTCAATAAACATAGGGCACATATATCTTTTAGAGTTACTGTTTTTGCTTCATTCCAATAGATAAACAGAAGTGGAATTGCTAGATCATATGGAAAGTCTATTTTCTTTCCCCCACATGGAAAGCTAGATGAATCCCTTTTCCCCAGGTAGGATAGGATCTGATAAATCTCCAGCATTTTAGTAAAAGTGTTGGTAAATTTTTTTCTGGTAAAAGTGTTTCTCCTGAGAGTTGGTCTTGTTAAAAATAAAATGCTCTGGCATATTTTAAAACGGTTACTTTTCCCTCCACTTGACAATACAAGGGAATTTTCTCTCGTATTGTGAGGACCTGGAGGTAAAACTAACAAAAGTGTTGGAGCCTCCAGGTAACTGATTACTCTGGATTTTTAATGCTCAGAATTGTCCAAACTGAATCTGTAGCAGTTTGTGAATTACTGCACAGGTTTTCGTGTATCTGTCTGTCTTTCCAATTTCTAGGTCAGTGCTTTGCTCTGTTCCTTCAATTCTCTGAGGAATCTAAGAGGTGTTGAGATTTCAGCTTGTTCAGCTTTCTTATTGTTAGGACTTGAGTGGCAACCTTCTAAGCTCCTAGCATATTGGACCATATTGCATTATATTTAGATCTAGGGTTAAGTATAAATCCTACTTGTTTACTAAAAACTTAATGCCCTCACTATTCTTTAGCCAACTGTTTTCACTTTAATTGTTGGTCCATATCCTCAGTAATAACTTTTTATCTCCATTGCTTCAAATGACATTTATTAATAATAAAATGGGATCAAGCATCATTGAGGAATATTGGTAAATATATAATAGATTTATCATGATCCTTTTTTGTTATTATTTCTTATAATTGCTTTAATTAGTTTGCCTTCACTTTATTTGAAGCATTACTTCACTTGTGGCAACAAGTGTTTATTCCAGCTTGAGTAGCAAATAAATCTGTACAATTGTTTCTTACATGTGTAACTACTTTTTTCATATATATGTGAATATATATCATACATATATACATATATATAAACATATATCTATAGACAATCCTTATCATTCCCAAATGTTTAACGAAATAACCAAATCCAAAATTTTTAATCCAAACAGGAACTTAAAAAATAGTGTTTAAAAGGTGTAAACACTATTTATTTATTTTTGTAAAATAAAAAAGACTGTTAGTAGTCTCTGCATATAGTAGTTTATATCATTAAGAATAGTTTATATAACCAAGAATAAAAGGTTTTATGAGTTATAAATCTATGAATTAAAATCTATGAAGAAAAAGAAATATCTTCTATATTAAAGAATGAAATTTGACATTAAAAATAAGACTGACCTTAGAAGCTCCTTTATGACCTTTATTTCCTATTTTATAATTTTCTAATATCAATGTAAATGTAAGGGGTTTCATTATTGAACATGTCCTCCAAAAGAATAGTAACTTTTAAAATTCAATTAATTAGATCATATCCTTTGTTCCTGACTTTTAATGTCTCCCACCTTTTATCATTTATTAATATTCCTAAATACACTATTTTTTGTAAAGAATTATGTATACCTTGGACCTTGAAATGGGTTATACATATCAATATCTCTATGAGGCTCTCCTTATACAGAATACAGCTTTATTAGAAAATAACTGAAAAATTACCTCGCTATAAAGATAAAACAATCCTGAGATACAGAGTTAAAATGGATTATAGATGACATTTGTTTGAGTAGTAAAATCATTGAACCTAGGATGAAAAAAATCTTTCTTTTAGTACATTTGAGAAATAGTGTCACAGGGAAAAATACCATGGATTTTATCCTGTGTTTTAGGAAGGATTCACTGGGTAGATATATTTATGTTACTAAAATGACTATACATTGAAAGAGATGGTTGAGGAATTTATTTTTATAAAATTGGTTTCTTAAAGAAGAAATTCATTTAAAAGTATTTAATCAGAAATTCAGAGTGTTTGCTGCATGGTTTATATTCATGTCTCTACAATCAACATCATAAATTTGCACCAGCAGTTTTAATAATCCATACATATTATTCTAATTATTTGATGACTTTTACCTTTAGATAGATATTTATATATTTATATAAACATATATAAGTATATGTGACTATGTATATTTGTGTATACATATACTACTTACAAATATATATGATGTAGACATCCCTCACTTTTCCCTCTTCCTCACTTTTGCTTTTTAAAATATATAAAAGTCTTTATTTAATATTTGTAAATATAGGGGTGTAATGTCTGACTCCTTTTAGTTTCTCAAAGGATTTTGTAGAACTATTTTTATAAAGTAATGTAAAGTGTTGTTTAGGAATATTTTTGTTATATATACTGAGAAATGTGTGATTAAACTTAACAAAAAACTCACTTCAGTTCCTGACCTAGTTATGTAAAAGCATACCATAGAATTTCTCTATGTCAGCATGAGTTTGAAGTAAACCCACGCAAATCACATACAATGTCAAACTAGTGATTGCATTGCAATATGCTCACAGTATGAAGTTTAGACAAACATTTGTCCCATGATATGAAATCATAAAATATTTCATCTAATATATATGAAGTAATTGTTAGTATAAAAATTTGCAGAAATCTTATAAGTAAACCAACGATTTTGTCCTCGAGATCTAACAATGGCATTATATTTATACTTACTTGACCCAAGTTATGACTTGTTGCTCATAATAGAGAAAAATACTTATGTATTAATCTGGATAAATGTTAGGCATGTGTGTCTTACTTACCTGGTGCCAGGTAAGTAAATAATGTATTTTTTATTTTTGTAAAATAAAAAAGTAAAATAATGTATTTTACTTTTCAAGTTTTCTATATTATCTTATGAGTACATGCAAATATAATTTGCAAGAAGTGTAGTTTTTTGCTTAAAAGGGACTTGAGCAGAAAAATGGACAAGAAATATGTTAGACCCACACGAATGGATTCAGCTACTCTGAAATCCACTTTGATAGAAATGATACTTTTATGTGACCAGCGAATATATTGTTAGAAAAATAAAAAGATAAGAAAGAAGTAGAGAAAAATGAAATACGTAGAGGTTATAGATTATCTGCATGCAGCACACATTTTTAAGATGACAAGTGTGTTTCAAGTACTTTGGTAGATTTCCTATCCATCCTTTTGAGGAAAGGGAAATAACCTTGAGAAGAAACAATATAAATTTTTTTCAAAAAAGAACTGAGGTTACTACAGAGCTCTAACTGAACACACACACACACACACACACACACACACACACACACACACACACAGTGACAGAAAAATCTGTTATTAAATACCTTTAGAGCAAATTTCATCCCCTCCTCCATATTCCCTCCCCCAGGAATAAAGACTACAATTCTGATTAATTATTTCTTGTAGATAAAATTTAAAATGAATCTCTTGTAGACAAATACTTACTCATGAATTTTAATGTAAATTTCGATCCTGAACAGATATTTCATGATTTAAGATAATTATCGTATGGAATACAGGAAATTATAAAGTACTTTGAAACGTGTCTGATACTGAGTAGTTATTTACCAAGTACAAATAGAAAAAAAAAAAAAGAAAAAAAAAAATATATATATATATGTATACACATATAATATTGAGCAATAAAATTGTAATGATTTAAGGTGAACAATGTGATTGTATATAGATTATAAAATGATTATCACAATCAAGTTAATTACACATCCACGACTTCACATAGTTGCTTGTGTCTGTTGAAGAGGCTTCAGATTGATTGTCTAAGCAAATTTCAAGTTTACAATGCACTGTTATTAACTATAGTCAGCGTGCTGTACAATACGTCCCAGAACTTATTAATTTTATAAATAAATGTCTATCTTGTGATCATCATCTGCCTACTTTCCCCACTCCTCAACCCCTGGAAATCACCATTATACTCTGTGTATCTGATTTCAATTATTATTATTATTTTTTCAGATCCCACATATAAGTGAGATCATACAATATTTGTCTGTGTCTGGCTTATCTCACTTAGCATAATGCCTCCAAGTTTCATCCATGTTGTTGCAGATGGCAGGATATATATATGTATACACGTATATCTACATATGTATACACATACATATATATATGTATACATATACAAATGAAATACATATATATATATATACACACACATATACAGAGCATGTCAAAAAATGTATACACATTTTAAGAAAGAAAAAACTATATTAAAATTGTAATAATATATACCAATAACAAAAGATGAATATAAGTCATATATATACACTTTTGGCAACACCGATATATATATAATATATAATCTATATTATATATATTTGTTATATTATATATTATATATTATATATGTAATTTATATACATATAATATTACATTATATGTATATATATATCACTATATATATATATATATATATTCATTCATCCCTCAATGGACACTTAGGTTGCTTCCATATCTTGGCTATTATAAATAATATGAACACTCATACAATAAACACAGGAATGCAGACATCTCTTTGAAATACAGATTTTCTTTCCTTTGGATGTATACCCAGAGGTGGTATTGCTAGGACATAAGGTAGTTCTATATTTTTAATTTTTTGGAACCTCTGTGTTATTTTCCATAATGTCTGTACCAATTTACATTCACAGCAGCGGTGCACAATGGTTTCCTTTTCTCTATATCTTCAACAATACATGTTATCCGTTGTTTTTTTATAATAGCTATCCTAACAGGTGTGAAGTGATATCTCATTGCCTTTAGGGAACCGGAAACTTTCTAATGGGAAGTAAACCTGCCTGACTTTTGCCCCAGAGGAGACATTTATCTTTATTGTACTGCAAAGTAAGCAGACCTGTCTCGCACAGTAGAACCTAATTCAAAACTGAAGGGAAGAGGTTGAGGTGTTGCAGTCTGTGGCCTCAGTTGTTTAGGATACAGAGCAGAGAGGAGCACAGAACAGATGAGGTGTTGGTAGAGAGAAATCAGAATATTTGAGGTTTTCAGTTTATTATTTTTCGTTTACAGTGATTGAAATCCTCTGTGTTTAATTTTCTCTGTGAGCTCTGGATCCCCAGACAAAATTCATCAGCAGGGACAGGGATCAGACCACGGCTCTAGATTGTGTTTCTGTGGATGTTTTTCGGGATGTACAGGGGACAGAGGGTATTCAGGAGATCTAGTATTATACTCTCTATATGTACCCTGACACTATTTGAAATAATTGTTCCCTTAAGTTTTAATCACCTCATCTTTAGGGGGTGAAACACTGAGAAGCTGGTTGACTGTCACCATTATTAATTTAAATAAATGCCTTACCTACTCCCTACTAAAACAAATTTTGGCTCTGTGTTCATGGAAACTAATCTTACCAACCCTGCATTGGATGAGGTATTTTCATGACTAAAAGTATAAAACAGTAAGCCATGATGTAAATCATATTTTTTCAGTAATAGGAAGTGAAAGGTATAAAAATGTATCCTACTGCTTTTATGGTTCCAGATGGACAACTCTCTTCTACTGCCCCCCTCTCCCCCTACAGTGGTTTGCTGCAATTCTTTCCTGACATAGACAACATCATTACATGGCAAACTTTCCCCTTTTATAGAGCCTGTGAATATGAGTTGGAAGAGAAACCACAAAATAAAGCTTAAACCATGTGTCTTCTCTCTCAGGTTTCTTCTATTCTGCTTGAGTTCTAGAATCCAGAGCACCTTCTGTTATATTTTTCACAAAATAAATGATCCGTATTCCATCTGGCAGAGGATGAAGGGCAACCCCTGTTTTGAAGAGTCCGTTTTTAGCTATGTGCATCAATCTAAATTTATCTAAATTCTGAGACTCTCAAGGACTATATGAAGTAATTATTTCTATCATCATCCATATCCTAGTCTACATAAAAAGTCAACTCTCCCTCTTCATTTTCCTGCATCCAAAATGTCTATTTAGAGCTTTTCTCTGAAGATGTTTTCCCCCAATTATCTTTTGTGTTTGTTTTGATTATTTTACTTCATTTCAGTGCGGGTGGAGTAAGAAAAAGATAACTAATGTGGATAAACCACCTGCCTACAGAGAAACACCCCTTCTAGTCTTAATGCTTCTTCACCATATCAGAGACCTTGAGATTTCAATGCACAGCCAGTACATTGAAACTCTTTTACAGATAAACCACTAACTTTTAAAAATTATTTATTTTAGTATATTTACAAAGTTCATATTTTGTATTCTATGATATTATTCTTTTAACCTAAAATTAATGAGACTAATTCTTCTACCCACAGCTGCAAGTATCCCTAATTTACTCAAAGAAAACCATGACCTGGAAAATGTCCTTGTGATGCACTGTTAAGAGCAAAGAAAATGAGAATAATGTTTTTTTAAATTTAAATATTTTGGATTCTCATTTCGTAAGTGTATTCTTAATCATATTGCATGAATATATACACATACAGTAAAATTATACACACACATAAGAAAGTTTTACTCTCACAGCACATTGAACAAATACTTTGTTGGTTTCTTTACCCCTATAAGTCCATTGTCATGAAAATAATAGAGTAAAAGAGGGTCTTATAAAATGAGAAAATTCTTCATGTCAAATTGAAGGTCAAGAGAATTTTTCATCAGAACAGCAGATGAGATTTCCAAATTCTTTATTCAGTAATTTAGAATTTATTTGAAAAGATTTGACTTTTGAAGTTCAGTGTTAATCATAATTTTAGAAATAAGAGTATTATGTCATAAAATATCTTTAATACAGATAATAGGAAGCCCTTCTATTTCATTCTTCTTTAAAATGTCAATGTGAACTTAATATATTTTATATATTCTCAGAATAGTATCTCAATATTACTTCTCAGTTCTAAGGATTCCTTCAATTCTGCAATACATTATCTCAGAAGTACCTTGTGTTCAGGAAATGTTCTTTAATTAGTTCTCTTTTCCAAAGGGCCCACCACTGCCATGAATATCACTAAATGATATGCTGGTGGTCACAAAGAATTAATGTGACCCTTTACTGACCTAATTGAGAAAGTAAACTTTACTATTTATAAAGGGTGAAATTATATATTTGGTTATAACAATGTATTTAAATGAGCAAATTATAAGTATAGGTCAGTAATTTATACTGTAGCATATATTATTATATATTCTCCCACATAACATTTTGAACTCAGTATAATGTTAGCTAGGAAAGTGCTAAAAACCCTTAAAAAATATTCAACAAAACAGTAACTTAGAAATCTCAATAAGATGATGGCAGATATTTTGCTACTTTAAATGGTAAGACCATCATATGATTTACCCTCATCTGTAGTGTAGTCGTTTAATTCGGGCAAATTATTTATCACAGTAATCAAGGATTAACTAGGTTGCAACTATAGACTCATTAAGTCACATCCAGCAAATAAATTATTTATTTTTAAACTAAAACCGAATTCTGCATTTTTTATAATGAATGCTAATAATATGTTTAAATATTGTAAGAAATTAATTTTAGAAAAGATTTACCTAAATGCTGACTGAAAAATAATTAAGATACTTAGACATCACTTCCAAGACACTTAGGGGTCATTACATCTTTACTTTTGCATTTTTGGGAATCCTTGAAAAAAACAACAACAACAGAAAATCAAATCAGCAAGCATTGTTTAATACAGTAGTTCTCCTTATCCATGGTTTCATGTTCCAGTTTCAGTTACCCACTTGTCAACCTGGGTCCAAAAATATTCAGCGGAAAATCCAGGAAATAAACAATTCATAAGATTTAAACCCCATGCCATTCTGAGTAGGATGATGAAATCTCCCACTGTCCTTCATCTCACCCAGGTTGAGAGTTATCTCTTTCTCCAGCATTTCCATGCTATATACACCTTCTAGCTTATCAGACTGACTGTTACGGTATTGTAATGCTCATGTACAACTAACCCTTATTTTACTTAATACCGGCCCCACAGCATAAAAGTAGTGATGCTGGCAATTCAGATATGCCAAAGAGAGGCATCAAAGTGCTTCCTTTTAGTGGAAAAGCACATATATATGGAAAAACATAGTATTAGGTTGGTATGAAAGTAATTGAGGATTAAAAGGTTAAAAATTGCAAAAACTGCAATTACTTTTGCACAAATATATATATAGTTTGGTACTATCTGCGGTTTTAGGTATTCACTGGGGTCTTGCAATCTACCTCCTTCAGATAAGGGGAACTACTGTATTTATTACTAGGGTGCAGTAAGTAACACAGACATATTACATACAAGAAAAGATAATATGTGGTATAAATAATTGGTTAAACAGGAGCTGGAAAGAGCAAAAAGGGAAATATGAGGGATCAAGAAACTACTGCAACACGCAGCCTTCACCCTTATGGTTGGTGGAAAGAACAAAGCGGGAGAAATGGGGATGGAAAGGATCCGGGAGCTGTGAAGGACAGAAACATGGAGCTAGGACCTAGGCTTTGCTGTACACTGAATGTTGTGTCCCCTCAAAATTTCTATGTTGAAACGTAATCCCAATGTGATGGTATATGGAGGTGGGGCATTTGGGAGGTAATTAGGTCATGAGAGTGAAGCCCTCAAAAATGACATCAGTGCCCTTATTAAAAACAAAAACAAAAACAAAACCCACAGAGCTCCCTTTCCCCTCTCACTATGTGATAACACAGCCAGAAAACCCTACCTGTGAAGTAGGAAGTGGTCTCTCACCAGACACTGTACCTGCCAGCATGCCCACCTTGATCTTGGAGTCCCTGACTTAGAACTGTGGGAAATCCATCTCTTTTGTTTATGATCCACGCACTCTACGGTGTTCCGTTATAGCAGTCCAAATGGACTAAAATAGGTTTTGAGAAGCGCGTGTGTCCTATCTGCTTTTGGAACCTCAAAGTAGGTGAAGGAGTGTTCGTTTGGGGAGTACTGAGAGTACTCAGAGGCTGGCACCACTGTTAGTGTGAAGTGCTGATGTGGGGCAGAAACTGTCAGGAATGACCCATAAACCAAAAGCAGGTATTCCCTTCTCCTGATTCCCAGTATTCCTCTAGTTCCTGCTATGGATATGACCTAAAAATAAGAGAGCTAGCAAAAGGAGTCTGTAACGTGTATTTTGTACAGTTCCAGTCTTAGTTTCAGAAATCTGATTATAAATGGGTAGGTCAACAGCTGAGAGAGAGAGAGAGAGAGAGAGAGAGAGAGAGAGAGAGAGAGAGAGAGAGAGAGAGAGAGCTGAAAACTGGTACAATTACAATTTGAATATTTCTAGATCTGGCCACTTGTGTTTAGATATTGACAATTTCCCCAAATCTGGCTAGTCTCAACTTTAGCTAAGTTCTTTAACATGTTTTCTTTTTCTGTTTTTCTTCTGAATATATTTAATCTGAGAT
This sequence comes from Rhinolophus sinicus, assembly GCF_036562045.2. Classification (NCBI taxonomy): domain Eukaryota; kingdom Metazoa; phylum Chordata; class Mammalia; order Chiroptera; family Rhinolophidae; genus Rhinolophus; species Rhinolophus sinicus. The sequence continues at coordinate 31,966,837 of NC_133754.1, forward strand.
TTGAATAGGCAGTCTTTGAGGGGAAAAGGACTTTTTTTTTTTTTTCTTCAGCAATATTCATAAAATTTGAGGGACCCAACTCCTATGTATTCACATATAGCTTTATAGGAGAAACCAGTTAAATCCATTGTGATTTAGTTAGCTGTACTAACAGCTTAGATACAACCTTAGCAATTTCATCCACACTATGCCCAAGCTTTTTCAAGCTTATGTATACCTGTCAGACTTTCTTTGGCAACATATATAAATGTTTGCTAATACCCAGAGATAAAAACCCAGTATTTCTGAAAATATTTCTGTATTATAAGGATAGCATTGGTCTCCAATGCAATATATAGTTTGAGTCCTAAATTTTGCCTAGAATACTACTATCAATTGGGTGTTTAAGGTTATAATCTTGGAGAAACACAATGGCACTCCATGAGTGGCAAAGATTCATTTTAGTCCTTGTTTTTACAGTCATTGTCTCTCATATTACCATGATGGAGAATTGCACACAGATGCTATGTGATAGAAATTCTATATCTTCCCAATACATTGATTTTGCCCTATGTCAAGTAATTTAATGAATTTTTAAATTTAAACCAGCATGGCGATACAATTTAGCAAAGAGCACAAATCTCCCTAAAATGTCAAAGATTGCATTCATGAACGCAAATACATTTCTAGTACAATGAGAGGTGTTGCACTGTTGCACATCCGCAGTCATCTGAGTGTATTATTTACTCTTCTCAGGTTTTAAAGAAATGCTATTTTTGAAAGTTAATGATTTATATTGTGACACAAATAACTCCTTTAATTTTGAGATTTAAATATGCTGTTGAAAAATTTCACATTAATGTATTCATAGCTCAAAAGTAATATTAATATTCAACACCTAAATGTTAACAATTAATTTTAACAATTTGTTAAAATGAGATTTAATTTTCCTCAGTTGAAGTATATCTGCCCACAACTCCACTAGCTCTTCAGTACCAAATTAACAGGAGACTTTTAAAATTATATGAAACTACTGACACATTTTTCTTTTTTGAAATGCTTTCTCCATGCTGTTGACATTATTTGGTACAGGTACGTCTTCCGTCTCTCTGACATTGATCTTGTTCATTTTCTCTGTATTTCATTCCTCAGTTCCCTCTCTGAGTAGGGAATAATAGTGGTCAAGAACAGCGCAGTCTGTAGACTTAATGTCCAAGTTGGAATCTATGTGCTATATCTTAGTCTTTCTTGATTCTGTGCCTTATGTATTAAATGGGAATAACAGTGACACTTATTTCATATGATAGCTCTAATATTGAAAAGAAAAAAGATAACATGTGTAAAGTACTTAGAACACTGATTGGAACATAGTAAATACCAATACCTGTTGGCCATCATAAGCCATTAAATGCTGGTGTCTTTCAAGACTCCCCCAAATTTTTTTCTTTCCTTTTCTACATGCTCCTCCAAAACCATCTCTTTTGCTCCCATGGTTTACTGCTCTCTTATACTGAAAACTCCTTAAAACTATATATTTAGTTCTAATTAGTCTTAGGTATTCCACTCCAAAATATTCAGTTTCTTACTCAATGTCTCCACTGAAAACCCGGCATGTAAATCACTGACTCATAATTTCCCCTTAAATACGTGCATATTCCTTCTCTCCTGCCCTTTTGTATGGTACCATGGTCCATCAAGTCAGAAATATGCTTGTCATTTTGATTCTTTTTTTTTCTCCCTGATTCCTCACAGCCAGTTAATCACACATCCTTCCCATTTTAAATGCTAAAAGTGTGCTTTATCTATTTTTCCCCAGTGCTCCAATTTAATATTAACCTCTACACGTTTATTTTTTTTCAATTAAACAGCTACAGTATTCTGCGTATTTAAAGTTTCTCCCTTCTTACAAAGTAATCATACAAAGAGATCTTTGTAACATACTAATTTGATAAAGTCATTCTTCTTTTTTTTTTTTTCTTTTTGTGTTTGATAAAGTCATTCTTCTACATAAAATCCATCAATATCTTGCCATAACCCTTAGAATAAAATCAGTGTTTCCACATATCTCATAAAGCATTGCTTTTCCTTCCTCTTGCACACATATCAGCCATTCTAAAAATGTTGAATTATTCAAGTGGATATGAAATATTGCATTTTCTGAGATGACTGTTATATATATGACTGGGATCCCTACTATTGTGACATAGTGTTTGTGTTACCTGCATTTGTATCTGAGTGGGAGCCTGCAACTCCTCTAACCAGTATAACTGGTTATAACCAGGATAAGTCCTCTAACCAAAGTATAGAAGAAATGACCCTAGATTTCTTCTAAGGCTTAGCCTTGAAAAGAATACAGTTTCCACTTCTCTATCTATCTATATATCAATCAATCAATCAATCAATTAATCAATCAATCAATCATCTATCATCTATCTCTACCTCTATCTCTCTCAGACTGCTCACCTATAGAACCTTGCCACCATGCTGTGGGGAAGCCCAAAGGGTCCATGTAGAGAGACCACATGGAATGTCCCACATCCCACATAGAGAGGGACTGGAGTCCAAAGTCAACAGCAAGCATTGACTGCCATATACATAAGTCAAATTTTCCTGACCCACAAATCTGTGAGTGTAATAAATGGTTGTTTATGTCACTAAATTTTGCTATAATTTGTCATGCAACCATAGTAACAGGAATATATGCTAGATAACTATTTCTGTTATCTAGGGATTGACTTCCTTTTCCCAGAATATTTTCTAATGTTTCAAATCAGATATCACCAGTATCAGCTTTTCTGATCAACACCTATTCATCTTCTTCATTTCAATTTAAATATTAGTTTTTCTGGTCTTTTTTCATCTCATAGGCTATAATGTTTCTTATTATTGCTTACTCCTATATATTCCATTCTTCCGTTATCAAAGCACTCTTCAATTTTAATGTGAACAGTTGTCAACCTTTAATGGAATTTATACTGAGGGACAGCAGAATATATGTTTTTTCCATCATTGTCCTTTTGTGTACATAGCAAATTATGCAAACTTGTGGTGTGTGCTGAATCAGCATTTTTCTTTATGAATACATCGGTAACATAAGGCAAAACTAATAATTATTAAAGATAAATAGCTTAATAAAAATTGATGACTTTCCTCAGTTCAATGGATTTGTAAGTTTGACTTGAAAAATAAATGTTGGTATTAAAAATATTTGCAATTCCTCTAACCCAGTCCATCAAATGAAGGTGGTTTCTTAGATTTTCTTAAATTGGGATAAGAGGTAGAGTTAAAAACTGTGGAAATAAAATGTGTTCAATCATTTAACTTATGAAATTGCATGTATATGCTTGCAGTTAGATCTATGGTTTTGGGGAAAGTGAGCAAGCAAATGATAGAAAGAATAGAGATATTAGGGACCTACTCGTGGTATAAATGGAGATGTTTTAAGATTGTTGTTAGTAGCCATATATAAAACACAGTTGGTTCCTACTGACATTTTCCTGAAAATAATGCTGCCAATGTTTTTAGCCAATTGAGTGGAATTTTTGTCTTGTGTTGTATTTGTCTTGTTTATTTATGTAATGTGATGATACATGAAATGAGCTACATGATATGTATTGCTTGAGAACAGAATCACTGACAGAAAGCTTTGTTAAGCTTGGTTTAATTTCTCCAAAATATCTTTTTATATCTTGTATATTGTTGGTAAGTTTACAAAATTCTTAACAAAACTGATACATTGAAACCTTATAAGGAAGGGAAAAATGTAGTTGCCATCATTCATGTTGTTTTTTCTTTTTTTTAGATAAGATATTATATGTTAAATGTAGTTGTCTATCACTCTACAAATAAAAACAGATAATATTTAAATCAGAATCAAAAACTGGAATAAAATATGTAACTTGGTTAGTAAAATTACATAGGTTTCAAGTGTACAATTCTGTAATACATCATTTATATATCACATTGTTTGTTCACCACCCAGAGTCAGTTCTCCTTCATTACTCATATATTTGACCCCCTGTACTACCATCGTCACCCCAATATATTTTAATTAAAAAAAAAACTCAAAAAATATATACTTAGTCTAGAAATCAGTAGAACCTGGATAACTTTTCCTTCTACTTCTAAATGGTATTATATAGATAGATTTGTTGAATAAATCATCTGGTCCTAAGGTTTTATCAAGGAAGATGCAGTAAAAATATACTAAGCTACTACCCTGTTTCCCCCAAAACAAGACCTAGCCAGACAATCAGCTCTAATTCATCTTTTGGAGCAAAAATTAATACAAGACCCTATATTATATTATATTATATTATATTATATTATATTATATTATATTAATGTTTATAATTATAACCAGTCTTATATTATAGTAAAATAAGACCAGGTCTTATATTAATTTTTGCTCCAAAAGACACATTAGAGTTGATTGTCTGGCTAGGTCTTATTTTCAGGGAAACATGGTAAGGCTTCAATTTGTTGAGATATTTTCTCTTCTCAAATTTTTTTCTAGAAGACTGATCTTAGACAAATTTCAGATTTTTTATCTATGCTTGTCCTCTACCTATGTTAAATTGTTTAATTACCCAAAATGTGTTTAATTGCCAAGTTTTCAGTCATTTTTGTTCATCTAGGAGCAACTGAGTTGAAACATATTTAATTGTGGAATTCAAAGCATCAGCAAAACATTGCAGTTCTACTTGAGATAAGGGAGGGGAGGTAATTATCCCTTATACCACTGGAATTATAAATGTTCTATTTATGCAGAATGAACAAAAGCTACAATTCCAAAGGATCAAACCAACAAAAATATAGATGTAGATGTAGAGAGAGATATATAAAGTAGAGCATCTATACATATGTACTTTTTCCTATAGTCTACTAAAATAAGTCACTATAAGAATGTCACATTTAATATTTCTAAAGATAAATTTATTTTTTATTTTTTATAAACCTATTTCAACTCAAATCCATTTCTCGATCAATGGCATCATAGTCCCATGAAAAACTGTTTGCCCAAGTGCAACACATGGAACTAATATTGATTGGACCTCTCTTATATTCCTGTTACTTTCTATCAAAAATTACAGATGGTTGTAAGCCAGAACTATGTCTGTATTCTGGCTGCTTCATTTATTGTGAAAGGTGTTATGTTAGTTCTGACTGATAACACTTCTGGTTTCTGTATAACTATAAAGGTATTCTTATGTGACCCCCTAGCGTGGGGCTACATCCCCCAATCTACAGGATTCACTCGTCTCATCCAGAGACTGAATACCTTTCAGGATAACCACTTGAGCCACGGGAAACAACATCTCATTGCTAAGGTCTTAATGAGCCTAGCTACTGAGAGTCTTCTCAACCAAAATCTAGCCTTCAGAATTCCTGAGGTAGAGATTTGATGCTTATACTTCACTGTCACAAAGATTCACAAATTATCAGAACACCTGTAATTTCTTTGAAGATCAGGCTGAAGATAGGACTTTTAACATGCTGTCAAGTAAAATGTATGTTTTTGTATGTACACACTCAGTAAACCACTTCAAGTTAAATACATACATACATATATACCGTGTTACCCTGAAAATAAGACCTATCCGGGCAATCCACTCTAATGTGTCTTTTGCAGCAAAAATTAATATAAAACCAGGCCTTATTTTACTATAATGTAAGACCGGGTCTTTAATATAACATAACATAACATAACATAACATAACATAACATAACATAACATAACATAACATAACACAACACCTGGTCTTATATTAACTTTTGCTCCAAAAGATGTATTAAAGCTCATTGTCTGGCTATGTCTCATTTTCGGGGAAACAGGGTATATGCATACATGCTCGTACATATGCGTACATACATACGTACTCTGGTCAAACTGCTGGGGAGTGGAGGGGTAAGTCATCAAGATGACTTTTTATTGTGAACTCTCATTTTTCCTCTGCTTGAGTGAACATCTTCTACATGATGTCCTTTTAGCATGTCTTATATTGAAGAGTCTGAAAATTCTCTCTTTTCTCTAAAAATTAGAACTACAAATCAGATTTGGGGCTTGAAATTCTAATATTATAAGAACATCTTAACAAGCGTAATATTATAGGTATACTCAATATTAGTTTAGTCAAATATATAACTTTAATTTGTAATCAATTTATATTGTTAAACTACATTAAATATATATTGATAATGACAGATTCCCTAAAGTATTGATAGTCAAATGCACATTTCTTTATCAACTTCTACAAAATTCCTCATAGATTATGTAACTAGTATTAAGACTATATAGTGTATTTTTTCCCATTTTGTATTATCAGTACATATTCTTAAAAAACAAATGTCAAGGACAAGCTTGATGTTGTCTACCCTTTAAATTGCTTATAAAAAGCATTTGAATTATTTTGATATCAGTATGTTTGAATAGATATCCAGAGACCCAGACTAAGCATACAGAATACACACACACACACACACACACACACACACACACACACACTCACCATTACATAACATTTTAATATATAATAGACCTTTCTGGAAAAAAAATTGGCATGATCTAGAAATCATGAGTCTAGATAATAAAACAGGTCTGTCCATCTCTGTTGGATAACAGGTGATAAAAATGAAATCCTTGCAATGTCAGAGCTTAGTTACAGATTTATATAAATATTAGCCTCTGTAATTTAATTCAAATGAGTAAACTGGTATTTTTAACATAATAATATCAATTCAAAAATCCATGAGAGAAATTGAGGCAAAATAGTCAAATCCATAATTATAGTGGGAGATTTTAAAGCACTCTTTGAGGAACCGATAGAAAAAGCAGAACAAAAGTTAGTAAAAATATTGAAACTTTGCACCATCTGAGTAAAAACTGTGAGCTAATAGACATTTGTGGAAACCTGCTCCTAATCACTGAATGGTACAATTTCTTTTCAAGCATATATCAAAAAATTATAATATACGGGGCCATAAAGCAAATACCAACATAATAAAAATAACTGAAATTGTGAAAAGCATGTTATTTGAACATAATGCAATTAAGCTAAACATTATAAACAAATAAATAAACATGAAATTTTCCTTGGGTTTGAGAATTAAAAAGCATACTTCAAAATACACTCTATTTCAAAGGAAAAACAGAAACCAAATGAATAAAAGAAAAAAAAAAGAAAAAGAAATGAGGAAAATGGAAATAAAAAAATGAAGAAAGAATATATATATATAAATAAAATATATATATTTTTTTTCTTTCTTCATTTTCTCTCTATATGATATGTATCTCATATATATATATATATATATATATATATATATATATATATATATATATATACCATGACAGAATAGCATTAAAAATCTGTACTGTATGGCTAAGTACATGTTTCTTTGACATATACATATTATGAAAATAAGAACTATGATTTGGGACTACAAAAAAGTGAAAAATAATAAAATCTTACTGTAACTTTAACTGCCTATGCCCAAATATTCTTATCCTGAGAGAAAGAATGTCTTCAAATCGTATTCTAGATATTGGGTCACATATACAGAAAACATAGAATGTGTTGAGGAGAAGAAAGGTAAATAGGTGGGTTGGGGGGGATTGACACAATTCAGAATAGTTAGCAAAGGATGATTTTATTAAAGACTTTAGAATAAGTAAACAGATGTTCAGAGCAGAACTTCCTGGGGATGGAGAGAAGAATCAGTGGCACTTTAGTGTTAGATAAGTACTGATTATAAAGTCTAAATTTAGCAAGCAGGTGTAGGAAGATATATTTGGAATATTAATGTGTCATGGGTTCACTACTTGAGAAAACAAGCTATTTCTACCTACTCTCCCACTGCCATCCTTTCAGACTATCGCCTTCTATATGTTAGATTATGGGGTCTCCATTTTTCCTGGGGATAATTTGGCAGGAATTCCATTTTCAGGTTCTAAATTAAGTAAATCTGCAATTCCAGTATGAGATTATAGCATATTTCTACACTAGTCAAACAGATAAGAGGTTTCAAATTAAGTTTTAAGACCAATTATCTACCTGCACCCCTTCAATCATGCATGGAAAGTTAAATTACCCTTTAAATATGGAAAGGATGAGTATAAGAGAGGATTTAGAGACAGCGAGCTAAAAGTCAGAAGCAGAGTGAAATGGTAGACCACTGCCCCTGCTTCTTAAGCAGAGTCTCAGAGGAAAAATACTGAGAAAGTAAGTGGTCTATAAGATGGTCCTACATGAAGTTTGGGAATGTCTCAAAAAACAAAGAGACTGCTTTACTATTTCCAGTTACTATTTCAGTGAGGCAATACCCTAAATATGTCTTATATTATCAGATATGAGGTGCATTGACAAATTTTGTCATGAATTTCAAAATTCAGATTTTTCCTTAAACCTAATTTGTGCAAAGACCAAAGAGTGATATGGAAGTAAACTCATGGGATAATGAACACATGAGTAAGCCCAAAAATGCACAACAATGCCAGAAAGAGGGGATGTAAATTGAAAAGGTGGTAGCAAGTGAAAACAAGTCAACTCTGCATGGATTTCTGTGATGAAAAACTGCCTAGAAAAATGAAGTCACATGATAGAGTCCATACCGGACACCACTTTGCATTGAAATGTATGTCCTAGAAAGATGAAAAGCCACCCTAGTACTGAAATGTGTAGATATTCATTAACAACATCTTCTCTAGCAGGCGGCAGAGACTTGAAGTTTCAAAATATTGACTCCTAAGAGTACTGGAAGAAAGTCTAAAAAAAAAATAAAAATAATAAAAATGAATCTGTAACTTTTAAAAAGTCTAAATCAATAAAAGCAGCGAAAGCAGTTTTAAGAGGGAAATTTATATCATTATAGGCCTATCTCAAGAAACAAGAAAAATCCCAAATAAATAACCTCATGTTACACCTTAAAGAACTAGAAAAAGAGGAACAAGTGAAACCCATAGTCAGCAGAAGAAAGGAAATAATAAAAATCAGAGCAGAACTAAAAGAAATAGAGAACAAAAAGACAATAGAAAAAATTAATGTGACAAAGAGCTGGTTCTTTGAAAAGACTAACAAAATTGACAAATCCTTGGCTAGACTCACTAAGATAAAAAGAGAAAAGACACTAATAAACAAAATCAGAAATGAAAAAGGGGAAGTTATCACGGACACCACAGAAATACAAAGGATCATCCAAGAATACTACGAAGGACTATATGCCACCAAATTTGAAAGCATTTATTGGAATGGAAAGAGAGAAGATGAGGGAAACAGATTAAGTTGCCCTCACTAGGTAGAGAAGGGCTCACTGAGGAGTCATAGCTTTTCACTCAGACTGAGCTTGATAGAGCAAGTTTCTATAAAACAAAGAAATATGTTTTAATTACACCTCCACAAAGAAAAAAAAAATACCTGTCAGAGATACTGAATTGTACAATCCCTTAACATGAGTAACTGAATTATTTATCTATATGTGTGTAATTGAGATCTCACTGAAATGGTCAGCAGAGAATAATGCAAAATGATTAGTTTCTGAAAGCAGGTGTGTGTGGGGAGAATAGGAAGAAAAAAATCTAACTGCAAAAGGGAAACAAACACTCAGGTGAGGTCAACTTGAATACAGAGTTCAGCAAGTACAGTGATTTAAAGAGAGGTCTGAAGAATGGTGGAAATTCTACTACAGGAGTGAAATGAGGACAGGAGTTTGAAAGTGTGCAGCAGAAATAGTGCCTCGCACTAGGGAAGCTGAACTACTTAATAATAGACAGACAGAAGAACTCTATCCTACTGTGTGGAATGTAAGAAATGTTCCCTCTTCACAAGACACACGCGCACTTAGGATTGGAGATGGCTATTTGGAAGCAGTGTCTCCCCTCTCTTTGATGTCAAAGGGCTGTTCCTAGGAGCTACTCCTGCCCGGTTACTGTCTCTGAATCTCTGGAGTTTCCAGGTCAATGACAAAAGAAAGAGAATTAATCCCCAAATCCCCAGTGATGGCTAGAAAGAAACTTTTTGCTGTCATAATTTCCTCAGTGAATCCAGAATAGTGCTTTGCTTTATACATAATTGGAGGGTCAGGTTTTAAAAGTTACAATTATACTAAGGTGGATTGAGGGTAATTCTAATGAAAAAGTGTCTTCCATTTAAATCCACAAGAATAACAACATAATTATATATAATTTTTCTTCATTATTTCTGCTTAAAGATTCATTGTAAACAGATGGTGATCTATTAAATTTTAATTATTAATATATCATAATATTTTTCAAAATATGCATGTTGTACAGTGAATTACAGACTTTGTGAAATCCTTAAATTAATCACTTAAGACATATTTTAAAGTCTCACTCCCTAATAGTTAACTAAATTGTAATGAAAATGTAAGTTTGACATGCCCGTACTTAAAAAAAGTTGTTTGTAACATATAAATATTCAATTATATTATTGGATAAACAGTCAGTCTTTGTCATATCACCTGCACTAAGATGAAATGTGATGAGCTTGGTGATATGGGGAAGAAACAGAACTTAGTAAAATTCCTGGCAGGTCCGTCCAGTCAACACTTATTTAGAGAGAACCAGAGAGTTGCCAGGTACTGTGCTAGATATTAAAAACCAAACAGTGACTACAACAGTCTCACGTGTGATCAGTCCAGGTTTAGTTAAATCCCAACACTTATTTGTTTGATGAGTGAATGTGTTTAAAGTATCTAAATTTGATTCACATCTACATCACTGAAGTGTTACTTTCATTTTGTCAGACTCATAATTTATCTGAGGCTCAGTTTCTTCTGAGATAAAATGGATTAATAGTATTTACCTTTCAGAGTGGATATGAGGATTATACATAACGAGACCATAGACAAAGTGAAAAGATTGTTTTATCTGTAACTTTTAATCTGTTAATCTGTAATTAAACACTTAAAAAGTGGTATTATTTTTCTTGTTGTTTCTTGGAGTATTGCAAGAGTTGTGGCTAACTAATGGGCTTTTTGGAATCCATCCAATAATAACCTCACTTGATGAAGTTTTGTTCCATTTTTTATGTATTGCCATACTGTCTATTTGATTGTTTTATGTATTAGTGATTGTGGCCTACTGTGTCTGAACATGTAGAATTAAGAATATGAGAAAGACAGAATGGGGATTTGAAATATTTTACATAATTTACAAAATATAATTTATATCACTTCTTCACAAATATTGTTTTATTTGCCAATAAAGATCACAAGTACAATATAATGACAGCATTTTTATGTAGTTATTTCCAAATTCTGTCACAAAGGATTTAACACAGAACGTATGACATTGTACTTAAAAACCATTAGGGCAGTAGGGCCGGGTAAAAGAACGTGAAACAAATGCAAGATTATTTTCAGATTCTAGGTATTTTCCACTTTCTACATTATAGTTTTTCACATAGCTGTAACTCATTGAGTGCTATCTGTAGGTTTAATTCCGTATATATTTGCCTCTAGAACATATTTTATTTTGGCTTTGGTGGAATTTAATGAAATTTAACTTGTCACCGTGTTACCACTGTGAAATTTTGTATTACCCTTGTTTAGATTTTTGTGCACTAGATTGGATAACTGACTTTCTGCTTATCCTCTGTGACTGAGAGTTTATCTTGGTGTTTTGCCTCTTCTGTTAGTTTAACTGAGGTAATGGCTTTGCTTTGCTATTGTTAATTCCCTTTGTAGTTAGTTACCTATTTTCAAACTTTAAGATACAAACAGCCTGAGTGTGACAATTTCCTTGCTATTCCATATGAATCATTTCAGAATCTCTTCCCCAATTCAAAGTATATTGCAACAGTTGCTCTATTAGATCACTACATTTTTCTGCAAACTGAACATCCTTGTGGCATATGAATCTGGGTTTATTTTGATCTTACCATCATCCCAGATTCTCAGTTCATTCATTGATTTTTCTCTGTTGTCTTCTGTTTTCAATTTCATTGACTTTTTTGCTCTAATTTATGATTTTTTCTGCTTTCTTTAGACTTTAATTGCTATTCTTTCTTTAGTTTAATAAGGTAAAAAGTTAGCTTACTGATTTTAAAATTGTCTTCTTTTACAATATATGCACTTAATGCTATACATTTTATCTCACCAATGTTATTATAGGACACAGCAAATTTGAGTAAGTTTACATAAATGCAACTTTGTTCAGCATCCATATGTAAAATGTATGGGGGGTGGTATGGGGAGAAATGTCTCCCATACGGATAAATGATAACAATAACAAATTAAAAGAACTAATGGAAATACAAAATCATCATTTTGCTGCCATCAGAGTTAATTTAGCAAAGGATCATCCATGAATGCTAAAATAGTCAATAAAAGCTTTATGATGAACAACAAAGTTTTATAATTCAAAATATCTCCTCAAAATTACTTATTGTATTAATAAATTTACATAGGAAAAACCTGGCTGATACCATATTAACATAATTAATGTGATAGAAGATTACATCATGAAAAATGGAATAAACAAGCATCATGTATCTTCTGATATAATGCACTGGGAATGACGCAAAACTCTTTCAGGGGATGAGGAAATGCAAACCTACTATTTGCTTGAAAGGCAGAGCTCAGAGGTATAATGCAAGTGTTACTGATAGCAAATAAATCAGAATATTTTTTGCTATGGTTTGTGATACTAAGGAATGATGAGTGAGATTAAAGGGGAGAATAGTAAATGATTTAGGCTAAATTTAGCAGATCTCCCTGAAAAAATTAGACATCAAGGATGTGTAAATTGGCTAACTAAAGGAGGTGTGGATTTAATGCAGTGATAGAATGTTCATTTTCTGATAGAATAATTTACTCCAAACTTGTAGTTCCAGAAAAAGCTAATTTCATGAGAGTTTCTAATCCACCTGGTTCTTAGCAACCAATATTTTAAGAACAAAGGCTCTTCAAAAATGTTTTCAAAAGAAGTTGTGTTCACCAGTTTTTATTACAAACGAGATCATAGATACTTCTTTGGCCCTTAGAGCTTGTACAAACATGGTATAACCATTCTATACACATTTGCAAGATTTGACATAGGATGTTGAATTAAAATACTTATATGTGGCAACAGAATAAAATACTAGCAGTGATCATTAAAATATACTTAACAGAAATGCTTTGAATTGTATAGAATAAAGACATACAGGGTTTGTCTGCACCATTATTAAATATGTGAATTATATAACTAGCTCATAAAATATGATTGTTGCAGCTATATCACCCTCTCAACAAGATTATTGTGCAGATAAACAAGATTCTTCATATAAACCAAATATAAGTGGAATAACAACCAAATTAATAACCAGAGTGGTATCAGAAAAATGTAGCACACAGCACTAAAAATTAAACTCTGAACCCCCCTGGATCCTACCCCTTAGGAAAGAGAAAGGAAAACAACTTTGGTTAAAACTTTACCAAGTGTGCTTGGGGTGGCATGCTCCAATTGTGTGTGTGTGTGTGTGTGTGTGTGTGTGTGTGTGTGTGTGTGTGTATGCCCTTGGCTATCCCTAGTAACCATATCATAAATTTACATGGAAAGACAGAAAGACTGAATAATTTGTTTTATTATTTATTTCTGTGAGTTAGAAAAATAAACAGAATCTTTTGCTAACTGAATATTTTAATAGTTAATTTGGGATGAAGAAAAGTTACATCTGGAGTCCAGTACGTGGATCTTAGGTGTTCTCTTTCTCTCTCTGTCTCTGTCTCTGTTTCTCTTTCACACGCAAACACACACACACACACACACACACACACACACACACACACACACAACAGGCACACAGGTAAAATCATATTTTAAATGATATGTGTGTCTCATTGAGACAGATGGATCAAAAGCAATCATTAGAAATTAGATTTCAGGAAAAAATAATTTCTCTTCATCAGCTTTTGATGGAAATAAACTTGCAGCATTACTGACAAATTATGAATACAGATAATACACACATGTATACGTACACATATATATCCACATATACGAGGTGTGATTAAAAAATACGATCAATACTTAAATTAAACAAAAATGTTTACTACAGTAAAAGACATATTGCCATTAATCCCCCTGAAAATGCCCCCCCTTAACTTCGAACACACTTATCCCATCGTTCTCACCACTTTCTGAAGCAGTTCTGGAAGTCCTCTTTCGTGAGTGAGTGTCTTTAGTTGCACTGTCGTGGCTGCCTTGATGTCTTGAATTGATTCAAAACATTTATCTTTCATGATCACCTGGATTTTGAGGAAGAGCCAGAAGTCACACAGTGCCAGATCCAGTGAATAAGGGGGATGAGGACACACCATAATGTTTATATTTGACAGAAATTGCTGTACCAGAAGTGATGTGTGACACGAAGCATTGTTATGATGGTGGATGAAGTAAAGACACTAAGGAAGGAAGACTTCCAGAACTGATTCAGAAAGCAGCAAGAATGATGGGATAAGTGTGCTTGAAGAAAAGAGGAGTATTTTGAGGGAATTAATGGCAATGTGTCTTTTACTCATATATATATATATATATATATATATATATATATATATATATATATACACACACACACATATATATAAATATATATATGTGTGTGTATATATATGTATGTATGTATATATATATATATATTTAATTTAAACGTTCACCATATTTTTCGACCACACTTCATAATTTCTAAAATAAATTACTATTTAAATTGCCATATTAAATTACCTACAAGTTTTCCAATAAGCCCACAAAGAATTTTTATTTTCCTATTATAGGAATCATGGTATAAAAATAAAATCATCAGCCAGGTATTAAATATACAAGCTCAAATTAGACTAACATTAAATTAATGATTGAGAACAAATGATTATGTTTATTTCATTTATGGTCCCTACTAACAATATTTATATTTATTTCTAGAATAAAAGGTTTGGATTAGTTAATGCATTTTTTAAAACTATAGGACTATAGTTATTCCAAGTGACTATTTGAGATTTCAGTTTTTTTAAATAATTATATTGTCAGACTATTGTAAATGATATTTCCTATTTGGTATCCAAAGTAACCCTAGAGATTCTGAAAGATCTATTATCCATTTAATGAAAAATAAGCATATTGCAGACTTTTGGCAAAGTGTGAAATCTCCATATAGTTACATATGTGCTTATTTTAATATAACTGTAATAGCTTATTTATATTCATTATGATAGATTAAATTAAATAAAGTTTTAAAATCCAAAGCAAAATACTTGAAAATAAAGACTTAATGTTCAGGATAGACACAGAAAATCTTACTCACTAGTATTTTCAAGTTTCCAATGTAAAACTGATGTGGAATTCAATACCTTGAAATATGAGTATTTCTGAACATACAAGTACACAAACAACAAACAAATAAAACAAATGGCCAACAGACATATTGAAAAATTTTAAACTTCATTACCTTCTAGCAAAACGAAAATCAAACCTCACATCTGCTAGGATGACTATCATCAACAAGACAAATAGTTACAAGTGTTGGAGAGGCTGTGGAGAAAAAGGAACCCTCATACACTGTTCATGGGAATGCAGATTGGTGCAGCCGCTATGGAAGGCAGTGTGGAGGTTCCTCAAAAAATTAAGAATGGAATTACCATATGACCCAGCAATACCTCTCCTGGGTATTTACCCAAAAAATCTGAAAACATTTATCCATAAAGACATATGCACTGCAATGTTCATTGTGGCATTATTTACAGTGGCCAAGACATGGAAACAACTAGTGTCCTTTGATAAATGATTGGATAAAGATGTGGTATATATGTACAATGGAATACTACTCTGCCATAAGAAAAGATGAAATACTGCCATTTTCAACAACATGGACAGATCCTGAAATTATTATGCTAAGTGAAATAAGTCAGACATAAAAAGTCAAAAACTATATGACTTCACTCATATGTGGGATATAAAACTGAAAGCATCAAAGGAACAAGACAAATAAATAAAGAAACAAAAACTCATAGACACAGACAATAGTTTAGTGGTTCCCAGAGGGTTAGGGAGGAGGAGGGTGGTAGAAGAGATTAAATAGGGTCAAATATAAGGTGATGGAAAGAGAACTGACCCTGGGTGGTGAGCACACAATGTGGTATATAGATGATGTATTATAGAATTGCACATTTGAAACCTATGTAATTTTACTAACCATTGTCACCCCAATGAATTTAATTAAAAAAAGAAAGAACACCAAACAACAACAACAACAAGAACAAAAACAGAACTCTGTCACTGAGATTGTATGATGTTGTCTTAAGTACAATACAATCAGGAAAACAGTTGTAAGAATTAAGTGTTGCCTGATAACAAAGACACAATGTCTAGATATAGTATACTGGAGTGGAAAATAGGACCAAAGATTTTACAGGTGCAATTACAGTTTGTAACTTATTTTCTATAAGATATTTGTTTGAGGCTTTGGTAGTACCATATCCAAATTTAGCATTCAAGTAGACCAGAGATATTAGGTGAGATAATGAGACTACGTATTAGCCACATTAAAATAAGACTTTCAGTTCTGATATCTCTATTTACCTTAATGAGAGAAAGTTTTCAGGAAAATTAGATAGAATTTTTCAGTGACTGCTCAATGTAAATTCACATTTTAATCCCATTCTACCTTCCTTATCTTAGTACATGTTCTCAATTTATTGGTAAGTGGAATAGAGGCATACAACAGTGAAGAGTTTTCTTAACACTGCTAAAGTTTAAAATTAAAGGTAGGAATTAAAAACTTAAAAAAAAATGAGGCAAATAAATTAATGACTAATGCCTGCCTGAGAGGCAGTGATGTTGGTTTTCTAAAAAGTAAATAACAATAAATTAGGAAACACTGAGGATTTACTGTGTGATAGGCACTTTGCTGGTTACCTAGACATGCACTGTACATGTATTATCTGGCAAATCCTTAATATTCTATAAACTAGACACTACTTTTATCCTCATTTTATGAAAACTTGAAGAAGTTGTTTAAATTGCCTGTTATCACCATAGCTAATGCATTATAGGAACTATGCTATCTGACTAGATTTACGGCAAGATATGTGTATTAAAAACAGGGAGAATTTGCATGTATCATTGCAACAACCGATAAGGGGTATTTAATTTTTTTTTTTTTAAGTTTGAACTAGAAGGAAAGAAATGTCCCAATGAATCTGTGCATTTACTACACAAATAAATGCCCAGCATAGAATCAATTCAAATATAAAAATGTGATTTGGGGAAATCTGTTATATACTTAATATGAGTTGTTCATATTTAACCTTAAACGTTTTTCTGTAATATTATATTGAGTACCCACAACATAGGACGACAGAGATACCCTTCTTTACCAAATAGTGATATTCTAAAGCATCTTACGAAAAAAATGAGGTATCACTACCTGGTGACCCAAGTCTCCCACCAATTGAAAATGAAGATTATATTAATAACAAAACCACTTGATGTTTCATTTAAACTAGATATCCTCGATTCTCTAAATAGGGAATATTTTGTTGTCTGCCACCCTTCTGTTTCTGTTCTCTGTCTCTGTCTCTCTCTTGTTTTCTCTCTTCCTGGGACACATACTATTAACAAGTGTTCTATCTTGCACCTGTTTTTAGTGTTGTTATTCTGCATATTCATTTTGACTTATCAAAGTTTAATACTACTTTATACTTTTAAGTTTCATAAAAAGAAATGAGAGTATATTAACCTTATTCATCCCTCTTATTTATGTTACCTTGACCTATATTTTAATACTATTATGTTGTGATTTTACACAGTCAATTTACTGTTTTTAATGTTCTTTCCTCTGGGCATCAACGGGTTTCCATATTGCATAACTCGTTTATCTGAAAATCATCTTAATAGTTTTAAAAAACAGGCCTGAACTGCTAGAGACATTCTCTATTTTTATTCATATGATAATGTCTTATTCTGATTTTTAAGGAATGTTTTTCACTTAGTAGAGAATATGATATGTAAATTAGTTCCATGTAAGATAATGAATACACTATTTCATTAATTGTTTTTTATTTGTTTTGCTCTTTCTTTTTTCTTTTTTCTTTTTTTTTTTTGAGAAGTGTAAGAGAAAAAGAAGTGATTTGTGTTAATCTATGGATTCCTTAACATTTTTTTATCTTTGTTTTCTGGCAATTTTAATATGGTGTGCCTTGGTAATAATTCAATTTATTTTGAATTTTGTGTCTTGATGGTCACAAGATTTTTTTTTTTTAATTTGTGGATTTATATTTTCATCAGTTTGGAATATTATTAGCTAGTCTCTCATCAGCTATTTTGCCTCATTCTCACCTCTCTTTCTGACAATTTAAATGAGAAATATACTACTGTGGCTCTTCAAGGAGTTTATTTCATAAATTGGACATTATAATTTATTTGGGTCATATGATTCTGGACAAAATGATAATGTAAAAAGTCTTATTCACAACTTCTTCATGTTTAAATCATTTTTAAAGTTAACATTTTCCATGAGTTATACAGTTAACATTTTCCATGAGTTATTTTACAAAAAAATCCTTCCAATAGGTACTCTTCTACCAAGCTAAAATAGAAAGGAAATGAGGAAAAGAGGATGATTCAAATACAAAGCTACTCTTTGAAATAATAGATTTTGTATATGCTGAAAAGGATTCCGACAATAAAGCACACATATTTTTCAGGAAAAAACAACAAACAAAATGGCCTATTCCACACTAAGCTGTATTGTATTTATTTAATTAGTTTTTTCCATGGAATTAGCAATCTGAAAATAATCAAGGATTTATTTTTACATTTATATTTATGAAAGCAAAATGTTTGAGATTCAATACACTTGTTTAAGTGTCTATTATGCAAAAGCACTTTGCCAGGTGTTAACCATAATCTTTATATCTGTCACATTTAATTTCAATAGCTTTCTTAACTCTCAGGCAAAACACAGGAGGTAAACTTTAAAAGACTCATTGTATTATTTATGCTATTAAAATAAGTTATAATAGCAATTGTCAAGCCAAGTTCCACCCTCCCGGTGAAGCAATAACCACACTGTTGCATATAACTATCCCCATAGCAGAATATTTTCTCTCCATCACTCTCCATATGAAAAAAGAGAGTTTGTCACTTCATGGTTTTTATCTACTTCTTCTTTGAGCATATGAGCAATGTAAATCTGCTCATTAGAGGAGGCAACAAGGATACCAAGTATTGTTCAACATGTCTCTATAATTCCCCCCACTATTTTTACCCTAATTGTTTATTTTGGAAACAATTTGTTATTTTTAATATTTCCTGTTTTTAAGAAAAACTAAGATGTTTGCATTACTACTAATTTCACTATTATTCTCTGTAAACCAAGAACATTGTTTATGTGCCCATTAAATAGTCTTCTGAACAGGCATATCTCCACAGGAAACATACATATGGCCAACAGGTATATGAAAACATGGTCAACATCACTAATCACCAGGGAAATGCACATCAAAACAAACATGAGACATCATCTCACACTGGTTAGCATAGCTATTACCAAAACCATAAAAAACAAGTGTTGGTAAGGAAATGGAGGAAAGGAACACTTATAAACTGATATATTGTTGGTGGGACAGTACATTGGTGCAGCCATTCTGGAAAATAGTGATATCGTTTCCCAAAATATTAAAAAATAAATAAATAAAAGCATCATGTGATCCAGCCATTCCACAACTGGGTATGTATCCAAAATAATTGAAATCAAACTCTCAAAGACATATTTGCACTTCTATATTCATTGCAGCATTATTCACAATAGCCAAGACATGGAAACAACCTAAGTGTCAATCAATGGGCAAATTGGTAAAGATGTGATTTCACAGAGAGAGAGAGAGAGAGAGAGAGAGAGAGAGAGAGAGGAATAATATTATTCAGCATAAAAAAGAAGGAAATCTGACATTTGCACCAACATGGATGGACCTGGCGTGCATTATGCTAAATGAAATAAGTCAGATAAAGAAAGACAAATACTGTAAGTTCTCACTTACATGTGGAATCTAAAACAAACAAACAAATAAATAAATAAAACTTCACAGGAACAGAACACTGGTAGATTGGTAGTTGCCAGAGGCATGGGTGAGGGAAAAGGGTGAAGGTTATCAAAGGGTACGAACTTGCAGGTTTAAGATTGATAAGTTCTGAGGACATAATGTATAGCATGGTGTCTACAATTAACAATGCTGTATCATATATTTTTCAATTACTAAAGTGTAAATCTTAAAAGTTCCCATCACAATGATAATAAAAACATAAAAATTAACTATATGAGGTTAACTTAAATTGACTAAGCCAAAGCTAAGATGATACATATTTTTATCCATTCTGTATTTAGTGTTTTGAAAAGAGAATGTGATTATTAAGATTTGTATCTAGAATAACGGTTAAAATATGAAAGAAAAATTGCATAGGACATGACGCTAAATATTGTCAGTAGTTATATCTGTCATTTTTACAGTTTAAAAATAATGAGACATATAATAATTAAAATAGTACATCTTGTATTTGGAATATTCCATTCAGAATTCTTAAGAAAGAATCCACTGAAAAATTTTTTGACCAGTTAATGTGTATTTTTCCAATAATTTATTAAATAAAATAAAATTATTTCCATATATTAATATGATAATTTGAATAGTTTTATAGCTAAAAAGGTAATTTAAAAATAAATCTGCAAACAATATTGATTCAGAGAACTGAAAATAATTTTCTTTCTTATCCCTACTGTTTTTCATAATCAAAGTAATTTATAATACAATATAAATATTTGATGCAACCTCATTTCTCTGTATGTCCAAGAATTTTCTCTATTTGAAACAACAGTGTTAATCTCTATTCATAATCTTAGCATATTTTCTATATTTTCTAGCCCTAGATGAGAGAAGTCCCAACCAAAATCTTGGAGATAAAAAAAAAAAAAAAACAATGTTAAACATAAATCCTAGATTTGGGGAATAATGGATATGCCTATTACCTTTATTTCAGTGGTAATTTTAAAGTTTTATACACTTGCAAAACATATAAAATTGTACAATTAAATTATAGTTTCAAAACTCATTATAAAATGTGATCATAAGTCAAAGAGAAATGTAGAAAAATAAGTGGTAAGATGGGAGACACATTAGAAGCACATTAGAAATGAAATTCATTTCAAGTAGCAAGTTGACAACAGCAATTCAAAGCTAAGACCATTTATAATGATGAATCATACCACTTTGTTTTCATGTTTACATAAAGAGCTTCTACCAAGGATGGAGCAATGCCCTAGTAATGTTTTTTGATATCACTTACCAATTTGCTCACTCACAGATTCATAACAAAAAGAAAAGTGACAGATCTGATGATTGATGAAACTGATGAGACTACAATATCAACTTGTCCACATTGTTCTTTCTTTTTTTTTTTTTTTGGTTGTTGTTGTTGCTATTTGTTAATTTTAAGAGACACACCAATACTTCTACCTGCTTCATCACTAATGGTACTTATTGATAATGATGAAAATGAAGTGTTTTGTTATTCATTTTCTGCCATTATGTAGTGAGGTCACTTCAACATGGCTCTGTCCTTTGTAAAAGATCTTACAGTTTTTAAATTTTTCAGCTATGCATGGCTGGGAAGTGAATGTGATTATGATTCCAGTCCTAAGTTTGGTCAAAGGATGTAGGAGGCTATACTATTTACTGTAATCTAGAATTCAATAGGCATGAAAAATTAGCCAAAAAATGTCACACCGAACCTCCATTAACTGTGATTGGAAAATGTCTCCTGGATTGTAAAATACAAGTTAACTAGGACAATGGCCAAACAGTGTCAAATCCCACACACCAAATAATGCCCCCCTTTTTAAAACTCAGAATTCATTGTCAATGACCCAATGTGGAGGCTTTCATTTTCTATCCCTCCTTTCTTTCTTTGCTAACATAGCTCCAATTTTGTTTGAAAGTTCATCAACAGTGGCCAGGTGTTCATGGAATGAGACCCACTCTAGCTTCAAAGGTACAAAATAATTTTTTCAGGACAACAGTAATTATCTTATCCCCTTCTTATTTTTTGTTTGTTTGTTTGTTGCAGCAGAAGTAACCAAATTTTGGTTGATAAGAAATGAAAAAGTTGTCTGGAAATGTTCAGGACAATTACTTATTTCCTTGCTAATAAAAAATATTGTGCACCATTAATATCCCTCTTCTGTTCCTTGAATATTTTCACTGTTTTTGCCAAGAATAGACATGCTACAATACTAAACACAGAACATATAGACTTCTGAGGATTGCACAGCAAAATGATGAAAAAATGAGTTGTGGAGATATTGATGTACTTCTAAATTGCCCCACCTTGAAGTGACCCTGTTTCCAAGCAACTTGTTACTTGAGATAATGACCGTGTTATTATTGGGTAACCTACTTTTTAGTTGGTTTTAAGTATTTTTTCAATTTTTACAGTTGTAACTGATATGCGTGACTGAATGAGTCTACTAATGTGATGTTGTTTAAGCATCTGTAGCTCAGTAATTAACATAATCATAATTATGTAAAAAGCATTTGATCTTTAGCCAGGCACGCGTAGCTAATGCTGAGAAATAAAAAAGGGAGATGTCTGTAAATGAGCAATGTGTAACTTAATCAGTATACAAAGCATACAGACAAATGTACAAAAAGTATAGAAACAGAAAAGTTAAATAACATCTTTGAATCTTCTTCAATGATAAATAATCTATAAAATGTTATACATTATTAGATAATTCATAAGTGAACTCCTTGAGAAATTATTCAAACCTATGAGGTAGAATTGGTGAAACAATAATTTGAAACCTTTTATTTCAAATGACTTCAATTTGCAAGAATTATATAAACTAGTGGAATAAAAAAGAGTACTGGTAAACTAATAGTTGTAGAAAAGGAGCAATCATATTTTCTAGATCAAGTTTAAAATTTGTTGATTATTGTATTTATCTATTTGATATATATGTGTTGTATCCCCAAGGTCTAAATCATCCTTTTTTCAGGGGCATGAAAAATAACACAATGAGAACACAATTTTTATTTCCATGTACGTATTGTTTTGGGTTGAAATCGGGGTGGGGTTGGCAATTCTTGAATGTGCTGTGAGTGAAAAGTAACATCTCAGAATATAAAGCTGAATATGTATATCAAGGCCTCAATTTTATATTGTAAACAGGAATGATGAGGGAGGATTGTTGCGACCTGCACAACACAAGCAGTGGGGAAAGCGAGGGAGGCGGCAAGGGCTAAAGTCTATTATAGAAATAAAGAGACCAGAGACACAGAATGCAGAGAAACCACAAAGGACCAAGGGACTCACTGCCTCAAGAGACTGGAGCCCCGAATCTGGTCGTTGTGGGTATTTATTGCTTTTTTACAATAGGCATCACATGATTCTGGGCAGGGTCTGTAAAACTCTTACACCACTAATACAATTTGCATATTTCCAATACCCAATCATATTGTCCCAAAGCAACCTGTGCATGCTGTCCCCATGTGACCAAGGTGCGGTGTGTACAACCCCTGGGGGAGCAGGTCTCTCAAGGCAATTATCCCATGAGCTAAGTGGGAGCGAGGTAGTTTAACTCAATTAACGTTCCTTAGCACAATAGGGTGCCGGACATCAGAAGCATGCGTCAGCAGCTTCCAGAAAACATTGGAGGAGGGGCATCCCTCCTAGTTTCAAAGGCTAACTCATGGGGGTCCCCGAGGTCCCGTCTGGCTTAAGTCGTCCCTCCCTTGAGGAAACTTACTCGTCTTTGACTGCAGACCCAGCATACTGGGACCAAGAGAGGAAACCTATAAACTCAACCCCTAAGAGGGACAACCCCACAACCCTCTTTCCCTAAGGAAAGGATGGTAGGGACAAATGGTTAGGATGCTGTGTGACAACAGAGGATAAGAAACGGAAACATGTTTTTTGTCTCAGTAAACTTAATTTTTAAATTATTTTTCTGGACATACTTGACTTATGAACTGCATCTACTAGCCTTTCCTTAATATGTTCTAATTCTTGTTTCTTTTTAAAAATCTCTGAACTTCAAATTCAAGATTTGTTTGTATTAAAAAAGTAAATTCCTTTTCTACTTTTTATTTTTTATCATATAAACTATATAAACAGAGCAATTAATATTTATAACCCAAATCACATACTTCCAGTGTAGGATCATTTTGATATTAACATTTGATACATTATATAATTTATTCTATGGTGATAGTTCTTAATTATTCAATCGGCTATTGTGACCTCTAATTAGTTAATCTGTATGCCTTTTGAATCTGATTCTTAAATATTTTATCAACTGCATTAATATTTAAGCCTTTTTGCAATTATATCTCTAAGTGATTAATTTTCCCTCTTTTCCAGTTGAAATTTGTTTTGAATCTTTTCTTGCTCATTTCACAGAAGGAAAGAGATAGGCTGCTAGTGAGTATTACTTTTTAAACTAATTCAAAAATTAAATTGATAGAAATCTAATCTTCATACTTTTTAGTTCTATCACATGATTTGTTAGAACCAAAGAGGTTAGTAATTTGTCCAAACATCCAGAAAATTACACACATATTCCATACAGACACTCACACACTCACAGACACACACACGCTCTTTATATCATTCTCTCACAAATATTTGTCTATGAAATGGGAGAAAAATCTTTGTACATCATATATATGGTATGAGCTAAAATATAAAATATATAAATAGCACACCACTCAATAGAAAAGAAACATATAACCCCATTTAAAAAAGGAACAAAGAACTTGAATACACAGTTCTCCAAAGAAGAAATACAAATGGCCAACAGGTATACAAAAAGATGTTCATCATCATTAATCATCAGGGAAATGAAAATTTATAATATATAAGACTGGGTCTTATATTATTTTTTGCTCCAAAAGATGCATTAGAGCTGATTATCCAGCTAGGTCTTATTTTCGGGGAAATGCAGTAGTAAACATCTGTCACTGTACGTAGTTATTACTATATTATTGTCTACTTCCTGTGTTGCACATTACATCCCGTGACTTATTTATTTTATAAATGGAAGCTTGTATCTCTTAATCACTTTCCCTTTTTCTACCTCTTTTAATTTCCAAATCCTCAGGACTTTGTTATGCCTGTTCCTGCATACCAATTCATGTCTTTCTTTGATACTCGTTTATATATTATTTTCTGCTGTCTTTCCTGGCTTTAGGTTTCATTCCCTTTAAGCCAGTTTGATTATTCTTCGGAATAACAAAGTTTATATACTAAGTAGAGAAAGTTGTTGTCTACTCTAAAGGAAATTATTAAAGCCCGATCCTTAGAGCACCGAGCAAGTCATCTTCCACTTCTCTGAACTCTAATGTTGTACTTACACTGTTACGTTGCCTATGTTCACAACAGCTGAAAACAATAAATCTATGCAAGGCAGAACTTCTTAGACTAAAGCCGCTGTTGGTTTCCTTCGAAGGGGAAAAATCAAATGCCCTTTAGTTATGAAGACCAAGATGTTATTTCTGTAGCTGTGGAATAAAGTATTTCATAGGCCTCCATGGATTTAGAGATGAAAAGAATGTTTTCTAACCAGTGTTGTCTGAAAGACTCTGCCTCAATTCCCAAAAGCCCTACCATGTAAAGTTGCTTTCTTTCTCTCACCTTCAAATGTCAACTCTCTGATGTTCAGTTGGGGGTAAGAAAAATAAATCACCTGCTTAAACAAAGTGTTGCTTCCCTGGAGTAGGCAAGTGACCTAAGAGTCATTCAACTAATCATATTTTTATCTGAATTCTGCCCAAATCATATTTTCAAATCTCAGCAGATCTTGTGAAATAAAATATTTACTTTTACTCTTAAGTAATTGTTAATTTCTAACTAGTTATTACAAGGCAAAAGGCTAAGATTCAGGCTACTGACCTAATGGTAATCATTCTAGTTTAGTTACTTTATTAATCACCTGGTGATGTGTTACTAATTCAACTCAGATCCAGTCTCAAAGTCTGTCTTAAGTCAACCAATAAGTTGTAATCATTTAGTTTATTTAGCATTCACTATTACACACACACAAAAACAAAACAAAACAAAAACATTATATTATATCAAATCACATTTTTCCTTTAGTAGTTTATATATTCCTACCTAAATGTTATGGATATGGATTTCATACAATTCAACCCCCTTTAAATTGATGAATTTAAATCTATCTTTTTTATAGTCTAAAATACTACTAGAACATTCCTAAAATTTACCCAAACCTCTCAAATCATGATGCTACTCCATTCTGTAAAATAACCAACTTCCATACATACAAATTTGGTAAATATAATCCAATTTACTAGACTCATTAATATTCTGTTAGAAATATATTCTATTACTTATATGGTACCATCAAGAAAGACTATTACTAACTAGCTTTCCTTTAACTGAATAGAAAATGTGATAAGTTAAACACACAACATTTCAGTATTTTAGGAAAAAAATCATTGTACGTATATTTTTCAATGTAAAGAGGAAAATGGATTAGCAATCAAGCCCCTTGAGATGCAACTTGATTAACTTTTAAGGCAATTTGAAAAACATCTAATTTATGACCAGATTGGCTTCTATTGAGCTTGTGCATTCCTTCATTCAGTATTTAGGAAATCCTTGGTAACAATAATTACAATAAAAAAGAGTCTTGTACTACAAATTTGTGCTTAAAAGATGAATTATTTGAGATTTTTTTATTTTGATTTAAATAAAATGGAATATTTTTTGGATTCAGATCTTTAAATGTGTATTTAATTAGTATTAAAAACCTGAAATTTATCTGTAGTTACTAAGCTCACTGTTAAAGTCAATATCTCAAACATGACTAAGGGTGTTATCGTCCAGTATTTTATAGTATGTTAGAGTTACAATGAAATCAGTAATTATAGTAGCATCTTACAAATTACCTTGCATAGTTGTCCAAAGGAGCAAGTGAAATAAACTTTATCTAGGAGTAATATTTAAATAATACATCAGTCAAATTAGAGTGACTAAGAAAATTAAAAAGAAAAGCCAGGAAAATCTGTGAAAAGGACAAGAATATAAAAGCTGTATAAGAAGGGGTATGGGGTTTTTGAATTATTTTACATGGCTGCAATGCAGGGATGGTGTTCACATGTTATATATATATATATATATATATATATATATATATATATATATATATATATACACACACACACACACACACACACACACACACACACTATTTATATTTTCCAGGAGTTAAATGGAAAAAGATGAAAGATAAATAGGTAACCTTTTGTCACTGACTTTATAGACTGCTCAAACGAGAATGGTTTTCCCTATAGTTAATGGAAGCCATTTGAGAGTTTGGCACCGGAAAGCGTTTTGATCAGAAGAGTATTCAAGAATGACCATTTACCACCTTTGTAAAATAGTTTAGAGAAAAACAGGTTTAGAAAGAACAGCAGAAATGTGGATGTGATTAAGGGAGTCTAAGTGAGAAAAGATGAGGAGATGATGTCCTAATTCTGAAGACGTTTCAATTTTACTATAGACAACAGAGTAACAGAATGGCAGGTGATATTCCAGTATATCAAACTGATATATTAATATGGATTTCTTATTTAAATTTCATGCTCAATAGACACTTCTTAGACATTGAACTACAATGCAAAATAAATTCAATGACAATGCACTTTGCAATAAACTTTATAATAATGATTGTTGCAATGTATTAGTTTCTAATAAATGTTTCTTTACTATTCTTTAAAACTATTCTTCTAATACTTGACTTCAATTAAAAGTGGAAATGTAGATCACTAAAATTACACATGAAATGTCTGTTCTCTTTTCTACCTTATTTTCCTCTATTTGTATCACACGACTAGGAGGATATATTTCCAATTCTATTTTTGGTATATGTCTTGGTCAGGTTGGGCTGCTGGTAAAAAATACTATGGACTAGCTTGAAGTTTGAAGTCACAGTGCCTGCATAGTCCAGTTCTGCTAAGGGATTGTTTCCTATCTTATAGACAGAGATTTTTTCTCATGGGGCCCAGAGAGAACTCCGGTTTCTTCATCTACTTATATGGGCACCAATCCCATCATGATCCATGCACATGATGTCATTCAAATCCAGTTATCTCTTAAAGACCCCACCTCCAAATATCACATTGGCGATTAGGGCATGAATCCCTAAAACATGAATTTTGGGGGTTCATAAACCTTTAATCCCTAGCGATACATATAATTTATGTGTTGAAACATTGATTTGTGCAAATTATTGTCAATTTTAAATTACTATTTACTTAGCAAGAATTTTTTTTTAATATATAAAGGATAGTAAGTCCTTCTTCTACTCTTCTAAATACAGTTTGCTATCGTATCTCATCAATTTGTTGTGCATCTTTTCATACAATTCTCAGTGTTCTTGCAAATAAAATCTTACATAAAATAAATGAAAATTGATTAGTTATCCTTGCACATGGTAGTACTATATAATAGCACATCTTATACTGAGTTGAAATACATAAAACAGTTGAGAAAACACTAGGTCAAATAGTGTAAGCCAATCATTCTTGGTATTACTATTCACAGCACATGATCATGCCTGTGTTACATTTTGTACTTCTCTTATAATCTGTATCTGATTCTCACTCTTTCCATAGCTGCCCATCTTGCTTATTACAAAAAAGGAAAGATTCTTTGGTGAAATTTAAACACATTCCTGCTAAAGTCACACCGATCATTTGAAGTGTCAGTGGACCAGGCTGTAGTCACACTGGCCTTTTCTCTGGTGCTCAAATATGCTAAGGGCACCTTCTAATGCTATTCAGAATTTACTCAGGTGCTCAATTCTTAGAAATCGATGTCTCATAAAAATTTGGTTTCCTGTCTACAGCGAAGTTACACATTCAAGAAGGGACCTTTAAATAATCAAAGCATCACCTGTGGCTATTCTGTATTCACTTTTTGTTTTTTTATAATGGCTTTATTCTTTTATAATGGCTTTGTTGTTGTCGTTGTTGTTTACACAAGTGTCATGAAATCCTGGCGCTTGTTTTTTGTTGTTGTTTTTTTTCTTTCTTCCTCTACTCTTGTATCTGTGCATCTCTATTGCCTAGCCCAGTGCCTGATCGTTATAGGTTCTCACATTTATTTTTAAGTGCATAGCTGGTAAGTATCCATTGGTGTAGATTAATTTGTTTTAACACTCAACAGAATCCCTTGCACCTTCTAATGCTATTCAGAATTTACTCAGGTGCTCAATTCTTAGAAATAGATGTCTCATAAGAATTTGGTTTCCTGTCTACAGGGAAGTTAAACATTCAAGAAGGAACCTTTAAATAATCAAAGCATCACCTGTGGCTATTCTGTGTTCACTTTTTCTCTTTGATGTGCCAGCCATCCCATGTGGTGTATTTCTCTTCCCTCAAGGTAGTCTTGAACTATTGTTCTGCCTTTCTTTTTTAAACACTTACTACTGATTGCATCATTTTGCCAAAGTGAGTTATGTATGTCTTACTAGGGGTCAATCAGATACCAAGTTCTGCTATTTTGAAACACTGGCATCAGGATGATTCTTACAGGTAAAAGACTGTTGAGTTTTTAAAGATGGACCTATAGTTTCCTTCTCAGAAAAACTCTAACCTTTGGGCAAGGGAAGGAAATATATAACTCATCTATGTATACTTACATTAAGTTCTTCAACATAAATTTTATTTATTAACACACAGAGAAAAACAATGATGTGTTAAAATATACATTGTATGCCTATGTATGTGAATGGATATACGTGCATGCACACAAGTGAAAGGAGTATATGCTTTCTATATTTATCATTTGAAAATAATGTTTTGTTTTACCTGGGACCTTTTTGGCATATCAGAATGCAGGCAGCTTGAGACTACTTGCTTAAAGCTATAGCAATATATTTCTAGCAGATTACTCAAATATTTGTATACATCCTGAAAGATGTATCTGCAGGGAAAAACTTATCTTTTTAATTGCATACATATTTAAGCTTCTAAATTTTGTTCTTGCCAGCAGAGATTTGCTGTCAAACATGTAATTTGATGTTTGCTCTCAACCTGTTAATGACTTACATTGCATTTTGGGTACATTAGGCAAACTGAGCTAAATTTATTTAAATCTGGGGACTTGTGCATTTGAACGTATCAAGTTAGTGCAAAAGTAATTGAGGTTTAAAATGTTAAAAACAATTGCAAAAACCACAATTACTTTTGAACCAACCTAATACACTAAGGGAATGGGGGTTCTGATTATCTTTAATGGTTATATTAAAGGTGGTAACAGCAGTATACAGGTAGTTTCATTTTAATCAACATTCATATTCATTTCAATTTACATGGGAAAAATTTTCCTGAGTATTTATAAATTCACTAATAGATATTTTATACAACAAAATTATCTCCCAAATATTAATAGATAGTTCTCATGAACATATTTATTTTAAATTATTTTATAGGAGATAGAGTGAATACAATAGAATTTTTCTATTTTGTTCTTTTAAATTTCATCTTTATATTTAAGCAAACAATTATTTTTAAAATGTATCAGTTTATATGCATCTCATTGTGGTTATCTTAAGCAGTAATGTTAAGAAGGCAAATAGCATTCCTTTCATGCTTCTGATACATTAATCTAGTATTTGGGAACTTGGTAAACAACCTGTTAGGTAATTTGTCATTTTTTTTTAAAGTTTTCTATGCAGGCAATTATATCCTTTTTGAATTACAAAAGACTAATTATTTCCATTTCATGTCTTTTACCTTTAATTTGCTCCATCTCCATTTATTTATTAATAACTGGTTAGTGTGTCAGTGGAATACCCAATAGAAAGTGCTAGTAAAGTTCCTTGACACAATTTTAGCTTTAAACAGAAGACATTTGAAGTTTTACCATTTCACTTTCTGCTATGTTTTCACAATGCTAATAGGATTAATAAACTTTCCTTCAAATTTGATAAAAATGGATGTTGGTTATACTCAAATTTTGTCCCCAAGACTATTCATCTTTCTAGAGAAAGACTACTGACAAAAACTCACTCCTAGACCAAATTTCAGCCAGGCTCCTCTGAGTTTTTTCCTCAACTAGGCCTTGATCTTGGTCTTTAATGGCTGCTGTTGAAGAATCCAGTTTTAGCAAGAATCCTGCTAAGTCAGTTTAGAGAGACAGGTATGATCACTCTCCAGATCTTATCAAATTCCTCATTCTCCACCCTTCATATTGATTATCCTGGCCTGTCCTCAGCAAGAATTTGGTTTGGTCGTTGTAACAGAATGCCTCCTTCCCTTGATGTTTCCATGTCTCCTCTTAGTAAGATTCTACTCAAGGACCCCACCCCACCTCTTTCACCAAAATTCTTCTTGGATGTAAATCTCCACTTGTTCTTCCTATAGTCAGAGTGGAGCCTGATTTCTCTGCCCTACTGTAATAGACTTCACACCTTTCTCGGTAATCCTGAATAAAGTCTTCCTTGCCATTTTTACAAGAATCAGATTTTTTTTTTTTTTGAGCAGCATTTTTCCATGACTGAGATATGATCAGATTCATCACTGGAACCCAGGACCTTTCATCCATAACCCCAAGTTCACACTTTTCAAGCCTTTGACTTCACTTCTGAATGACTGATTGGGGATCCATTTGTGAGTTCAACTCATTAGCTCTGAATGTCCACTGAAGCAACGAAGCAAGGTTGCTTTTAAATTGATTTATGTTAAGAGTTGCATCACTCAGGATAGTTACTAAGAGTCACTTGAAATAAGTCAATGAAAATGGGTGTATTTTATGATATGTGAAATACTTCTCAATAAAATGGTTTAATTAAAAACAAGTGAAATAAAAACAAAATGAAATAAAATACTCATTAAAATTAATTAGACAACCAATAAACCTAGTATATTATTGACACTTGCAAACAGTTTGAAAAGGTAGATGTTGTATTTTCAAGTTAGTTCATTTGAATGTATGCTGGCCTATTTTCTGATGGGCAAAAAGGCTAATGCTAAAT
This sequence comes from Rhinolophus sinicus, assembly GCF_036562045.2. Taxonomy (NCBI): domain Eukaryota; kingdom Metazoa; phylum Chordata; class Mammalia; order Chiroptera; family Rhinolophidae; genus Rhinolophus; species Rhinolophus sinicus. The sequence continues at coordinate 31,998,864 of NC_133754.1, forward strand.
ATAGTATATGACCTTTTGGATGATTAGGTGAGATAACCTAAACCTCATCTACTTCCCTGAAGGAATACTTAAAAATTGCTAAGCCTATTGGGAAATTAAATAGCCTCATTTAGTTTTCATCTTTTCCTCTTTTCGTGCCAAATCTCTAATGAAAGTGCTAAAGAGCAATGAAATGGCCAAAGGCAGGAAGCCAGAGAGAAAGGGAGAGAATAAAGAGCCAAATAAGCAACCTTTAAATAACTAAGAGTTGATTGATTGATTCAACCCATTTAGACAATTATCTTAATAGCTCTGTTTGTTAAAATTTCCTCGTGGTTTTACCAGATACTCCAAAATAGCTGTGATTCAAAAACAATGTGAGTAGTGTTTAAGTGCAGAAGATAGAAAATCAGATTTGATTTAAAGAGAGACTCCATAAATTCTGATCTGTGCAACCTCTCTTTGGTCCATGTCCAAATCATACTGAGGTATGGATTTAATGAGAAACACCACATTAAACCACATTAAACACCACATGTAAAACACCACAGTATCCCAGTGCATTGCATATAGTCAATGAACAATCACAAAATCAATCAATCAATCAATTAATTAATTAATTAATATCTGTCATTAATATTTTAGAAAGTCATTCAGGAAGAAATCAGAATAGACCCAATATACTAAAGGTCAATATAATGGTAGAAAAACAGTTAATGTCATCTATTCAAGGAATTGTTCAATTTCATACAGAACAGGCTTAGTGATTGATTGACTCTTGGTCTACCTAACTGACCTATTTAGAAAAAATAATTGAATAGATTATTCCACAATCCCCATGCTTTCATATTTTCTGTTTAAAATAATAAGATATTAAATGATACAGAATCATAGGATTAATGAACACAACTGAAAAGTTCGCAATAAACTTTTAACAGGGAAACACTGTGTTGTGTCTAGTATATACCAGAGGAGCCAAAAAACAATGTATACAAGTGGCACTTTGGTCAACGTTGCTCAAGCAGTAGTTCCCATAATCAGAATTGTCTGGATGCTGATGGTAACCACTTTGAGCACCTCTTGTAATCGTAGAAGTTAAACGTGACTTGTATTCATCTTTTGTTAACAGTATATATTGAGTATTACAATTTTAATACAGTTTTCCTTTCTTAAAATGTATATACATTTTTCTGGCCCTCTGTATATAGTCTTTGTAATGATTTTCCCTATCTTATAAATCATTTATTCATTAAGCAATTGCTTATCTTCCAAATAGGTATTGTTACTGGAGATGGAGAGGGTCCTTTGTAAATATCATGGGAGGGCATTCCAGGACGGACCAAAATATTAATATACACAAACAAAGCCAAGCAAGTCGAAGATTTATTAAAGAAAGGAAATAGTCCAGTACTCAAGATGGTGTAAGAGTAGGAAAGCCCAGGGAATAAAAGGCAACTGCCCAGAAGAACAAACAAATTTAGAATTAGATTTGAATGAGGGTGAAAAATATTCAGGGGTGGAGTCACAGGTGTTTCCAGCAAGGGCAGGTCCTTGCTGTTAATGACCACTCCTTCCCAACAGGGAGGTAGGATTCCCTTGTGGGGACTGTCATGGCAACACAGAGGGTGCAGATTTTTCAGTGCTAATAGTCTTGTAATCCATTACAGTTAGCTGTAGTGGCTCCTTTTCTTAGGAATGATCTCATCCTCTCTTTTTTTCTTTGTTTGTCTTCACATCTTCCTTCCTTCCATTCCTCCCGCCCACTCCCACTCCCTGCCTTCCCCTCTCCCCCAATCTCTCCCTGCAACCCTGTGCTTTCTGCCTAAGGTGACCCTATTATGTATCAGGTTTTCTGCTAAGGTACAGAAACAAATACCTGAGAATTTGGAGACAGTAAAATGCCTTTTTTAATAAAGAAATGAATAAGTAACAATGGCAGGAATAAAGGAAGAATACGTAATAGCCCTAGGTGAACAAGCTAAATCTCCCTTTAGAACAGAGGTCATCAAGCTTTTTCTGATAATGGTCAGACAGGAAATGTTTTGGCCTTACAGGCCCGAGAGTATCAGAACTACTCAAATTCTGCTGTTGTAGCACTAAAACAGTCACAGATATATGTAAACAAATAAATAAATAAAATAAAATAAAGAAAACATGTATGACAGTCTTCTAATAGTTACTTTTTAAAAGTAGGCCTGCGTTGGCCTGAGTGCAATACTTTGCCAACCCTGCTCTAGGGGAAGTTACTTGAAGGATAAATTAAATATATGAGAAACAATTAAAACTAGAAAAATGATGTAACTAAGTAGTTTGAACTTTATTCACAAATATATTTGGAATTAATGAAAACATTAAATGCATTTAAGCACAGAAGAAAATAATTGAATCACATTTCAGAAAAACCACTGTTAATTAATTTGGGTTCAGTTATCTTTTGAAAACATGAATAAAAATATAGTTTAACAAAACCTTGAAATAAAGTGTATAATTTAGTGTATAGTAAGAATTCTAATATCCTAATTTTGTGACCAAATATCTAGACCCTCCTGCAATTTAGTCAGATTCTGCTCCAGTGACTAGGCGGTTTTGCTGTTTAAACCCTGTCTACCTGAGAAACTGCATTCTCTGCATTGTCCTTTCACCACACTACTGGTTTTACTAGTTTATTTTGTAGACTTCAAAGGAATCGAAGGTGTTGGCCCATGACTTGAGACCACCCCTCCCCTGCTGACCATGTGTTTTAACTCCAACTCTTGGCCATATCGTATGACTCTTCCTCCTTACCAGGTGTCCACAGAAGCTATCCAATGTTCTTCTCAGGACCACACTTGCTGACCACTGAGTCAGCCAGCCCTTGAGAGTGTAGTTGCCCCCACCAATTAGAAAATGAATGATATAAGTTTATGGTCTTGTTTCCTTATCGATCCATCCCTTTGATCATCAGATCCTTTCAACTCTCTCCTTTAAATCTCTTGCATTATTTTTGCCACCTCAGAGCCTATCTTTGGTTCATGCCTAAGGCAAATTATATCAGAATAAAACTCTCTTTTAATTCTTCACAAGAGTCCTGTGGAACTTTTGTTTACAATAGAAACTAATATGTTTCCCTGTTCTAACAGTATTTGTTGTTCCAATCAAATTCATAAATAATAATTTTGAATTTTATCTAGTAAAGCCATATAGCTTTTCTTGTTATTAGGGGCATTTGTTTTGTTTTGTTTTGCTTTTTTCACAGTAAGCTGAAAAAAATCTCCCTATCAACAGGTGTTTTCAGAAATTTAATATGACATTTATAATTTTCTTAAATTGCCAAAATTCATATTCCAGATTTTAGGAGCTGAGTTGAATAGGTTAAAATATTCAGTAATCTCTGATGCTCATATTATCTTGGAAATTTGAAATTTAAATTACCCAATGTTCAGGTTTACCAACTGTTTTGAATTAAAACAAGTTTCTGGATCTGTGAATTTTTCAAACTATTTAGTTTCAAAGCAACCAATGATCCATGAACGTAATTAAGCAATATATACTTTTGCAGTTTGGTATGATCCAGTAATGAAATTACATACAGAGGGTGCCAAAAAAATATATGCATTTTAAAAAAGGGAGAAAAAAAGTATTAAAATTGTAATACTCGATATATACCGATAACAAAAGATGAATGCAAGTCACGTGTATACAATTTTTGGCACCTGTATACATTCAAAAGATGAATACAAGTCACATGTATACACTATTTTTTTATATAACCCTGATATATATCTCAATTTATAAACACAAATTGGATGAAAGTAGGAGGTGAAAGTTCAGAAACAAAATTAACTACCCTAATGTTGACTGAACATGTCATGAGGAATCAAATGAAGTCTTTGTACCAGGTAGCAGCTTTAACAAAGAAAACCAAAACAAACATGTATCTGGATTTCTGTTTATATCTAGATACCTTTACTCCATAATGTGTTGCCAAGATACTAGTCTTGGACTATATTAGGTAATAAGAAATTATGTAAGCATTGCACATTAATTGTACTTCAGTGATAATGACTCACACCTTACAAATAAGAAAACATCAATGTAAGAAGATATACCCCCACCCCCCCACCCTAGGACACAGATTATCCCTGTCCAATTGAAATATAAGGAAAGCCACATAAATAATTTTAATTTTTCTAACATTTAAAAAAAAAAAAACAGAACCAAGAAAAAATAAATCAATCAGGAAAAAGAAACAGAAAGATGCAGCATGAAAAAAAGTAAAAAAAAATATCTATCATTATCTAATGATTATATGTGAGATAATATTTTGGATGTGTTAGGGTAAATAGATTATATTATGAAAAATTATATCTGTTGCTTCTCTTTAATATTTGAACTATCTACATTTCATGTGCTCAACATCCAGGCATGGCTAGTGATCACTGGATTGAACAGTAAACGGCTTAAAGTCCAGCTCCACATCTTACTAGGGAAATTAACTAGAGCAAGTTCCATACATTTTCTATGACTCAATTTTTTTTTTCTTCTGACTAAGCAGAAGCATAGTAACTGTTTTGTTGAGTGTATGTGAAGATAAAATATAATCTATATAAAATGCCTATACTCAAAAATATTAGCTAATATTCTAATTATTATTAATGATAACATTTACATAATTCATACATGAAAGAAGTATACTTCCAAAACATTCCTCTCTGACCTTTATTTAATGTGATAGTAATTTTGGTAATCATTTTACCTAGGCTATGATGTTCAGTTGTTTGGTGAAATACCAGTCTAGATGTAGCTGTAAAAGTATTTTTCAGATGTAATTAACATTTAAATCAGCAGACTTTAAGGAAAGCAGATCACCACCCATAACGACCCATAACGTAGGTGGGCCTCATCTGATCAGTTGACAGCGTTAAGAGAAGAGACAGAGGTTCTCAAAAGAAATTCTGACTTCACATTGCCTTAGGACTCAAGACTGCAATATTGACTCTTTCTAGAATTTCCAGTCAGCTGGCTGTTGACCTACCCTGCAGATTTCAGACCTGCCAGCTGACTTTCACATCAGGTGACTGACTTTCAGACTTGCCATCTGACATTTGTATCAAATGTTAATAGAGATTGTCCTAGGAAATCCAATATTGTTACATTTATTAAGCTCAGCATTTTTTGTTTGTTTGTTTTAAGAATGAGGTGCTTTTTTATAAACGTTTATTTATTTTAAGTGTGTTTTTCCAGGACCCATCAGCTCTGAGTCAAGTAGCTATTTCAATCTAGTTGTGGAGGGCCCAGCTCACAATGACCCATGTAAGAATCGAACAGGCAACCTTGTTGTTGAGAACACCATGCTCTAACCAACTGAGATAACTGGCCGCCCCTCAGCATTTTTTGGTAAATACAATATTTCAATATGTCTTTTCACATGAATCTTCTTCCATCCCTTAATCCTTTGCAACTTTGCAAGGAAAGCTACCATCCTATGGCACTGTCTTTAATTACACCAATGATACAGAGTCTACAGGTGGTAAAATTCATGACTTCTATATGAGTATGAACAAAGCATGATGGATATTCCTGAGTCATATGTTCATCTCCTCATAATTATGTCATTTACCTCAACTCTATCTGTGTTGTCAAAAAAAAAATAATGCACCTCACAAATTTAACTATACAAGGAAGACTTGTTCAAGGCTATGGCAATGGTAAAGAGAGAACAGAAGTCAGTCTGAACTCAACTCATTGAAACAAAGGGTAGGAGGGTTTTTTGTTTGATTGTTTGTTTTTGTTTTTTTTTGTTTTTGTTTGTTTGTTTGTTTTGTTTTTTGTAGTGCTAGGATGAGCTACTAGAAAAGTATTGAAGATGTTGAGTAGAGGTTAATCAACAGGATATGTCAATCACATCGAGTTATTCCAGAGTTTGCAAATATTTTTCTCTATGATTAAGCCATCAATGTTTGCAAACTGGTGCTCACGGAAGTTAAACTCCTAACTTTCCACATAGATTGGGAGATAGGGGCACTATCTTCCTCGTTGTTTATATTCCAAAAGGAGGTCTTCAGAAAGACTTTCTTGGGTTATAAAACTGACTGGACACTTTTTCAAAAGATTTATATCTCAAAGAGGCAGAGAGAGAACTTATAATTATACACTTTGTACATAAATATGCTAAAAAAAAAAAAAAAAAAGGTGGTCAGGGGTTAAAGACTGGATGAAGACTGTCTACAGTTTAGTTAAGCTGAACAAGTATAAGCCTGCAAGGAAACCAAGAATCCAAACACATCCAGCTGCCACAGTGGGGCTGTGAGAGGGGCACAGGGGACCAGTGGAGAGGGCTATGGAAAATTGTGACTTTTGTGTGATGAACACCATTTTGGATATACAGTGAAGCATCTGTTTGTGGGCCAGGGCAGCTATTGATCTTCATTAAAAGACAGCAGTGGGGTGAAGTGCGGAGGAGAGCAAAAACAAGTTTGAAATCATTGATTGGTGGTAGTATTTGACTTTAACCATCTTTAACAATGATGATCTTCCAAGACTAACGGCTGCTGTTTCACTGCTTTCCAGATTTTTTTGGACTCTTTGTGATGATGCTAACCATTCTACTGGCTTCTTTGAAAGGTAGTCTCCAGTTTAACAAAGTTTACATAGTACAGTCCAGCACTATCCAAATATTGTTATCTTAGCATTCATACTACATCTTTTAGACAATTTTCTCTTAGACAAAAAGGTGATGACAGAATTATTCTTGTATGTAAAGTGATTCAGCAAATCCCTTATATAATCAAAAATACACTACTTCTCTTCCCAAAATTGGATATACAATATTATTTGATATCTATTACTGGGTGATGGTCATTGCTTTCCTACCTTAGTCACACTTACCCTTTTACCCTGTAAAAAAGGAGGAGCTGACATATAAATATACATACATGCATACATATTCATATCAAAGCAAGGAAGAAATCATGATAAATGCTATTTCTATAACTGTAAATTACATTAAGTATGTCCTGAAGGAACAAGTAATTTGCATGAACAAGAGGTTAAGAATATGTATTTCCTGCTTCTTTTCCATTAATTCCTAACTCTTATTCCATGCCATACCCTCTTGAGATTGCTATGACCAGAGGAATAAAATGATTCAGAGTTGTTTTAAATATGAATACAGTTCTGCATATTTTACTGACATAAAATGAACGGCTCTAGCAGTGCATCCCCACTAGGGGACAGAGCCAACCTATAAAGTGGTCTTTATGTACTTTTGGTCTATATTTTGCATAAAAATAGCTAATACACCTAGGTGTAATCCTTCTCCTTTCCTCCTGCTCATCATCATGAAGCATCAAATTGTATAGACCAAGAAAACATCACAGAAATGATACCATTGATGTAAGTTTCCTTAACTTCTTCAACCACAGTTAAATTTAAAATTGTTACCATTATCACTGAAATATGTGGCACAGTAAAATGGAAATTTTAAAAGAAAAAAGAAAAACAAGAAGGAAAGAAAAAGAACATAGTCCTTTAGAAATTCAAATAATATAAATTTAATGTGGATATTGCACCTTTATGTTATCATTTATTTCTTCATGCAACAAACATTAGTGAGTGAGTACTATGTATTAGACCATATTCCAAAATCTGAGAATACAGATGTTAAAAAATATAGATATTATTCTATCTCTTGAGGAATGGAGTGAGAACACACACATATGCACACACACACACGGAGGTAATTTCATAAACAAGATAATTGTAGGTTGCTTATAGTGAAATGACAAAATATTAGATACAATAATGTGACAGAATGTGACTGGGTGAGGGTTACATGGAATTGTCATGCCAAGGAAGACTTCTGAGATGGTGATATTTCAGCTGAGAGCAGAGATGAGAAAAGGGCCAGGCATAACCGAATGGCCAGAGAAGCAAGTATAAATAATAGGAGCAGAAAATGATCTGGAATGTTAGAATAATACAGAAGACTGGTATGCCTCAACTTCACTTAGTGGGATTGAGACTAATATAAGATCAGAGAGATACATAAGTGTGGGCTAGAAAGTTAGTGTCTTATAGATCATTGAAGGGAGTTTAGATTTTATTTTATATGCAAAAGGAAGCTGGTGTAGGCTTAAACAGGGAAGTAACCAGATCCCATATTTTATACAAACCACTTTTTAAAATTTAAACAAAAGCAATTTTTTTATGAAATAAGCACTGATATCCATTTTAAGAATTACTAGTTTTAACTTTCCACAGGTGATGCCTATATAAGCAAGAGCTGGCATTCACATATATGATTATATACCAACCAGATATGTGTGGAAACTTTCCTGTGACTTTTAAAATTTTTATCACAAGTTCCTTATGTGCATTTCTGTACCTTGTATCCAGACTTTAATTATTTATCTTAGTTAGAAAGTATTAATGTTGTATTACATAATCAACCATTATTTTATTGTTTCTTAAACTTGACAGCTAAATATAATAATAGAAGCTAAAACAATTAATTCTAATGAAAGTAGATTTTATAATATGGAATATAGAGTTAATTTAATAAAGTACATTGTTTTTACTAATGGGAGGGCATCTATATTTATTTTTAAAGTTTACTCTGCTTACTAGCCAGTTAATAAAGTGATGATATGCAGTAATACTGTTGAAACACACCTCAATTTCTATACAATGAGCATAACATAAAGTCATACAAAGTGGAGATTCTTTTCCAGATAGAGGTTTTGAGATTTTCAAATTGAAAACATAACTCTGAATGTACAGCAGTTTAATTGGATGAGGTAATTCGATGAAATCATATATACTTATTCACATCTATCTATCTTAAATCTGACTCTATAATAAACCATAAACAGGTTGTATTTTTATTATCAATCATGTGGATGTCAGAAAAGAGGGACTCTGGATACATGAATGCTTTCAGATCTCGTATTAGGTATTTATCCTACCCTCAACTGACAAATTGAATTTAGAACATACAAGGTGTGGTCAAAGAATACAGTGAATGTTTAAATTAAAAAAAAAAAAAAAAAAAAAGGGGGTGTCGGCCTGGTGGCTCAGGTAGCTGGAGCACTGTGCTCCTAACTCCACCGAGGTTGCCGGTGTGACTGGTGATCAACTGCCTCAGCTGGGGGGAGCCCAAGGCTCATAATACCAGCATGGGCCAGGGAGCTGTGTCCTACACAACTAGACTGAGAAAAAACGGCTTGAACCACAGTAGGGGTGGGAAGGCAGAAGAAAAGGGAAAAAAAATCATTACAGTAAAAGACACATTGCCATTAATTCCCCTCAAAATCCCTCTTGCTTCAACCACACTTATCCCATCATTCTTGCCACTTTCTGAAGCAGTTTTAGAAGTCCTCTTTTGTGAGTGTCTTCAGTTGCCCTGTCATGGCTGCCTCGATGTCCTGAATCCATTTAAAGGTTTTCCTTTCATGGTCATTTTGACTTTGGAGAAAAGCCAGAAGTTGCATGGTGCCAGATCTGGTGAATAAAGTGAATGAGGACACACAGTGATGTTGTTATTTGACAGAAATTGCCATTTACCAGAAGCAAATATGGCATGGAGCGTTGTCATGATGGAAGATGATTTATGGCACATTTTAAAACACACCTCCTATCAATCATAGCTTACACTCGACTGCACCAAACAAGTTGAAACTTGTCATACACTGTTACTAAGTTTCGATGCGCTGCCTCCTGTATTAAAGATCCCTGCCTTTCCGTTGGGTGACACTCGGCAGCCGCATTCGCAGTATGTTTAGATCACCTTGTATATTTGGTCTCATTTGAGTTTTAGTAATGCAAGCAAAACATTTTTTTTTTCAGCTGCTTAAGATGCAAAGAGCTAAATAAGCTAAACATCTGGGTAATCAATGCCTCTAAATAAAGACAGTGTTAACTCTTTAATATATATCTACCTTGAGATCTCCTCTATTAAGATAGTCTTCAACATTTTCTTCTTATCCTTTCAATTATTTTATTATATAACATTTAAAAAAATGATTTAAAAGATGAGAGTTATAAACATACTCAAATCTAATGTATTTCAAATATCTGAAGAACTGCAATAGCTTGATTTACCTAAGAGACTGTTCTTTGGCATGTGGATTTGTGAATGATTAAGAAATGATTTAGCACCTCTGAATGCTGTTTTTAGCTGTAGTGATTTTAATTTAAAAAACTTTTTAAAATTAGTAGCAGTAATATCTATGAGTAATTTCACTGTATTTTACATAATTTGTAGGGTTTTAGAAACATGCTTTTTTGCATGTATATATTAAATTTATTCGGGTGACAATGGTGAGTAAAATTACATAGGTTTCATGTGTACATTTCTATAACACATCATCGATATATCACATTGTGTGTTCACCACCCAGAGTCAGTTCTCCTTCCATCATCATATATTTGACCCTCTTTTCCCTCTTCTATCACCCTCCCTTCCAACTCTCTGGTAACCACTAAACTGTTGTCTGTGTCTATGAGTTTTTGTTTCTTTGTCTTGTCCCTTTCAGTTGACCTTGTTACTTTCAGTTTTGTAAACTGAATGGATTTAGATGTCCTTGTTACATTCAGTTTTATAAAACTGAAAGCAACAAGAAACATGCTATTTTTAACAAAAAAATGAAAGTGATATAACAATAGATATTCTAGCCCTGACTGAATGATAGTTAAATTTCATAGAAAATACTGCTCTATAATATCTACAAATTTAATAATAGTATGCATAGCTTTCAAGATGTTATGCACGTGATTTTCTTTCAAATATGCAAATATAATGTATAACTTATCAGTTAGTTTTATTAGATTAGATTAACCCTCTGTTAACACTAGTAGATCCCACCATTCTAATGTACTAGATTATTTATGTAAATACAATTTTATGTCAGTGCAAATAGTGAAATTCTCTTTGCTCATTTATATAATAGCACATCACTATGTCAGTACCAATACCTACTTATTACCACCTACATATTCCATACATTAGTGTCTTCCTATTCCATATTTGCATGCAATATAGCACCTCTTCTGTTGGGGATAGAGCAGTAAACAAAACACATAACTTAGTTGTTTTTACAGCAAAAGCTAAGAGAATCTTGTACTTCACTCTTAGAGGTGGGCATTTCAAGATGAAATAATGAAGGGAATAGCCCAACATGCCTCAGAAAGTGAGACCCCTTATATTGTACCCATGTAGTGCAGTGCCATCATCCTGCAGAGACAGAATGCACTCAGACCCTAGATTTGGTCCAGATGTCTGAACTACATTGATGATGCCACCACACACACACACACACACACACACACACACACACCAAGAAGATATGAAACACATACCCTATTATCATACTCCATCATGAGGCTTTCTGAGAAAATCAGGGTGGCTCCAAAGCGCGTCTGTAAATGATTTGACAGACCAAGGAGGGGAGAATTGCTTAGGAATCTTAGGGTGGTTGGGGGTGGATCTACAGTGAGAACCCTTGATGTAGTTTGAAATTCTCACTGGCACCAAAAGGGGGAGAATCTGTGTTTTCATCATAGCTCATCCCTTTGTGCCACAGAAGAGAAAGGAATGAGACTGAAAATTTATCAGTAGTCAAACAGGGAAAATGAAGACAAAGTCTATTATATGTGGTGAGTCACTGAATCTTCACATAGATTCATTTTCATCTTTCATGCTCTGAAATACAGATATCTTTACAGTCTCCCCAATGCATTTGACACTTCTTGCTCATCCAGTGAAGTTAACAATATGCCATCCAGACCAAGATGATGTTTATAGAATATCCATAGGATCTATGTCCCTTCCAACTGTAGTTATGATAGAGAGTAGGGGATTTAACGTAGTCCTGGGACTGTAAATGTGTTCTGTTATCTATTCCACTTAAAATTTAATTATTGGGTCCTCATTTCTGATGGGGATAGAAAAGCATAACAGAGGCTCTGTTAATCTGCATATTCAAATATACCCAGTTGCACAACAAGTGCACTTGAGGCTTCTACTTGGTTGAATATGTGGTAGCCTACTGTCATCATCTAGTATATGTCTAATTTTGTATAGACTAGAGTGAAGAATTACATGGAGAAATAAGGGGACAACTAACCCTTGATATTTTAGGTTGTTAAAGTTTGTTCTAAAATTTTCCAGATCTCTGGAATGGGATTTTCATTCTATATTTTCTTTTTTCCTATAATAGTTATGAAGGGGGCCATTTCAGAATCTCCCACTTGGCTTTTCCCACTATTGTAGTCCTTAAACCATTATCTATGGAAACAGTGTGTGTGGGGAAAGAAGGGTGGGCAATTTTGTCAACTAACAAGAATGTAAATTCTAATCATATACTCAGGATTACAAAATCAAAACATTTGGTTGAGAAATGTATTTATCACCTTATCCCTTTGTGTTCCTAATCTTATAGTGATCATGTTTACATTTGAGTCTAACTGTCCTAAAAATGTCTGGATATTCACCCTTGACTGGTATATTTACCTAAGTAAATAACCCTAGGTCTCTTTAAGATTGACGTGATTGTTATTCCTGGAGTCCTGATTTTCCCTTTAGTCAATAGGTTCCCAGTGTGATGTGGACTGAAGTCCAGAAATGGGCAAAGGATTATTATATTCAACCTTGATTGCTTTTGATTCCACAGATTGAGCATTCTTGACAGCTGCCTCTAGAAAGTCTGTATTCCATTAATCAGTTCCATAACTCTCTCAGGTGTAAGTCAAGCTGGTTGCCTCTCTGACTTTTGTTACTTATTTTGTGATTGTATTCCACTTACCTCTGATGGTTAAGCACTGTCTCCTATCCTCCATTATTTCAAATCCTATTATCCACTTTGATGTAAAGGGCCTTATATTTGTAACAGCATCTCCTACTTTCAACTGTTCTACAGAAAAAAGCCACAAAGTGACACTCTCAATAATACTAGTGTCACCCTCTCACACTTTATTATTATTATTATTATTATTATTATTATTACTTTGACAAACAGTAGTATTCAAGGTTTCCCACAGAACACAATAAGTAGGTTGTTTTTTCCATACTGTATCATGTCCAATTTTTGGAGCTTTTTGGTTCCTCTTGCTATAATCTTCCATAGTCATTCTGGAATTTCTACTTCCATTATGTATCCCATTACATTATCAAAAGTTCCAAGAGCTATCCTTGCAGCAATTAACATCCTTGCAGCAAGAAACCAAGAAACCATCTCTTTGGTTTCTTGCCAGGATGTCAAATCTTGTATTCTGGGAATTGCTCACATATGGATGAATTCTTTGTCATCAAGTACCTCAAGACCTAGTTCCATATTTTTTTCCTAGCACATGCTAGGTGTAGTTCTCCACATGTCTTAGGAAGCATAACCTTTTTCCTGATAAGACATTTTGTGACTAATCCTAGTTATTGGTCTGGTGAGAAGAAAAGAACGTGAATGTAGAATCAATGTCATCTTAAAAGGTCTTTAAATTATTTTCAATTAAAAAAAAAAAAAAAGCACTAGATTTTAAAAGGGAAACATAAAACACTTCTGAGGGCCCAAGGGCTTCAGGAAATTCCATAAATTCAAGATTTTTCTGTGTGTAACTCAACAGTACCTATATCCAAGTTTCTGTATCTTGCTTCTTTCAAATCATTACTATGTGCTTGGAGTAACAGATTTGTAGGGGTTGAAAATTCAACATTCTAAGTAGTCCTGATGCCCTTATAATTTAATCCCAGTCCTAATCCTCATCTTTTACTATCTTCCAGCAACAGGAGGTTAGAAGCTCTTCATATGCTCTCAAAGAATATGTGCCTTTCAGAGTTAGCCTTAAATCTCATATGACATCTCTGCAGAATCTCCAGAAAAAGAATAATGGACATTTTTTAAAAGGCAGATTAACTAAATCATTAGATAGAAAAAATATAACTGGAAGTGCTGAGAACAACATAAATATGATTTTTATTTCTCAACCACAACAAAAATGTGTGCAAAGATAAACTTCAGAATACAATAAACTAATCAACCTACAGAGAATGAAAAACAACAACATATATATATATATATATATATATATATATATATATATATATATATATATATATACATATCCAAAAGTACTATGTCTGTTTTTCAATAAGAGATTGCATAGAAAAGTGAACCCAATCATTTTAGAGTAGCAAAGGGATCAAGTCACATTGACTCATAGAGAAAACATGTAATCGTAGCACATTATATGATTTTACAGTGAAAATATGCTAGTCACTTTACATTTGCTGATTATTTTTAAGAGATTGGAATAAAATTATAGTCAAAGTTTGAATATAGTAAATGTTATAATTAATGCTACTAAGAAAAACTTAAAATCCTGCCATCTTGATAATGTAAAATTACAGCTAAATTTGACAGGGTTTGAGAAAGAGAACAAAGAAAGAAAAAAGATGGAGAAAGAAATAGGGTGGTTAATACGTTTATTTGACATAATGGGAGTTCATGAAGCGTAGTTTAAAGTAGATTAAATAAGAAGATGTTATTTATGTAATTGTTATTTAAAACTTAACTAACAAAATTAGAAGAATGACCACATTAGAGGATAAGTGAGAATTATATCAACAGAAACTCCTTATCATTGATAGCAAGCAAATCATTAATTATGTAAAATAGTAAATAGAAAATTAAAAATTAGCAATATAAGTATACAATTTAGTTGAATAGAATAAATCACCTTATCTTAAAACACAATGTTTAAAAATAAAAATAAAAATATTACTTGGAAATGAAACTGGAGACAGCAATGCAATTTTTGTGTAATAAGCTCGGTGTACTACATTATTTTTTACAATGTTTATGCATTATAAAATATAAGGGAAATAATTGTAATATCTATTAAAAATTGCCACAAACTTTGATACACAATTGGGAATTTGCCTTAAGGCAATTATTCAGCATAATATAAAAGCTATACGCATGAAAAGTTTTATTGCAGAATATGTACAATATCGACATCTGGAAACAGCCAATAATAAAAGGATAATATGTGCAAGTATTAAACTACTATAAAGATTGAAGGAATTTGAATCTATCAGGGGTGCCAAAAAAATGTGTACACATGACTTGTATTCATCTTTTGTTATCGGTATATATTGAGTATAAAATTTTAATAGTTTTTTTTTTTCCTTTCTTAAAATGTGTATACATTTTTTGGCACCCTCTTTATATAAACTATATACTATATATACTATATTGAAGAAAAGTATAATTGCATATACTCATATTCTACTACAATTATAAGATTAGAAATAATCTAAAAAGGAAAATAGCTTCTAGGATGAGATGGTAGCTAGTGTGTTTTGTCATTGTTGTTATTCTGTTTTTTATTGTTTTCTGGCTTTCTAACACTTTGAAGGAGACTAGCACAAGGGGAGACTCTAGTGACAGAATCAGGTTGGGAAATACAATGTGAATGAGAAACTGAAGGTCAAAGAGGGGGACATTTCTTGGCGTAGAGAATCAGAATAACTCAGAGTGAAAAGGTGGAAAGACGGCCCACGAGATGAAGACGTTGGTCAGAATTAAGGACAACCAATCTGTTAAGCTTCCTCAAAATTGTGTCGATGACCAAATTAAGAAACAGAGTAAATATCCTCAGCTCTGAGATAGGAAACAACCCTATGCAAAAGCAATGGTCCTACTAAGAGGCTTTTTATGCAAGGCAGGGCCACAAATTCCTGAAAGTGACAGTAACTTGTATTTCTACCTGAAAATTAGGTGGCATTTTCCAAGGGTCTATATAAACTAGGTGAAATGCAAGTTGAGCTAATCTGCATCCATAACCAAGGAAGCTGACCACTCACTTGTGGTCTTATCCTTACATACTTGCAGTTGATTATGACCTTTGATACAACCAGTATTATTATTTTTTTTTTTTTTTTTGCAATTGAACGTGTAGGCTGATTACATTAAAAAGTTCAATAAAAATAATAAAACAAAACCAACAGATGTGCACTTGTATCCACTAGAGATTAGAAATATCAAATCATCATAGAAGGATAATGGCTGGTGGTCGAATATAGTGAACATATTAGGCACTTCCTTCATTGAAATCTGAAATAAAGGAAGGGACTTGATTTCTTTCTCACACACATAGCAGAGTAGGACAATAGGACAGTTGTATTCGTATTCTCTGGTGAAGTCAGCCTTTTCTTCTACTATTGCCACTTTAGAAAAACAACCATCCCCCACCCCTAGCCCCCTCAA
Organism: Rhinolophus sinicus; assembly: GCF_036562045.2. Taxonomy (NCBI): domain Eukaryota; kingdom Metazoa; phylum Chordata; class Mammalia; order Chiroptera; family Rhinolophidae; genus Rhinolophus; species Rhinolophus sinicus. The sequence goes on from NC_133754.1 coordinate 32,015,081, forward strand.
AAAACAAAACAAAACAAAACAAAAACAAGAAAATAAAACACTTTCATTTTTTTTTTTTTAACTTTCCTCATAATCCTGAATATCTACGGTGAGTTAAGGACTTCGCTTTTAGAAGTATTTCTGTGATTTACTTTTATCTTGTTACACTAAGCTCTTCTTAACACCCAGGGATCTAATCAAATAATGTTTGCCTGATTTAAAAAAAAGGAAAAATAAGTGATTGGAGTTAGCTGAAAACAAGGTTGCCTTTTCATTAAGCTGAAACGTGGTAATTATAACATCAATGGACACCACATTAACTCAGAAATACAAATAACCTTAAGGACAAGTAGAAAGTCATAATATCTCCATCTCTTGTAACGTCTGGGTTTCAGAGATAGTGCTAGGAAGGCTTTCAAATTCTCAAATGCTTTGCTGCACCACTAGGGACTGACACCTGGTTGGTGATAAAGGTGGCTTGATTCTGGCAGGGTTGAAACATCATTATTTATTTTTTTAAATAAAATCAATTAACTGTTTATAGTCAAAACATAAAAAGAGCAATTTTACTTGCTCTTTATTAAAAGGCTAACATTCATAACCTACAGAGAAAATGTTTAAAGAAAGAAAATAACAATTGTTGGAGAGGCTCTGGAGAAAAAGAAACCCTCACGCACTGCTGGTGAGAACATAAATTGTTATAGGCACTACGGAACACAGTATGGAGGTTCCTCAAAAAATTAAGAATAGAATTGCCATACAACCCAGCAATCCCAGTTATGGGTATCTACCCAAGAATCTGAAAACATTTATCTGTAAAGATAGATGTACTCTGATGATCATTGCAGCATTATTCATTGTGGTCAAGACATGGAAACAACCAAAGTGTCCTTCCATAGATGATTGCATAAATAAGTTGTGGTACATATATACAATGGAATATTATTCAACCATAAGAAAACATGAAATGCTGTCATTTGTCACAGCATAGATGAATTATGAGATTATCATGCTAAGCGAAATAAGCCAGGCAGAAAAAGTGGAGAACATATGATATCATTCCTACCTGGGGTATAAAAGTGAAAGAAACAAAGGAAGAAGACAAACAAAGAAAACAAAACTCATAGACACAGACAACAACAGGAGGCTAGTGGGAGAAGGATTGTAGAAGAGGGAAAAAGGAGTCAAATATATGCTGATGGAAGGAGAACTGACTTTGGGTGGTGCATGCAAAATGCAAGATGATGCATTATAGAAATGTACACTTGAAACCTGTATTAGTTAACTAACCAAAGTCTCCCCAATAATCCATACAAATTTTTTAAAAATTTAAAAATAAATGAAAATAAAAAAGAAATTTATCTAGAAAAAAAGGAAACTTTTATGCCTCATAATAAATATCACTCATTTTAAAAGCCTTCACTTCTCTTTCTCTAAATATTATCTTTATTAATTATCACCTATAAAACACTCCAGGCATTTTTCACAGATCCAGGCTCTCCATCTGTTTTGGTTTATTATCTATCAGCTGGATAGATAATAGAAGCAAAACATTCTAACACTACATTTATGCCAATTATCAAATTATTAAAGATTTCCTGTTCTTTCAAACAATGAGGAATCTTTCCCTATATAAACCTGTTATCATGCCATTCTCTTCCAAATACAGGTTCTATTTTTTTGTCCATTCCTCATGCTATAATGCAATTTGTTTGAGAGATCTTCCATAAATTTGTGTTTCAATTGTGCTTGCTGTGACAACTCTTAAACACGTTGAAACCAAAGAAAATAAAAACCTCTTTTATTCTGCACAATATGACCAACATAAGATTCGTAATTCAAGAGTTAAACAAACTTATTTACAAAAACAAACAAACCTGGAAGTGATTAATTTAAGTCACCATTTATAAGATTAAGACATAAAAAAGAGAACATGAAATGAGAACCTGAATCTATAAGTTTATCAGCATCTTTCTATTTAGAAATACACAGTAAATTGTTCACTACAAGTTGCATTAAACACATTACTGGGCCACATTCAGTCAGAATGTTAAAAAAAAGAAATCTTCTCAAAATAGTCTCTCTTTTCTCTATAGCAGAATGACCGATAGAAATGATCAATAAGTGCAGTAGACATAATCTTTCTCAACTTTAGAAAGGGTACTGATTCTGTCCTGACAACTATAAGATTAAACATCCAGGAAAAAAATGTAACTTTGACTACAAAATTATGGAGGAGGCTGAACAACTTGTTATTGGTGTTTAGTGGATTATGTCATATGACTAGAGGGGATAAAGGATGCATTTAGTGGTTGCTTCTTGACAGTTATTACTGCCATCCATAGCCTGGATCAATACTTTCTCTCAGAAGGAAAAAAAATATATATATATACACACACACACACACACACACACACACACACACGTATGTATATGTATATATGTATATATACATATACATATGTGTATATATACGTATGTATATACATGCATATATGTGTATATATACACATATGTATATATACGTGTATATACACATGTATATATACATATATGTGTGTATATACATATATACATACATGTGTTTATATACATATGTATATATGTGTGTGTGTGTCTTTGTTATTCACTTGGAACTCACTTGGAACTCTCATATATATATGTATGTGTGTATATATATATATATACACACACACATATGTGTGTATATATGCATATATATACATGTATACATATATGTATATATACACATATGTATATATACACATATATACATGTATATGCACATGTGTGTGTGTGTGTGTGTGTGTGTCTTTGTTACTCACTTGGAATTCTATGGACAAGTAATTGTCCAATCTGCCAGTCACCATTTCATCTGTATCCCCCGTACCTCATTCAAACCACACACATATCTTTCTCTTTCCTTTTATAGCTATTCTTATTTCTATTCTTGACTGTCTTTTAAATCATAAGAACATAAGGAAATATTGCTATGCATTAATTTATTTTAAGTTCTACAATATCACATTGTACAGTTCCCAAATCATAAATGAAATAACGCACCTGATTTGTAAAAATCTCTGTTCTTGCGGCTTCCGAGGGTTCATCTTTGCAATAAACTTTTGGGACAATTGCCTCACTCCCTGCACTCAGGAGTTACTGATTGAGAGTGAGTTGGAACCTGGGATTTCATACTTTCCACTTGTGCCTTATAACTAGGTATGTTTGGGAAACACTGATGTTAATAATACAGTCTAGCATGTCCTTCAAGTTTTCCAAACAAGAAGTAGTCGAAATTCTATTTATAACATTATCTGCATCTTGGTCATGATGAGTAATACAGAACTTTTAAGGAATGTTTACCTATGAGTATTATATCATCATCAAAAGTTACATATTTTTATAAAAATGTTAATATAGCATTCAAAGGTTTAGCATTAGTCCCATTTTGATATAAAATGAGAGTCTCGGTTACAGATGTTGACTATCACAGAGTATTTGGTAAATGATTTAAAGGCCGTTTCAAAGTTACTAATATAATGTACACAGAGAAAGACTCAATGCTAGGTAAAGAATTCCTGTTAGCATTTTTGTCTTTAGAGAATCCTCAAAACTATGCTAACCAATCCATTTACATAAAGCTCTTTCACGTTTGATCTGAAAATGTAGTTCCTATGAAGTTTAAGAAACAGAGGGAAAATATATGTTATATTATCTATATATACTAGCTACCAAGAGATTGGAGAAAACAGCACCCTGGACTGACCACACGCTGTGAGATGGTGTCCAAACTCCTGTTACAGCAGGAATCTAAAGGCTGAATTATGGGCGTGATTGTAACCTGTGCTCATTTTGAAGTTACACTTGGCTGGAATCATTCCCTACACGGAGGACTGTCCCTCCTTCCTTCTTCTCTTCCTCTCTTCTTTTACTTCCTACATTGCCTTTGGCTGGCAAGGATTTAAAGTGAGATATACAAGTATGTTTCTAACCTCCTCAAAATCTTCAATGGTTACATAATTCGGACACAATAAAAGCGAAACTAGTTTTCATTGAATGGTCACCGCATGGCCTCTGCCAATGTTAACATCCTTCTCGGCTCTTTTCCCAACTCACACTTTATGTTGCAGTAACTCTTAGCTACTTGTGCTTCTCTGACATGCGAGACTTTAAAACCCTTATGGCTGGGATGCTCTTTTCTTGTTTGTCTTCAAGGCACATGTTTGATCATCATTCACGTCTCATTTCTATTTTACTTTCTAAATGTTCTATCATGCACAGCTCAAACATAAATATCATCAATTTGCATTAGTTTTATTTGGCATGTAATATTATCAGTATCTACTGTGTGTTCCAAAAGCAGCTGTAAATGCATCATGACTATTCATTAAGACAATGTTATAATTGATAACTAAGGCTTTGAAGTCCTCATAGAGTGCTACAGCCGGACATGACCTTACATTCATTTTCACATGGCTTCTTTTCATTATACACAGGGAGTATGAATACATTGCGAGGGTTGCTTTCAGAGTGAACCTCAAAGTTGAACATTTCAAGTTCGTATGTCTTGATTTAGTTTGTTCCCAAGATCCTTGCAGTTTCCAAAATGTTAGGAAAAGAAAATGATTAAATCTTCATTCAAAACCATCTGTGAGAAACCTCAGCTTCACCTTCTAACAACAGACCAAAAAAAAAGTTTAACTCTTCTACTCTTAATATGTGTGTTTTATCTGATTTTAGTAAAATTCTAATAATTATCTCTAAAAAAAGAGCTGTTCTGATGTAAAACTTGTTTATCTCTTTTAAAAATCCATGGTTATCCCAAATGTCCAAAAATCAAAACAAAACAAAAAAACCCCTCAATTTCAAACGGGGACTGTGAGTCAATGAGAAATATAGGTAGAACCTAATGTCACAATTGTGTGCATTTTATAAACACTGGCTTGGACAATAGATTTGTAAAATGTGTAAAAAACAATATCTAAATTCATGTGGCTGAGGGTCTACTGATGATTTCATACCCTGATAGGAATGAGAATGAGAAGTCTGTAGAATTCAACAGGCCAACAAAGAAACATTCATATTAAGCTGAGTATTTCTGCATATATTATTAATAAATGTGAAATTCCTTTACATGCTATTTCTTAATAAAATCTGTGATGAATTGCATCCATATTGCAAGATATCAATAAACAATCGAATCTGATTCCGATCATCAAAGTTCTAATGATATCCGAAGATGTTAAATATTTTATTAAATCTGTTTCTGTGGATGAGATGTTAGCATAGTCTCTGGGATCTCTCTTCACTCATCATTGTTAGACATACACACACATTTATTTGTTTGTTTGTTTATTTCTGAGCAGGGTCCTTATGAAAAACTGTGAAGGATCTGATATGTTTCCCTTATTTCATGATTTACTAGTTATTACCTCATAGTCTGAAGAGATTCTAAAGAAGGTTAATATTAGAGGAAATGGGAGAATCTTCCCCATAAGTATCTTATTTTATAGATGCTGGCAGAGTTCAGGTGATTCCTTGGTCAGAGGTATACAATGTTATTGCTCACAGCGCAGCACCCAGGAGCTCCATGGTTGCATTGGTCTCCCTTGCTCCCCAAGGCCCACAGAGTGATACAGAGAAGCCCTGGTGAAGTTTGCACATGCAGAAGGCTTGCATCACAGGTAAGAAAACCTTAAATTTATGGAACCCCAATCATATAAGGAAACTGCTAGCAAATCTGTCCAAACTTTGATCTGTCTGGTGGTATTATATTTATTATCCTAGTTAGTAATTAAATCAGCATTGTGCCCTGGAGGGAGCCACTAACACTGCTGTGTAGTTATTTACTATACAAACTTCCTTGAAAACATAGTCCGGAACTAATAACTTTCCAAAACAGAGAGCACAAGCTCCAGATGGGTTCACTGGTGAATTACACCACTTATGAGGAATTATGCCAATTCTTTACAATCTTTTTCAGAAGACAGAAACAGAGAGAATACTTCCTAAATTATTCTAAGAGACCAACATTTCCCTAATATCAAAACGAGAAAAGACATTACAAGAAAACTAGAGACTGACATCTTTCATGAGCATAGGCACAGAAATCCTCAATAAAATATTATCAAATAGAATCTAATAATGTATAAAATGACCAAGTGGGATTTATCCCAGGCAGGAAAAGGTTGTTCAACATTTGAAAATCAATGTAATCTATTACATCAATGGACTAAAAATAGAAAAATCACATGATCAATTCAATAGATGCAGAAAAAGCATTTGACAAAAATTGAACCCCAACTCATGATAAAAAATTCTCAGTAAGCTAGGAACAGAGGGGAACTTCCTCAGCTTGATAATAAATATCTACATAAAGCATACAGCTAACATCACCTTAATGGTGATAAATTCAAAGCTTTCCTATGAATATCAGGTAAAAAGTAAGAAAATCTCCTCTCACTACTCTTTATTAACAATGGATTCAAACTTCTAGCTAATAAAACAAAACAAAACAAAACAAAAGGAAATAAAGATGTGTATAAAAAAACTGAAGGAACATATAAAACTGTTTTTGTTTACAAATGAAATGATCATCTATGTAGAAAACCTGAAAATATCAACAAGTAAACTTCTGGAACTAATAAACAATTATAACAAAGTTAAAAGATAAAATATTAATACATAAAAATCAATCACTTTCCTATATACTGGTAATGAACAAGTGGAATTTGAAATTAAAGACAAAATCCCATTTATATTAACATCACTAAAATTAAATACTTAGGTATAAACAAAACATGTACAGGATCTCTGAGAGGAAACATACAGAATGTTGAGGAATGAAACCAAATAGATAGATAGATAGATAGATAGATAGATAGATAGATAGATAGATAGATAGATACGATAAGATAGATGATAGAAGATAGATAGATAGATAGATAGATAGATAGATAGATAGATAGATAGATAGATAGATAGATAGATAGATAGATAGATAGATAGATAGATAGATAGATGATAGATAGATAGATAGATAGATAGATAGATAGATAGATAGATAGATAGATAGATAGATGATAGATAGATAGTCCATGTCATGGATAGGAACACTCAATATTGCCAAGGTCAGTTCTTCCCAACTTGGTCTATAGATTCAATGCAATCCTAATGAAAATCCCAGCAAGTTTTTGTGGATAGCAACAAACTGTTTCCAAAGTTGAAATGGAGAAGCAAAAGACCCAGAATAACCAACACATTACTGAAGGAGAAGAATAAAGTCATAGGACTGATACTACACAATTTCAAGACTTACTATATACTATAGTAATCATGAAAGTGTGTTATTGGCAAAAGAACTGATGAACAGGTCAATAGAACAGAATGGAGTGCCCCAAAATAGATCTATACATGATAAATATAGTCAACTGATCTTTGACAAAGGAACAAAGGTAATACAGTGGCACAAAGATAGTCTCTTTAAGAAATGGTGCTGGAACACATGGATATCCAGGTGCAAAAAATATATATCTAGGTACAGAACTTATGCTGCTCACAAAAATTATTGAAATGGATCATACACCTAAATGTAAATGCAAAACTATAAAACTCCTAAAAGATAACGTAGACAAAACCTAGATGACCTTGAGTATGGCGATAATGTTTTAGATACAATACCAAAGGCATGATTTGTGAAAGAAATAAATGATGAGTTGAACTTAATTAAAATTAAAAACTTCAGCTTTGTAAAAGACAGTGTCAAGAGAATGAGAAGACAAACCACACAATAGGAAAAAAAATACTAGGAAAGACACACTAGGTAAAGACTGTTATCCAAAATATAACCAAAATAACTCTTAAAGCTCTACAATGAGAAAACAAATGACACAATTAAAAAATACGCTAAGAATCTTTACAGACATCTCACCCAAGAAGATATGGAGATAGCCAGTAAGCATATGAAAAGATGTTCCATATCTTATGTCATCAGAGAAATACAAACGAGAACAACAATGAAATACCAGTACACACCAATTCGAGTGGCTGAAATCTAGAACATTAATAACAACAAATGCAGACCAGGATGTAGAGCAACAGGAATTCTCATTCTTTGTTGCTGTGAATGCAGAATGGTACAGCCAGTCTGATTTCTTACAAAACCAAATATATTCTTACTATATGATCAGCAATCATGCCCCTTGATATCTACCCAAATGAATTGAAAACTTACATCCACACAAATTCTGCACATGGATATTTATAACAACCTTATTCATAATTGTCAAAACTTGGAAGCAACCAAAATGTCATCCAATATGTGAATGGATAAATAAACTGTGGCACAATGCAAACAATGGGATATTATTTAGTACTAACATCAAGGAACCTTAAATGAGCATCGGTAAGTGAAAGAAGACAATCAGAAAAGGCTCCATATTATATGATTCCATGCAGGATGTTGATAATGGGGGAAGCTGTGCATGTGTGGGGGCAGGGAATATATGGGTAATCTCTGTACCTTCCTCTCCATTCTGCTGTGAAACTAAAATTGTTCTAAAAAAAATAGTCATAACAATAATAAAAGGCAGTCCAGTACAAAAGTGAACTTAAGACATGCAGAAACATGAGACACCTATGGGGAATGTTCTCCTAAATTCTCTATAATCTTAAGCTTCTTTAGGACCTCTTCAGAACATAAGGTAATAACTAAACAAAACTGGAAACACTAACTTCTCAAAACATCCACTTTTGGCTGTAATCTCATTGCATAGTGGTAGCTTGATTTTGTTTCTAGGTTCAGGATCCCTAGAAGCAAAGCCTGAAATAAGGATTATTTTGCAAATGATATAGTGATGGAATTCTGTCAGTGAAGGGTTTAAGAGTGTGAGGGATGCAAGATTAGGCAGGAAAACAAAGCTAGATAAAGATTTGGTTTAAGCTGATCTCTAGCTTCAGCCTGAACAAAAAGGGAGTGTGAATGATGTTACAAAGTTGTCCGACCTTGAGGAAAGGTGGCTAGATTTCTGTACCCATATGTCTGCCAGTCTTTGGTTTTACGCAGCTCATAGGAGCACAAAACCATGAGACATTTCCACTTGGTTTAGATGACTCAATTTAGTCAAGTTTATTTCTCAGAGTAAGAGTGAAGTGTTGAGGAACTCTCAGCCAACACCTACTGTAGCTGAGAGATGGGCACTCCCAGTAAATGAGATATGGGTAGGGCACCAACAGTATTTAGTAAATAATATAATGACTTTAAATACAATATTCATAAGTTGACTTAGAATTTGTTACATAAGCAGACTGAGCAAACATACATGTGTCAAATTCACCCATGAACACACACATGTGCACACAAACATGTACATACAGTTCTACTATAACAGATACGGAGTATGAAACAAACAAATATGTTTAACTTATATAAATTTGTTATATTTTATGAAGCATTTGGAATTAGAAAGGTGAATGATTTATCTTTATTATTTGCCTAGGGATTTTAGACCTAATGGCTAACTTTTTTTCCCCTTAATGCATTCCCTGCAGCATGTTCTGGCAATAAAAACAATTTCAGACATATTAGCACTGCACTCGAGGTTGTGATAATTATTATTCAGAAGAATGTTGTAGCATATAAATATTTAAATTTCATAAAGTATTTTATTTTTGTGGCTTTTAGCAGTTTATTTAAATTGATGCTCATATATTTTTCTTCCATTTGAAAAACAAAATAGCTAATAGTAGTATTCATAAAATAATTTTGCTTTTGGAGTTTTAAGAGTCCAGCACCCTAACAGGTGTTGGTGAGTCTTTATAAAGAAAATAGAACTATAAATTAAGAAATAATAATTAACTCCCTATTTAAATTACAATAATTCTCTTTCAGTAAAAAGCTACTTCTCTTTTTAAGAACTCAGGCACTGTTTTGCCAAAAACAAGTACTATTTTATATTGTTTTATATAGGGCACTTTTCAACACATACATTCAAAATGTCAATATACATATGCTTTAACTCTATTCGTCAGGGAAAATATCATTTGCTCATATACAGGGTACTGATGATCACGAGATGCAAGACACTTCATGGTTGAAAATGTAATGGCTGCTTAGCAGACAAATTCCTTAAACAGTAATGAAGGTCACCAAAAATGCCCTTCACTTACGCTGAATATGTCAGACTTCCTTTTCATCCAATCATAACTATGTTGCATTACGTGGAGGATTTTAATGAGGGATGCAAGTCTGAATTACCAAATAAGAAAATGTGTGTGTTGTGACATAAATGAGATATGTTTGAAGACTTCATCACTAGCCACGCTTTGCGCCAACAGAATCTTACATATTCCCTCAATGCTATTCTAGTTTGTCTTCCATACATCCAGTGACAGACACCAAATGTCATTACCTTTTCAACACAAGTGATACTTGACCCTTTACAAGTGTGATTTTGTGTGATGCTCATAATAATCCCTAAAGAGAGCTTATTATTATATCTATTATTCAGAAGAAAGGTATCCTTTAACTGGAATATACGTTACACAATAGACAGAATAATTACTATTCTACTCCTATGATTGGCATAAGAGGATGGGGACTAAGGGCTGATAAGAAGATGAATCTTCAAGCTAGGCCATAAGGGCAAGTCACCTCTTCCATCACTATAAAAAAAAATTGCATAATGCTACTGTAAGAGGTCCAAAAACTATGCAAAAATAAGGTAAATTTTCAGAAGAAACATAGGTTCTATTTCAAGTACTGTGAACTGTAAAGTACGGTAAACTGGAGAACATGAGGGAAATATGCTATAATTATCTTCACATAGTTATGGTTCTACTAACATTCCAAAGTAAAATTTTAAATGACCACTCTCTCTAGAATTAGAAACACATATATATCTTAATATCTATAGCAATGACACAGAGATATTGTAAAATGTTTAGGTGCACCCTATATCATTAATCAAATACAATACAATGGTGAAGTATTTTTAATATTGGCCTTTATTGCATTTAATTAATGAAAATTAATGATTCATGGAGTTGCAATATGGATATCAGAAGATTTATTTGAAAAGACTTAGAAACATCTGGCTTCTATCTGTAAATTTTGCATGACCTTTCAGAACGTGTTATATCTTTTCATATGTTAAATGAAGAGGTTAGATCAAATTATCTATAAGCTCTTTTTTGGATAAACATATTATGATTTTATGTATAACACTCTGTTAACCAAAATTTTATTTAAACAAATATATCAAAATACTTTGTAAGGATAAGGTCAGTATATTTAAATACAAAATGTCATTAATATTTTAAAATATATTTTATATTTAGAATGTCTAAGTAATTTTATTTCATTAAAATATATGCAGGCAATATAATTTTCTTATAAAATAGAACATTTATCTGATATGTAACTAACTAACTATTAATCCTAGAGTACAGCTAATTTAGAAAACTGTTTTATATCTGAAGGACTATTGAGATTTCACACATAACAAACAAGAATATTCATGATAAATAATTTTGATTTTTGAAAGAATTTAGCCAATGCTTATTTTAAAAATCTATAAGATACTTGCAAAATAAATAATTTTTAATGAGAATGGAAAATTAAGATTACATTACTTTATATACCACCTCTTCTTTATCCAGTCATCTATCAAAGGACACTTTGGTTGTTTCCATGTCTTGGCCACCATAAATAAAGCTGCAGTGAACACAGGAGCACAAATGTCTTCACGGATAAATGTTTTCAGATTTTTTGGGTAGATACTCAGGAGAGGGATTGGTGGGTCATATGGTAATTCTATTCTTAATTTTTTTAGGAACCTCCACATGTAATGGAATACTATTCTGCCATAAGAAAAGATGAAATAATGCCATTTGTGACAACATGGATAGATCTTGAGATTATTATGCTAAGCGAAATAAGTCAGAAAAAGTAGAGAACCATATGATTTCACTGACATGTGGTATATAAAACTGAAAGCAACAAAGAATAAGACAAACAAATGAAGAAACAAAAACTCATAGACAGACAATAGTTTAGTGGTTACCAGAGGGTGGGGAGGAGAGGCGTTGTAGATGAGGGTAAAGGGGATCAAATATAAGGTGATGGAAAGAGAACTCACTCTGTGTGGTGAACACACAATGTGATGTATAGATGATGTAATACAGAATTGTACACCTGAAACCTATGTAACTTTACTAACAATTGTCACCTTAATACACTCTAATAAAATAAAATAAAAAGATTACATTACTTTAAATTGCATTTACTGAGAACATTATTTTTTTAAGTGACATGTGGGTAGCTAAGTAAAAAGCAAAAGTCTTGTTTGCGATTCTAGATATCATAATATTTTACTCCCTATTCATAGTGTATTGTAACTGTTTGAAAAAATGACTGAACAAGTGTTTGTTTCCCTTCTTCATAATTTGAGCTTGTACTAAGAGACTGTAAAGCATTTCAAATTGTTGTAATAATGTTTAATGTTGCTGTAAATATGAGTTTAGTAATTCTATAGTCTGAGCCTAACACCAGAGTTTCACATTTCACATTTTCAAACTTTTGGAATTCTGAATGTAATAAATGAAAGGTTAAAATATTTGTAAATTATTAATACAGTAGCAATACTATTTTGCACTTCCTTGCCTATATTGTCAATGGAGGGCATTAAAATACACACATTTAATTTTATTAAAAACCATAAAATATTTGAAACTAATATTACATTTAATGGAAGGAGGAAATTCACAGCCATTATCGATTCTTCTATTTAACAATCCTAGGAAATATGGCAAATCTTATTAGATATAAGTTTTTGAAGGGACATCTCTTTCCTGGCTTAGTTGCCACTCTATCTTTTCATTTAGCAAAGTTCCCAAGCAGTTGATACTCAAAAATGTTTGTTAAATAAATAGTTGAATTGGTCACTAGTACTATAATAATGACACAAAAGAAACCATTATGCCTCTTGTAAAATAGCAGACTTTCATAATTAGTCAAAATGGAATTACTCAGGACTAGCACTCCAATTTAACAATAGTACATTAAAAATCTGTTTTTCAAAATTGAATTGTTCACATTCATTCAATAATTCTTAGCATTCAGTTTGATGCTGTTCAAAACCACAATAGTTTACAATGATTTTCAGTTTTTAATGATTATATAAAATTTCTTCAAGAATATAGAGATTACATAAAACAAAGCATATCAATATAGATAGATAGATAGATAGATAGATAGATAGATAGATAGATAGATAGATAGACAGACAGATAGATAGATTTATTTATGTTTACTAGACTTGAAGCTTGAAAATGCAAGGCAACATTTATTAATCATTTCTTTATCTTGATTCCTGGTAAATCATTTTCTAGTGCTAAGGTATGGCAATATAGTTCTAAAAATGAATGCTAAAATGGCCACATCATTAGCTATTTATACATCTTTACTTGTCACTATTATCAAATAATTTATGATTCCCAAAGAGAGGTTCTAAAACAAATGGGAAAAACCTTGTTGAGAAAACCTGACTATCACTTACTGAAATGTGATGTTAAGAACCTGTGATTTCTGTGTTTTATTGTTTTGTTTTGTTTTTTGATTGAGTAATATATTTTCTAAATTTTCATTCAAAGAAAGTAAAATAAAAAGGAAAAATAAGTTACAAGACCCTTAATAAAATGTATGAACAATCATTATTATGGAACTATTATAAAATTGTCAAAGAAACTTATGAATAAGAAATTCAAATCATTAAAAAGAATAGTGGTAGTAAATTGCATTTCCTTGTTTTGTACTTCCTTGATTAATTGGATATTTGTAAATAAAAAATCTGTCTGAAATGTAATAACAGTAGCTTTGAAATTTTATCATTTTCTAGGGAGGAATACTTTATTTGAATGCATATGTGACAGGGCAATGTTGAAAATTTTTATTTTTACTCAAAAGCACAACAATTATGAATATGAGCAAAACATTCCCTCTTCTTGAAATTGCTCTTATTGGAAGCATTCATACAAAACAAGACATCACCTCCATTTTTCATTCTATGGCATCACCAACCTCCTCACCTCTGAACTCAGGTCCCACTAGTAACATCAGTCACTACCATTGATCATCAACATAACCGAGGTTCAAGCTTCTCAACAGAGCTGTCAGATTCCATACTGTATAACCTCTTTGATCATAAAGTATCTTTACATTTACCAATCAAATATATTCCAATGTTCTGATAATGAAGATAAAACACACTAATGTTCTTTAATGAAAAGTACATATTTAGTTATATTGCATATGTTTGGCTTGTCTAGACAGTTGCCAATGTTTCCCCTTCACTGTCTCTTTTTTTTATTTTTATTTTTTTTCTTTTTTATTATTGGTATTTATTTTTTAAATTAAGGTTTATTGGGGTGACAATGGTTACTGAAGTAATATAGGTTTTAAGTGTACAATTCTGTAATAAATCATCTATATATCACATTGTGTGTTCACCACCCAGAGCCAGTTCTCCTTCCATCACCTTATATTTGATCCCGTTCACCCTCATTTACCACCCCCCGATGTCCCTCACCCCTACACTCTGATAACCACTAAACTATTGTCTATGTCTAAAGGGCTGCCATCCACAAGGACAGACATACACTGACTGTGATTAGATTACATGACCCTAACTCTCCTGGATGTAATGAATCAGAATGGAATATATATATATTCCCTGCTGAAGCCATGAGTTTCTCTGACCCTTGGAATGGGAACTTACAGAAAGCAAACTCTCTCTGCTGGTATCATTCATGGTAAAGAAAAAAGCTTCAAAATTACATACAGGTGCTTCAAGCTTAGCATATGTACCAAAAAGCATATATGATGGGATACATGCTAGATAATGTGTTTTTACATTTTGTAGATTAAAATCTATTTTGAATGTTGCAAGTAATTTTTAATAGAATAGTGCTTGAAATATATATGCTTTGTTGGACCAATGTACAGTGGGACAGTGATCTTCACCAATTAATTCATTTGAGTAACTTAGAAAAATAATTGAATTGAAAAGGTACACTTTTTGTTTTCTGTTAGGTTTCAAATTGCACGGTAGCTCTTATGCACCAGAAAACAAATATTGTTTGTTAAACCATTGCTATCCCCAAGATAGTCTTCTGTGTGCTCCCCTACGAATACCCTCACTCTCATATGCTATCTCAGCCAAGAGAAAGGGTACCTGGATACAATGAACTTACAGCTTTTCATTATAGATATTTGACTGTATTATTCAAGTTGTTCTATGAATCTCAGGGCACTTAGTCCTAAGTCTATTGGAACAGAGAAGAAACAATTAATTCGTGTTCATACATTGAGCAATTCTTTCACCAGGAATCAAGACACAGTTTTTTTGGACTATCTGTAACAGGTAATTAACAAAGGAAACCAGCAGTCTAACAGTATAAAAGAACATGATAGAAGACAACCTGTTAGAAGAATCTAGTGTCTTTAGAAGCAAATGTAAGCCCTTTCCTGGCAAGGAGCAGAGGGGGAACAAAGAAACAGGGATGGTGTTGCAGCCCCTGGGTGGCCTGGGCCAAGGACACTGCCTGAGGACCCTAGATGCCTCTTAGAGCATGAGTTCAGGCAACCATTTCTCTGAGGGGGGCCTGGCAACCTTCACATTCCAAACTTTGCCACCAGGACCAAAACAGAGAAAGGCTGCGAATGACCTTTTCAGCTGCCAGCGCCATCATGAAAGCCAATGGGACCAGCACATACCAAC
Organism: Rhinolophus sinicus; assembly: GCF_036562045.2. NCBI lineage: Eukaryota > Metazoa > Chordata > Mammalia > Chiroptera > Rhinolophidae > Rhinolophus > Rhinolophus sinicus. The sequence goes on from NC_133754.1 coordinate 32,030,836, forward strand.
AGCACGCTTGTCTACTCTCCACAAAACAAGGAAGCCAGTGTGCTCCCATCAGCACCCCAAACTCAGACTTGGCCATCTTGGTCCACACCCTGAACTCTGAGTCCAGCATAACCCTGTGCTCCATATTCTTGCAGTCCAAGGAGGAAGAGGAGCTGGAACTGCTGGTGTTTCCCCAGCTGCCCTTGGTGAAGCTCTGCTTCAGTGTATTCAAGGATCCTGGGATCACAACGTGTGAGCACACATTCTGTCCAAGACATGACTTAAAGTCAGAGAAGTGTCTGGTGGGCAAAGCACATAAATGGTAGTGGTGAACAACATCACCGAGGCTAAGCAGACTGGGGAGCTCTTCATCCACTGAAGGCAAGGCTACTGGATGGCTGGGGAAGGAAGCCCATTTTTTTACTGTGGACCCCTGGATAGGTGCTCCATCACCATCAAGCTTAGCACCTGGAAGGAGCATGAGGACAGGTCTGCATGGTGCCCTGAACGCTTCAGCTTTCTGCCCTTCCTCAAGACAAACCTGCAGGCCCACGTCAGGTATGCGTGCACATTAAGTGTCCCCACTTCCAGTATGGGTGCATGTTTATTGGGAACCAGGACACATATGAGACACATCTCGAGGCAGCTCCTGCAGTAGATGGACTATTTCTTCCATGAAATGCATGTGGTGGTGGAACTGAAGGAGCAGGACATTGCATTTCTGAGCTCCATGCTAGGCAAGCTCTATGAGAAACCTGACCAGCTGAAGAAGGGCTTCAGCTGAAGATTGATGCCCTGGAAGAAAACCCAGGCAAGCTCAGTGAGGACCTCATGGGGTTTTGGCGGCATGGGTCCATGTTGAACGACAAGCTATTGCACACCAACACATGGCTGAACACGGGCATCTTAGGATCCTATGAGCCTCAGCAGATTTTCAAGTGCAAAGGAACCTCCCTGGGCCACCAGGGCCCTGTCTGGTGTCTCTGCTTCTACTCCACTGGTGACTTACTCTTCAGAGGCTCCTCTGGAAAGACCATCAAAGTGTGGACACATGTATCACCTATACGTGCCAAAAGTCCTGGAGGCCCATGAAAGCTTCATGCTGGCACTCTGCAAACAGGGGCACAAGCTCTACAACAGCGGAGCAGACTGGACCATCAGCCAATGGGACATCCAGAATCTGTAGAAGGTGAATACAATCCAGGCGCACAACAGCCTAGTGTGAACACTAGTTTCCTTGCTCAGCATGAGCTTTGGTAATTCTCTGAAGGCCATCAAGGTTGGGACATCTTAGGAACCAAGCTGAAGTAGAATATGGAGCTCACAGACTTCAACCATGGGGTATGGACCCCAGAGACCACCCAGAGCTACCTGTACAGCAACTCCTACAAATCAAGATCTGGAACATCTAGACACTCAATGAAATCCACATCTGGCAGACATCTGGTAGCAGCATCTACTCTATCTATGTGATGAGTCGCTAGGTTGTCTGCGGCACCTAGGAGAAACTCACAACATGTGGGACATGGAGTCCCAGAAGCAGGTGTGACCCGTGATAAGCCATGTGGGCACTGTGTATGCCCTATTGGTCATCTCTATGTCTTACCAGACCAAAGCCTACCGTGCATCCCACTGCAGTCCCTCAGGGGCTGAAGGACGGGCAACATGATTGGCACGCAGACCCTGTTCTGTCACTAGGGCACTGTGACTGCAATGGCTGTGCCCCAGGGCTGAGTCTTCTCAAAGTATATGGATGGCACTGGGAAGATTTGGACTTGGTAACAGGAAATCCAGACTGGATCTTGGCTTCCTCTGGGCCAGGCTCTCCACATGAGCAGTCTCAGGGTCTCAGCCTGCTTTGTGGGGACAGGTGGGCAGGCTCAGCTCTCCATGCAGTACCCACCATGCCCTATGCTCAGCATGGCCCTGTCCTCAGTGCTGCCAGGACAATGCCCAGCCCCTCTCTCCAAGTGCCATGCTAGATACTCTCTCTGCCCACCCTCTGACCCCACTCAACATGAACTGCTGGCAGTTTTATTCACCTTTTCTGTGTTTTTAGACTGTTGATAGATTTGATTATTTCATGGCATATGCATGAAACTTAATCTGAACAGATTTGGAGTTGTCTTTAGTTGGACAAAAGGTCTATGAAGGTTAATCAAATGACAAATTAATACTTGTAATATTCTCTCACTCTGTTTGCCTGGGCATGGAATGAAACTACAGTGAAATAGATGAGTTGCTGATTTATGGGAGTCATCATTTTAGTTTGGACATTTAAAGTAATGTCTTAGTCTTGTATAACAAATATAATAAAGATGATGCTTGTTATATATATCTACAAACATGAGAGTTAAAAATATACCCATGAAATTATGGTTATTTTACGACCTTTGCTCCTGAAATCTATGTATATTATGTATTCGTATGTTCTTCAATCATATTCTCTACCTAAAATCTTCCAATAAAAAAGTGTGTAACAAATCTAATGTATGGAGAAAATACACATCTGTTAGGCAGAGATTGATTTGCTAATATACAGATGAAGACTGCACTATCCTAAAGGTGGCATTTTAGTGAGTGACACATGTCAAGCTCTAGTTGGTGATGCCCATGGCCTGACCTAATCAACACTTTAAAGTTATATCCAACTAAATCCAACATAAACATCTGTGCTAGTTTACCCAGTATGTGGAGAATTATTTCTGGATTATGTTTTCTTATGCACGGTTTAAGTTTAAGAGCTATTATACAAGCATTCTCTACACAAAAATGATTCTGATCAACTCACAGCACTTATAAATCCCACACAGTTGGGAGAGAAAATGGATGTTGTACAAAAGATTCAAATGACAACAGCTGCATCTGGCATAAACTGTGTATCTGGCACATTCTGACTCTTGTTATAACCACACAGTGCAAGTGACAATTGCTTTCCTTAATCCTGTGATTGTGTTCTGTACAATTTGAATCATTTTTCCATAACCTTTGGACCTCCTGCAGACATCTAGGTCCCTAATTTCATTGTTTAGTGCATTACATCACAGTATTGTAGCAGGACACCATGGCACTATAAATTGATATTTTATGTGCAACCTCTGTATGCACTTAATATCAATAAAAAGAAAATTACTCATAACAGTAATAGGTCAAGGCAGGCCAAAAAGAATTATTTGGAGGGATAGCAGCCACATTCGATTTTATAAGTGGTGATATTTTTCCTTGTTAATTTCAATTCTACAAATATTTATCCCAGCCTACATTGTAGGAGAGAGCAAAAATGTAACCCCTGTATTCTATGAGACAAAAATGACACATGAATCATTTAAATATAATCCAGACAGCATTGTGTGATAAGATATTTGGTGCAAATTTTAAGTTTCATAGGTGTTAGGAAATGATGTAACTAAGGGTATTTATAAGATAAATTAATCTGCCTTTATGGTGGCATTATCTTAGCCAATCACAATGGCTATAATTGTTGAGCACTTACCATTTACCAGACACTACACATTAATTCATTTAATTCCGTTGACTACCTTGTGAGTCATTTAGTATTTATTATTAGACCATCAGGTCACAGATCAAAATGTAGAATTTGGGGAGGTTAAATATGTTTCATTATTCCTTGCATTAAATGCAGACAAGATTCAAGCCCAGGTCTCTGTGACTTCAGAGTTCCTTTTCTTAAGCTTTTCCCCATCTAGACTAGTCAGGTGATAATACTCACAATAGTTTTTTTTGTGTGTGTTTTTCCCCCCAACTTTATTAAGATATCATTGACATATAACATTGTATAACTGTAAAGTGTACAATGTGTTGATTTGATACACTTGTATGTTGCAATATCATTACCACCATAGTGTTAGCTAACCCCTCCATCATGTCCCATAATTTCCATTTCTTTTTGTGCTGAAAACATTTACTACCAACTGACTTAGCAATTTTCAAGTATATAGTGCAGTATTATTATCTGTACTCACAATATTGTACATTATCCCCTGAACTTACAACCGGAAGTTAGTATCCATTGACCAATATCTCCCCATTTTCCCCATCCCCAGCTCCTGGTAATCACCATTTTAATCTCTGTATTCACAAGTTCAGCTTTTTCAAAGAATTTTTTTTTCTTAACATTAATAGACAATATTTGCAGCTTAGAGATTGGCAATGTCTGGAGAAGGTTTTGGTTTTCATGACTGGCACCTGGTTATTGCAACTGGTGGGTGGAGATGGAGATGCTGCTAATCACCCCACACCGCAGAGGAGAGCTCCCTACAACAATTACCTACCCAAATATAAACAGTGATAAGGAGACCTCAGCTAAGCATTCTTTGTTGTACAGGGCTGTCTTGTGCACCATCGTTTGGTTAGCCACACCATGCTCTCTACACATCAGATTGCATTACCATTTCCTCCTCCAACTATGACACCAAAAATGTCTGCAGATATTAACATATATCTTCTGATGGGAGGCAAGGGGATAACATCCTTACTTTAGAGCCACTGCCCTGTAATAATTAGTTAACAGCCAAATTAGAAAGACAGAGAAGTAGCCTTGGCAGATAGTCATGATATTTCAAGTAGCCTGAATAGAAATAAAAAATGTTGTTGTTTTTTATTGGGAGACAGAGGATCAGGAAATTAATTTTACCTAGGTCAATTCAGGGCATCTTCCCTATGATGTGACTGTGAAATGGATTTTCAGAATAAATAGGATGATACCAGTCAGAGAACAAAAAGAGAAGTTATTTCATTCAAAGGGAGAAGCTTGTACAAAGCCACAGCAAAGGATCAAACAATGTTGCAAATACAGGAAGTGAGGACATGTTCTCCTGGCTCATCAATAGGCTGAGGGCAGGTATGATGGTGAATTTTATATGTCAACTTGACTGGACCACAGGCTGCCCAGACATTTGGGCAAACATTATTCCTGGTGTCTGTGAGGATGTTTCTGGATAAAATTAACATTTAAATCAGTAGGTTGAGTGAAGCAGATTGCTCTCCCTAATGGGGGTGGGCCTCATCCAATCAGTTGAAGACATGAATAGAACAAAGAGGCTGAATAAGAGGGAACTTCTTTTAGTTGATTGCTTGAGCTGGCACATTGCTTGAGTCTGGCCTTTGAATTCCTACTGAAACTTTTAATTGTGTTTAAGCCTGCCAGCTTTCAGAATGGAGTAATATCATCAACTCTTGTGGTTATATGATATTCAGATTCAGAGTGGTAAAACACATCAGCTGTCAGCCATAATCACATCACACACACACACACACACACACACACAGAAACACACACGTGGGGATATATATTTATATATTTATATATTTATATATTTATATATTTATATATTTATATATTTATATATATATATGGGGAGAGAGAGAGAGAGTTGACCCTGGAACAACACAGAGTTACAGGTGCCAACACCCTCACACAGTCAAAAATCTGCATATAACTTTTGACTCCCCAAAATCATAACAACTAATAGCCTACTAGTGACTGACTTAATGATAATATAAACCATTAACATGTATTTTTACAGTATATGTATTATATACTATAGTCTTATAATAAAATAATCACAAGAAGAGAAAATACATTTACTATATTTATTCAAATAAATCAGTATAAATGAACCCATGCAGTTCAAACCTGTGTTATTCAAGTGTCCACTGTGTGGATGGATGGATAGATACTATATTTCCCCGAAAATAAGACCTCGCCAGACAATCAGCTCTAATGCGTCTTTTGGAGCAAAAATTAATATAAGACCTGGTTTTATTTTACTATAAGACCAGGTATAATATAATATAATATAATATAATATAATATAATATAATATAATATAATATATAATATAATATAATATAATATAATATAATATAATATAATATAATATAATATAATATAATATAATATAATATAATATAATATAATATAATATAATATAATATATAATATATAATATATAATATAATATAATGTAATATAATACCTGTTCTTATATTAATTTTTGCTCCAAAAGACACATTAGAGCTGATTGTTCGCATTGTCTTATTTTTAGGGAAACATGGTAGATACACAGATAGACAGAAATCTGTGCATGTGTGTATATATATATATGCATCCTGTTGATTTTATTTCTCTGGAGAACTGTGACTAATAAAGCAAGTAAGAGATGATGTGGCAGACAGAACAGGCTGGAGAGTGAGCCTGGTGTCAGATTACTCAAGGCCTTTTATAATGAGCTGAGACATTGAAACTTAAATCCAGAAAGGAAAATAAGCTAATATAAAATTATTGGTTATTTTTCATGTGTCGTTTGCCAAAATAGGGGATGGCAGTATCAGATTACATATGCTTGTCCATGAGTTTATTGGTTTGAGGAAAAGGGTTTTATTGGCAGTGTGGAGTAAAGCCAGGTTGGGATAGGCTGGGGATGAATGAAAGGTCTTACTGTTGCTGGACACCAGGTAAGAGATAATATGGATGGGCACAGGTTGCTAATTACAGAATTATGAAAGGATGGTTTAGGCAGAGGGAACAACACATAGGGGAATATGATAAAGGGAAAGAGTGGGGGCACAGGAACTCTTCTCTATTGAACAATATATCATATAATTTTCTCTTTGTATTATAACTTGGCTTTTTTATTCAAAGAAGCCACATTTTTATTCTTTTTCATTTCCATAATAGCAAGGATAAATTCAGGAAGTTAACAGTATGTGTATGGTATGCACTTATATCCTTCCAGGCTGTTTCTAAACCATGCAAATATGGTATCATATAAATACATAAAATAATTCACCCTTCCCATTTTTTTCTGTTTGTATAATGCCAAATATGACTTTAAATAACTACCCCCAACTGAATACACAGGTTGTTTCACAGCTACAGTGAATTTGAATATTTAGATCAGCCCTTGTGGATATTAGTAGGGCCAGATATTTTCCGCTGGAAAAAATAAATTATGGAACTTTGATAACTAGACAAATCAGTAGGCAAATTGTGTCTCTATTTCTCTTTATTAACTGTGTAACACATGTCTAGGCAGAAAGTAAACACAGCTAAGCGTCAGCAAGTGAGCAATAGGTTTTCTTTTTCTATGTCTTTCATCGGAGTTAACTGAGTGAGTCCAATAAACCTCTGAGGCAATCGTTCCTGAATTAGTATTATATGCTCCCGACTACACCCTGGAGACTCATACACTGACAGAAATACAAGGGGCTGTGGAGCACTTAACTTAATTGGACCAATGTTATGATCCAATGTTAAGCTTTAGTATGCCAGAGACCGTTTTGGCAATTCACAAAATCTAAGATTTTCACTAACAGGTAAGTTAATAACTGTTTAAACCACATTCCTCATGGCCTTTAGGATGACTCCAGGCAAAAATGTGCATTAAAAGTCTGTCTTCGCAGTTCTCACCTAGCCACCTATCAAACTCCTTTTGGTAGAAAAGACTTGAAATTCTCTGTTTACAAAGGTGCATGGTTGGAATTCAGTGTGTTACTTCTCTAAGTGTAATGTTATTTTTGTTTGTTTGTTTTTTAAAAACCTTAGTTTATACGCAGTTATAAGAGTCTCTGTTCCTTTTCAAAGACTCATGCTTTAAGAACAGGTAGGTTAAATATTTAGCTGTCATGGATGTCTTATATCCTTTCCCATTACCCCAGCTTCTGCCTCTGCCTTCAGGCATATCACAGAAGAGCAGTTTATCACTTGATGCAAAGGGAGAAGGTGACAGAATGCAGAAGAAGTGTTAGAAAAAAGAAAGAGATGAAAGAGAGGGGTTAACCAGACATTGCAGAGCTGTTAGTGCTTCTGAGAAGTGAGATAGAAACCATAGCTAAGGCCCTCCTACAGTCATAACATCCATCTTTTACTTTGGGAGAGTCACCGAAGTTCAGATTTTTGCTCTTTCTGGATTCATGCATTGACCCTACTTCATTTAAGAGCAGGGATAGCATGTTACTGAAATATGCATTTTCATTTTATACTTTCTTCTGAATTATAACTTCTCTTAAGTCACATTTAAAAAGGCAAGCTGTTTATGAAAAACAAAATAATATAAGTCTCTTCCTGAAATCACATGAAAGTATACATATTTAATAAGCTTTATAACAACATAAATAATTTATTCTAATATATATTGGAGGAAATATATAGTTTTATTCTAAGACAGGAACAAAAACAACAAAACAAAGGAAAATAAAAACATTGCAGGAGTTTATAGATTTATTTACTACATTTCTAAGTCAGTGTCAATCAGAATAATAGTTTACTTTATAGTAAATTCAATGGAAAAATGAAGTCATTTCCCTTTGTTGTAGAAAACACAGTGTTTCACATTAAAATATCATTGGTAGTGATGAGCTGCTCAGTGAAACTATGACTTATTTTCAATATAGAGTTTTCTTTTAAGAATAATTCTAAAATTTTATTATTTTGTTTCACAGAAGTTCACAGTCATACGATGTCATCTTGATAGTTCTACGAGTTCACACTGTGGTAGTATCCACAAAATTAGAGCAATTGAGTCTAAAATTAAGTAACCATCATTACCATATATTAATAAACTTCTGAATAAAATACAGGTATCTCTATAGTTTATTTGAAACTTTTGGCTCATAAAATAAAATTTAGTACGTCACCACAATTTCACATGCTGCTATTTGATATTTCTTCTGAGCCCTCCTACTTGCTGAGAAATATAGGACATTTATGTATCTTGGGAATTAACGATTAATCTTAATTGAGTCCTTACTATGGCACATACTGATATGTGCCTGTCTGCTGAAATTGTGGCTTCTGCTTTACAATATGTATGGGGTTTACTGAAGAGATTCCTGGAAAAGAACTTATGCTAAGGAAAAAAAAAATTTGAGCGCATGTAATTTGATCTAGTAACAATGTCTTAGACCTCACAGAGAACACCAGTCTTCCCATAAAGTATTGTCTTTCCCTCAGAAATACACCCAAACTACTTCCAGAGAAATATGAACAAATCCTAGAGAAAAGACAATAAAATAAATTGGAAACAGCCATTTCAAGTCCATCAAAAATTGTTAGAACTAATAAACTATTCAGTAAAGTTACAGGATACAAAATCAATATGCAAAAATCTGTTGTTTCTATATACTAATAATGAATTAGCAGGAGGATAAATTCAGAAAACAACCCTACTTACTATTGCATCGTTAGGAAAAAAAATACCTAAGAATATATTTAACAAAGGAGGTGAAAGATCTGTACTCTGAAAACTATAAGATACTGATGAAATAAATTGAAGACAACAGAGTAAATGGAGATACTCTGTGCTCATGAATTTGGAAGAATTAATATCCTCAAAATGTATACACTACTGAAAGCAATCTATAGATTCAGTGAAATCCCTATCAAAATTCCAATGGCATTTTTCAAAGAAATAAAAAGATAATAATCCTAAAACTTGTATGGAGTGACAAAAACCCCCAATAGCTAAAGCAATCTTGAGAAAGAAGAACAAAACTGGAGGCATCATGCTATTTGATTTCAAACTATATTACAAAGCTATAGTCATTGAAACAGTATGGTACTGCCATAAAACCAGACACATAGGACAACGGAACAGAATAGAGAGCCCAGAAATAAACCCACACATATATGGCCAATTAATGTATGACAAAGAAACCAAAGCTATACAAAGGGGAAAGGACAGTGTCTTCAATAAATGGTACTAGGAAAACTGGTCAGCCACATGCAAAAGAAACAAATTCAACCACTACCTTACAAATATACAAAAATTAATTCAAAATAGATTAATTGAATATAAGACCTGAAGCATAAAACTCCTACAAGAATACGTAGGTAGTGAGCTTATTGACATAGAACTCGGTGTTTTTTGTTTGTTTGTTTTTTTAATCTCACACCAAAAGCAACAAAAACAAAAACAAATTGTGAGGGCTACAGCATACTAAGAAGCATCAGCACAGCAAAGGGAACAATTAACAAAATGAAAAGGCACCCTACAGATTGGGAGAAAATATTTGAAAATCATATATCAGATAAGTGGTTAATATCCAGACTATATAAGAAAACTCATACAACGCAATAGAAACCTGACCCCCAAAACAACAAAACAAAACACATCCAATTAAAATCAAAAGGACAGAAGATCTGAATAGACATTTTTCCAAAGAATACATACAGATGACCAACAGGTACATGAAAAAATGCTCAACATCGTTAATTATCAGGGAAATGCAAATCAAAACCACACTGAGATATCACCTCACAACTGTTAGAATGGCTATTATCCAAAAGACAAGAAACAACAAGTGTCGGTGAGGCTGTTGAGAAAAGGGCCCCTTTTGTACTGTTGATGGGAATATTAGCTGTGCTGCCACTAAGGAAAATATTATGGAGGTTCCTGAAAACATTACAAAAAAATAAAAGTACCATATGACCCATCGATTTCAATTCTGGGCATTTATCTGAAGGAAATGAAAACACAGATTTGAAAAGATTCATTGCAATGTTATTTACAATAGCCAAGCTATGAATGGATAAAGGGATTGTGAGAACAATCTTGAAACAACATGGATGGACCTCAAGGACTTTACTATAAGTGAAAGACGTCCCACAGAGAAAGACAAATACTATGATCTCTCTTGTATTGGTTCTAAAATACTATATATATATATATATATATATATATATATATATATATATATGATTTTCTTTAGAAAGATGTATATGAGGTAAATATGGGAAAATATTAAGATTTTTGTGTGTGGGGGAGTAATGGTTATATTATTACCATTCATTTTTGTGTACTTGCAGTACAGGCAGGGAGGAAACCATCCTGATAATTATAGGAGAAGAGAAAATTATCTGGACAGATGATTAAACATCCCTAAAAGTGAGAAAAAAGATCTCTCAATAATGCAAAAACATACCTTGGAAAATATTTTAGGTTCTTTGAGAGGTAAGGAATGCAGGCAATTGAGATGCACTGTAAAGAAATCAGAAGAAGGAAATTGATATTTATTGAATGGTTCTTGTGTGGTTGATATCATCTCATAGAATATCTTATTCACCCCCAAAACAACCTGCAAGGTATGTAATACACAGCTTTGGGATAATAAAACACATGAGCAAATCAAAGCTCAGAGAGTATGCCTGGGGTAATCACGTGGAGAAATAACACTTTTAGTCCACTTCTTCACTCAAACCAGAAAGCTTTGCACAGTGTGCACTTCCCAAGGTGGAGGGAACACAAAGTGAAGAGGCTGGAAAATTGCATTTATCTTTAATAATACTTTGTATTTACAGAAACTGAGGAATTCCAAGTATTCTAACAGTGCCATGAATTAATTCTCATAAATTATTCTGACTGTGTAGCGGAAACTTTAAGAAACATGAAGTCACACAACGGTTAAGTAATTTTCCCTTGATTAGAACATTAGTTGCAATGTCTGAAATATAATTCTGCTTTTTATCTTTCTTTTAGAACAAAATAATTATACAGATCACATCTGCCTGTCTAGGGAATCTTGATTTTTTTTTCTTTTCAAACCATGATTCATTTCATTTTCAACATTTTTTTTTTTTTTTTTTTTTTTTTTTTTTAAGGATCATCTATTTTACTGAAACTCTCTAAGACACTGTTAAGATGAGGACTTGTTTTGGTATTTCTTTAAAGAATATTAGGCCAAAAAAAATTCAGGAAAATGTCATTCTTCGATGATGTTAGTCAGTGGTGATGATAGAAAGAAGTAACATTGGCATATGTGAGAGTAGAGGACTTGGAAAGATAGGGAAAATACAGCAGGGTTATTAGTAGACATAATATGGCAGCAAGTAATATATGTTTTGTGGCTTATATGAAACACACCCAGTGGACATCTCAAAATATTTGGAGAATATTTTCTTTAAAATCAGAAAAAGCCCCTATTCAGTGAAATGAACATCACTCTTAATGCATTATGCTATGTGCCTTCAAATTGATTAAGGAAAATGAAAACCGTGTATATATAGGGTAATATAGGATGATTGTGTTTTAAACCAAAACATATTGAAGACATCTAATACTTTATAATGTAACACAAATGATTTTAGAAGCTGTTAACATAAACGAGTTAATTTGTGATTAAACACACATCTTCATTTTCACCACTTAACATTTGTAAAATGAGAGAAGGATGCAGCATTCGGTAACTTTCAATAACCTTTATATTTTTCACAGTAAGTTTATTTATTTACTCCTTCTATGTACACTGAGTTAAAGATTGGTTACTCTGTTGTCAGTTCAATGAAATAAAGATGAAATCAGCAGCAGGGTCCACTATTCTAAGTTGGCTTGCTGTGCCTTTACTTCAAAATGGACTAATGGGGTAAATATATATTCCACCTTCCCTTTATTTTTTAATAAAGATATATAACTTTCCTGTCAGAGCCTCACAAAGGAAATGAAATCATTGACATAACCTACTGTGACTCAACCAGCTACAAGTGCTTTAAATTGTGTTTGGTTTTCTCCCTTATTTTGTGTGACTGTGGGGACAGAGCCCCAGAGAGCAGTTTGCAGGCTCTCAGCCTCACATAGAAAGGTGCTGGCTAGGGTAGTAAATGACCATCAACTGTGATTGGATGGTCATCAGCTGTAGCCAGTTAGCCGTCAGCTGTAACCAGTGAGCCATTGGCCACTAATATAACTGTTGTGGCTACACTAGCAGAAAATGGGGGCTAGTAAGAAGATGGTGGCTGGCAAGTGAGGATTGCAGTTAGCACAGCGGAGTGCTGGTTGCAGATTGCAGAGAAGTGGACGGCAGGCTGTGGATAGGGTGGCTCCTGCTGCCTGTGTCTCCAACCCAGCCACCAGTGAGAATATAGTGGTATGACTCCCCTATCTATGGCTACGTGGGTGTTCCTTTTTGGCTTCACCATCTCCTGCGTTCCTATGTGGGGAGCGGGACCAGAGGCACTGCCTGACACCTGACGTAAGAATGACTTAGACATTTGCAGCTGGATCTCCGTCCCTCCATTTATAACCTCTCCTGTCAGGGATCCTTAGCAAGCCCCAGGTTAATTTTTTCAGGGAGGGTAAATGAAGAGATGTTTGTTTCCGTGCTGTTACATATAAATATTCCAGACTTGGTAACCAACATGATTGTTTTCTCAGTTTTGTGTTTATTTAAATCAAGTTTAATAAAACATCTGTTTGGGAGGGAGGAAACTTTTTAAAAATTTAATTCCATTCTGAAGTATTTTTAACTTTCCTTCTTGTTTCCTGGGATTAAAAATCTACTGTAAACTAAATGTTGATGTAGGCGCATTTTATCTCTAAAATTTCTGCTCCACTTTTCATCATTTTATTTCAAGTGGATAAGAACATCAGTATGATGCATGATGAATAATTTTAAACCACCACAGACCTGCCTTGTATCTTTGTTATTTCATAGCACTCTTAAACTCATTTACCAACATCTTCATTACCAATTCCCCAATGTAGTTAATTTCTAGTCAATATGGGGTTAGTAGGATTAAATATGAACTATTATTAGCCCGTAAGTTCTCCTGAAAAAATGTTTAATTATTTTGAAGTGATTACTTGTTAATCTGTATGGGTTTCCCATGTTACCAATTTTACACATCGAAAAACAAGATGTAGTGAAATTTTATAAGCAGTTGTCATTATTTCATATGGAAAGTGAGGGGTAACGGATAATGTCTCAATGGGAGACTTGTAGATTCTGCAATTTTTTTAAATTAGTTATTTGGGGTTACAGTGGTTGGGAAAGCTACATAGCTTTCAGGTATACAATTCTGTAATACATCATCCATGTATCATATTGTGAGTTCATCACCCAGAGTCAGTTCTCCTTCCATCACCATGTATTTGATCCCATTTAACCTCATCTACACCCCCATCCCCCTTACCCTCCGGTAACCACTAAACTATTGTCTGTGTCTATGAGTTTTTATTTCTTTTGTTTGTCTTGTTCCTTTGTTATTTTCAGTTTTATATCCCACATACCAGTGAAATAATATGGTTCTTGACTTTTTCTTTATGGAAAAATGTTTTCAGAATTGTGGGTAGATACTCAGGAGAGGGATTGCTGGGTCATATGGTAATTCCATTCTTAATTTTTGAGGAACCTCCACACTGCCTTCCACCGCAGCTGCACCAGTCTGCATTCCCAGCAACAGTGTATAAGGGTTCCCTTTTCTCCACAGTCTCTCCAATACTTGTTACTATGTGTCTTGTTGATGATAGCCATTCTAACTGGTGTGAGGTGATATCTCTTTGTGGTTTTTATTTGCATTTCTCTGATGATTAGTGATGTTGAGCATAATGGACTCATACAATTCAACAACAACAAACAAACAAACAATCCAATTTAAAAATGAGCAGAGGACATGAATAGACATTTTTCCAAAGAGGACACACAGATGGCCATTAGACATATAAAAACATTCTGCAATTTTTTAAAAGATTATTATATACCAAGTCTCTTTTGAGTAATTCCCAACTATCTAATACCTGAAATGTTTGTATGAAAGACAAATGGTTTCTGTACGGGTTTTTCATCAGTATATCTACTCTGTGGGGAAAGAATAATCAGAATGAACTATAGCTTTCTTAAAATATAATTCATTTATAAGGCAACATAAAAATAAATCAAGGACAGGTAAAGTGAACATCTTAACCATGAACGGCCATATGTTTAAATTGGTTAAAGGACCATGCTTAATTATATGCTGAAATCAAATCAAATTATATATATACAATAATCACAATTACAAATAATTTTGAAGGTCAGAAACATAATTGCTATTTATAATAGCCAAATGGATTTCTACTTCCACTTAGATGTTTAAAAGTGGGAAATGCTCCCCTAACATAACAATGAGAAAAAAAATGCTGTTTTTTATTTGTTTGTTTTGTCTTTGTTTTTGTTTTATGTTTACAAATTTTATTTTACAGCATTTAGAATACTGAGGTATCAGGGCCTGAAATACAAGATGGGACAAATGTCCCAAAGAAAAACTGAAAATGGTAAAACATAGTAGGGAAAACAGTCTGTCAAATAAGCACGTTGTAATAAAAAACGGGAACAGTATGCATGATTAGATGGAGGATTTCAGCATAGATGGAAACTGAAAAAGAGCCAAAAGAGAAAGCTATAATGTGTGTGTGTGTATATATATATATATATATATATATATATATATATATATATATATATATGTATATATATGTATATATGTGTGTGTATATATATTCTCTATATATATGTGTGTGTATATATATACACATATACATATATATATACATATATATATACATATATATATACATATATATATATATATATTGCTCTATAAATATATATCAGGTATGAACAATTCTTTCTATAGACTCATCAGTTGAAAAAACTCACATCCAAGGAGAGACTCTCTGAATGATAGGTCAGTAAAAAAATTACACAAATGAAAACCCAAACAGGAAAAGTTTAACAAAAACAGAACATCCAAGGATTGTAGAACAAAATCAAAAGTACTAAAATATGTGTAATCAAAGTTTCAGAATAAAAGTAGAGTAAGGAAAACTATATATACACTGTATTTGAAATGATATTGGGTGGTCAATTATTTTCTAAAAGTGTAAAAAGATCTTAACCACGTATTTGAAACATTTAGAAAATGCAAAATAAAACTAAAAGGAATACAAAACAAAACACACATGTACACACACACACAAACACACACACACACACAAACTTGGACACATTATGTTCAAATTATCATGTGAAAACTGAAGGTAAACAATATTTTGAAGGTAGTCCTGGAGGAAGTAATATGATACATGGAGAAAAGACAGAAATTGCAGCATAAACTTTGCTACCCAGGAGTCAATAGAGTTATATTTTTAAAGCATTGAAATAAAAATCTACTAGGAAATGTGTACATAGGGAATCTCTTTTTTTTTCTTTCAAGCAATAAAGCATTTTTAGACAAGTAATGTTGAGTAAACTCATTGCTTGAAGAATTAGACAAGAAATTGTAAAGAGTTCTTAAAAAGGATGATATATAATACCTAACGGAAACAAATCTACACAAATAAAGCAATGTGAATATAGTGAAAATTAGTTAAGTATAATAGCCACTTAATATAATCACTGATATTAACTAAATAAAACTCATATTGGCAAATGAGATTAAAATGGTGAAGATAAAATATAATAAGATCTAGTGTGTGTGAGTAACTGAATCATGTAAATAAGATTTACTTTAGATTGTACTCTCAATTCTATTTTTGTGTTTCCTAAACTTTTTTAAATTATTGTAGGTTTAAAAGTTTATGTAGACTTTCAAAAATTTAGATTGATAGATCTCTATTAATGTAGCTATATTGCATTTTAATTTCATAAAGTTTGAATACCAGTGTTTACTCAAAGAAATGTTAGAAATGTATCTGATCTTAGTTGTAAAGCTTCAAGTGTTTCATCAAGTGCAATGTTAGCTGTAGGATTTTTGCATATATTCTTTATCAAATTCAGAAAGTTGCTCTCTATTGCTAGCTTACTGAGAGTTTTATCATGATGGGTGTTGAATTTTGTGAAATATTTTTTCTGCATTTGCTGATATGAGCATTTGTTTTTTAGTCTGTTCATATGATGTGTTACATTTATTGATTTTCAAATATATTGATCCAGTTTCTCATCCATAGGATGCAATCTCAACTGGTTGTGTGCAATTCTTTTTATAAATTGTTGGATTCAATTTGCTAATATAGTTTGAGAATTTTTGCCTATGTTTTGGCATGAGAGATACTGATCTGTAGTTTTCTTAGTTTTCTTGTAATATCTTTGTCTGGTTTTGGTATTAGGATAATACAGGACTCAGAAAATAAGTTAAGAAGTGTTCCCTTTGCTTCCATTCTCTGAAAGTAACTGTAGAGAATTGGTATAATCTTACATAACTGTTTTGTAGATTGTATCATTGAAGCCATCTAGGCCGGGTATATAATTATATTTTTATATGCAGTTTGAATGTAAGATGCCTACTATAGACACGAGCTCCCAAAAAGTTGAAATGTTACTGAATAGTGCAGAAAGAAGAAAGTACCTTCATAAGACTGACTTCCTGAGCCTCTCTTCCTCCATTCAGCACCCACATTCAAGTTTTAATTTCCTCTTGTGGGGTTCAATAACAACGTATTACTTTACAATTTATGCATAAATTCCATTTTTTACTTCCAATATATGTATAATTTATAGGAATTTGTTTTCATTTTTCAAATAATAAGTTTTTTTCTGTGGTAACTGTATATTTGGGGTAAGGGTAAAATAAATTTGTTTTAAATCATTTGTCAATGTTAATTTAGTAGCAAAGTTCTTCAGCAGAAAAGATTCAAATTGATACTAATGGCTATTACACACACATGCACACACACACACACACACACAATTTGAAAAGTGATCAATGACTAGAAAAGAGTTTAATGGTTTAAACAGGCAAATATTGAAAATAAAATAGTAAACATTTTCTTGTATCTTCAGATTTTCAACTAATTCAAATGAAATAACTACTTCAATTTTATCTCTAACTTTGAGAATGAAGAATCTGGAAAAACACCTACATTAAAGGAAATACACATTCCATGAAATTATGAAGAGTAAATATATTCGGCATCCATTTCTAAAAAAGTAGTGACACCAGGGTCTTCCAACATCTCATCAATTCTTATAATCCTCAGAACAGTAATCTTGGAACATTTTTAATAATACGTGTCCACAGTAAATTACTTGGAACACACACCTCCGATAGTCATTTATTTATTTATATTTATGTGCTACTTAATTTATCCAATATTCAAAAAATAA
The DNA here is from genome assembly GCF_036562045.2 of Rhinolophus sinicus. Lineage (NCBI taxonomy): Eukaryota > Metazoa > Chordata > Mammalia > Chiroptera > Rhinolophidae > Rhinolophus > Rhinolophus sinicus. The sequence continues at coordinate 32,048,692 of NC_133754.1, forward strand.
CAATTACCAATTAGAGAAATCACAAGTCCTATTTATAACTTGAGTCTTTTTTATACTCCCAGTTAGATAAATTACATTACGTACCACTAGCATGCCCTAAAGCCACTTTAGACTATTACTTTTCCAGGAAACACTATCACCTGTAAAATTATGTGAATCATTTGTGCTTAAAGAAAAAAAAAGAGTATATCCTCTAGCAATATTGTTTGCTTTCTGATGAAGCACTGCATTACAAGCACTTTCAATATATGCTAAAGGAAGGAGACTGACTCTGGGTGTTGAACACACAATGCAATACTTAGGTAATGTATTATAGTAATGTAAACTTGAAACCTATATAATTTTACTAACCAATGTCACCCCAATAAATTTAATAAAGACAAAAAAGTGGACATAGTAATTTGTAAACTTGTCTATTAAAAATAAGAAACCTTATTGATTGTTTTTGAGGCTAATATTGCACAAAAGTAAAATTATAAAATTTTAAGGAGAACTTTTAGTGAGAACCATTATCTCATATAATGGAATACCACACATTTTAAAACAAATATACAAAAATCTTTGAGCTATAAGAAATACCCTGTTGAAATTTGTAATAGGTCATCCTTTGGCCTAGATTAATTTATTATTTTAATCATGAATTTAATGATGTCCAAAGCTCCTTATTCTGGGACTTTATTTATTTCAATAAAAAATATGGTATGCATAACATTATTTGATATAAGAAAGGTTCATTATTTTGTTTGTAGGGAATGAAACTTGTTTTATTCCCTGAAGTACTATAACATTATATTTTCAATAAATATGATACAGCTTTTAAAAGCTTTGGGAATCACTAAAGTACTCTTTAATTGTTCCATTTTTCATATTGCTGATTATAATAGTAGCTAAAACAATAGATTCATTCTTAGTATTAAGAAACATATGTATTTTCATAAATTATTTCGAATGCACATACTTGTATAAGTACTGCACTGTGTTTTAAGTTATTGAGTTTGACTGTGTTTGAAATTGCTTGAAAATTCACAATTCTGTCACAATTTAAATATCTTCTGTTTTCATTTGAGCCAGTATTTACTTGCCTCTATTCAATATCTTTCCCTATCATTTCCATCCATAAAAGAATTTCAAATCTCCATCTTCTCTTTTTTCACCTGGTATCCATCTCCAAAATGCTACTTTAGAGCATTCTATTCAATATTCTTCCTCATTAAGACCTCAAATCTAAACATTCTTTCCTGTTTTAAAATTCTCACAGGCAGTTAGGAGAATATTCTCATGTATTAGAGTCTACAAGCATCAAGAGTAAAATAAATCCAGGAATCCCATAGACCTGCCTGTCTGAACAACAAGAAACCAGATGGAAAGGGATGCTAACAGAGGGTAGAGATGGCTGAGCAAATTCTAGCTGTCAGTTCAGTGTTGGAAAAAAGTTTCCAATGATTTTCAGTAGGTCTGCCTTTTGTGTACCCAGAAGTAATTAAGAGAAAGTAATGGCCTTTCTAGTTTTTGCGTTGGGACACCAGATTTTGATTCATTATGATATTTCTCATGACATATTTGATATTTGTAATCCATGAAATGAAAGGGAAAAATAAAAGTCCACACATGAGACTGTGTTGATATTTATGGGTATTCAGACCTGTACATGATAATGAAACACTGATATACATACACATAGAGAATATGTGTATGTAGACCATGTGATAATTTGAAAATTATAGAACTTTGACAAATCAAATAAGGTGTTAATTTAATTTTGAAGACTGTAAATCAGGTTAGATTATTCTATTTTCCCAAATATTACATGTGTAAAGGTATTTTTTTTAAAAATTAAAGTTTATTGAGGTGACAATTATTAGTAAAGTTACATAGATTTCAGGTGTACAATTCTTTAATACATCATCTATAAATCCCATTGTGTGTTCACCACACAGAGTCAGTTCTCCTTCTGTCACCATATATTTGATCCCTTTTACACTTATCTGCCATCCTCCCCCACTCACCCTCTGGTAACCACTAAACTGTTGTCTGTGTCAATGAGTTTTTGTTTCTTCATTTATTTGTCTTGTTCTTTTGGTTTTTTTTCAGTGTTATATACCACATATCAGTGAAATTATATGTTTCTTGACTTTTTCTGTCATAAGTATTCACTTTGCATAATAATCTCAAGATCCATCCATGTTGTTGCAAATGGCACTATTTCATCTTTTCTTATGACAGAATAGTATTCCATTGGATATGTATACCACGTCTATTTTATTCAATCATCTATCAAAGGACACTTTGGTTGTTTCCATGTCTTGGCCACCATAAATAAAGCTGCAATGAACATCGGCACACCTATATCTTTATGGATAAATGTTTTCCGAATTTTGGGTAGATACCCAGGAGAGGGATTGCTGGGTCATATGGTGATTCCATTCTTAATTTTTTGAGGAATCTCCACACTGCGTTCCATAGTGGCTGCACCAGCCTGCATTCCCATCAACAGTGTATGAGGGTTCCTTTTTCTCCACAGCTATTCCAAAACTTGTTATTGTTTGTCATGTTGATGATAGCCATTCTAACTGGGGTGAGGTGATATCTCATTGTGGTTTGTATTTGCATTTATCTGATGATTAGTGATGTTGAGCATTTTTTCATATGTCTATTGGCCATCTGTATGTCGTCTTTAGAGAAATGTCTATTCAGGTCCTCTGACCATTTTTAATTGGATTGTTTGCTTTTTTGTTGTTGAGTTGTATGAGTTCCTTATATATTTTGTTATTAGCCCCTTATTGGAGGCATTGTTTACAAAAATCTTCTTCCATTAAGTTGGTTTTCTCTTTATTTTGTCGATGGTTTCATTTGCTGTGCAGAAGCTTTTGAGTTTGATAAAGCAATATACAGATTTAATGCAATCCCCATCAAAATCCCAATGGCATTTTTTTAAATTAAATTTATTGGGGTGACAATTGTTAGTAAAATTACATAGATTTCAGGTGTACAATTCTGTATTACATCATCTATAAATCCCATTGTGTGTTCATCACCCAGAGTCAGTTCTCCTTCCATCACCATATATTCGATCCCCCTTACCCTCATCTCCCACCCCCCACCCCCTGCCCCCCTTACCCTCTGGCAACCACTAAACTATTGTCTGTGTCTATGAGTTTCTGTTTCTCATTTGTTTGTCTTGTTCTTTTGTTGTTTTTGGTTTATATACCACATATCAGTGAAATCACATCGTTCTCTGCTTTTTCTGTCTGACTTGTTTCGCTCAGCATTACTCTCTCAAGATCCATGCATGTTGTCACAAATGTTCCTATATCATCATTTTTTAAAGAAATAAAACAAAACCATCATCAGATTTGTGTGGAACCACGAAAGACCCTGAATAACTCAAGCAATCCTGAGAAAAAAGAACAATGCTGGACATAGCCTGACTTCAGCTTGTACTACAAGACAACAATAATCAAAAGAGCATGGTATTGGCAGAAAAACAGACGCACAGACCAATGGAAGAATAGATTTGAGAACCCAGAAATAAACCCACATAAATATGGACAGATAATTTTTGACAAATAAGCAAAAAACATACAATGGAGAAAAGACAGCCTCTTCAATAAATGATGCTGGCAGAACTGGGAAGCCAAGTGCAAAAGAATGAAACTACACTGCTATGGTTACTGTGTACCAAAATGAACTCAAAATGTATCAAAGACCTAAACATAAGACCTAAAACAATGAACCACATGAAAGAAAACATAGGCAAATATTAAACTTGTGCACCTTGGGTTCAAAGAGGATTTTATGAATTTTACTTCAAAAGTAAGGAAGTAAAAGCTAAAATAAATTAATAGAATTTAAAATATTTTAACATTATCAAATAAAAATATTTTAAGAAAAAAAAGAAAAACTTAGTGCATAAGCCTAGTCAAACATATAATAAAATTTACCCCAATATAAACAGAATTTACTATGAGTAGGATATATGAACGCAGAAAGGCATAAACTATCAACCTGATTTTAAGTCAGACAAAACTTGATTTTCTTCTAGTATAAGATATTTATTGCAACTTTTAGGTTTTAAAACCAATTACACCTTAATCTGTATATGTAAAACATTATTACTCAAAAACACACTTAGAATGTAAGTGATAATTGAGCAGAATAGACACATAGTAAGCAGTTAAAAGGCTTTATATTTTAGATTGGAATCGCAGCAATTAAGTTATAATTAGTATGTGAACATAATAATGGTTAGATTCATTTACTCATAATTAAAAAGTAACAACAGACTTCAAGTTAAGGCCATGTACATACAACTCATTGACAAATTTAACTTAACTCCTTTATATTTTTACTTGCAAATCAGCCACTGTAAATAAGTCCCCTCCATCAAAAGATTATAGAACCCGTCCCATTTGGAATACAACGGGCACTCCCACTTGTGCCATACCTTCCTTAACCTCCCTACCTCAAATCTCATTCACTGTAGTCATTGTAGAGGTTTTAGTGTTCTCCTCTAATGTCTCCTTAGTCTCGGGATAACTCGTGTTGACCAGAACTTGTCCATGGAATTGTGATGCAAGAAACTGCCCTTTTAGATCCTATGCTATTTGACATTAGAATGGTAATTACATTACTGTTATAGAGCTCTCTATCTTATGACCTCCCTTTCCTCCTGTGCAAAATATCAGAGCCACTGTTCTGGATCTGGGACTAGAGACAGAGGCCTACTTCTTTTGAAATGACACTCCTAGGAAAAAAGTGAGACACTGAAATGGGTTGGTAGACCCTTGTCTTCTTGGCTTGCCACCCCTGAATTGGAACCTTTGCCCTCCGAGCAAGCTGGAGTGATAGCAAGTGGGTCCCTATATGCTTAGCCTGCCAAGCCTTAGCTCTACAAGTGGGGACTGGATAGAAGGAATCCTACAAGCTCTTGGCTACACTCAGCAGAATTTATTTTCTGCAACACACAGTTGTGTGGGATAAGAGATGCAAGCAGCCTGCCCCTCCCATTAAGATACTACATCTTTTAACCATAAGTTCGGTGAAGGAGGAGTCCTGGGTTCTTGTCTGTACCCACCCAGACTGGAGTTTCCATCATGCTGAGTTACGGCGGTAAGAGAAGGAGCGTGCTGTGGTTTAGGTGCCGCTCTTCCTACTGAGTTTCAGACAACATTTTTTTTTTTAAAGCTTTCTTTGCTTTCTGTATATACTTAGGTCAATTACCAGAGATTTTCCATTGTTGCATTAAAAAAAATAATAATGTTAACCGATTATGACTGTTTCATTGGGGAGCAGCTCCCTGTAGCGCCTCATAAAACTATTCTGAAGCTAGAACTCTCCTATGCAAACCTTTCATGATTCAAAAAGTTATAATAAATGTATGCAAACCATATTATGCATCTTTGATTAAAAATAAGCATGCAAAATGTTGTGTACCTTTTGAAATACTTCACATATATTGTTTATACAAAACTGAACTTTTTATTCTTTTAAAATTTAAAACATTTATCTCATGGTCCATTTTAATCCTCATTATTTTGCTTCTTAATATATATATATATATATACACACACACACACACACACACATATATATATATATATATATATATATATATATATATATATATATATACATACATACATATGTATATATATATTTTTTTTTTTTTTGGGGGGGAAGTATTCCCAAGTTCAAGTTTACAGAGCATGTAGTGGCAAAGCCAGGCTTCAATCCCCACAGTGTGCAAAATGAAATCCATTGTTCTTTGTTGCTATGTTCTAATGAATTTATAAATTGAGTTAATGAGATTCATCAGAAGTAGCCAAATTAATTGAAATGTGTTTTGACCAGTGTCCAGCAGAGATCATCTTATTTTCTCAAAGAGTTTGAGACTATATCACCTGAAATGAGACCAATTTGGACTCATTTATATGGTATGAAGTTTATTTTAAGCTAAAAACATCAGACCAAACAGACACTACAAAAAAAGAAATAAAAAACACAAAAACACCTTCATCTAAACTTCTTTACTGACATAGCAAAGCCTCCCCAAAACAAAGCCACCATAATTCTCCTTTCCTGGAGGTTTACAGACAGAGAGGAGAGGAACCCCTCACACTTACCTGGATGAGAACTTACATAAACAAAACCTTATTCAGTCTGTCCTTACCTTCCAGTTGTTTCCCTACTTGCTTTTCATTAGTTTCACACCATTTTCTCCCTTCTTACTATGATGATACAGAAAAACTTAACTCTAGCTGTATGGTGATGTACTACTTTACGCACTCCCACATATGTGAATAAACTTTGCCTTTTCTCCCGTTAATTTGTCTTTTATCAATTTATTCACTATCCTCCAACCACTAGACCTAAGTTGATAGGGGGAAAAGTTATTTTCCCCCCAAGACCTATTTCAGAAACTATATTGCTGGACCATGATAATCATAGATCAATTTGAAATCTCTAGGTGTATGTGATCAAAGTCTACTGGATGGCAATAGTTCAGACTGAAGAGCTTTGAGAAAAGTACTTTGACTTGGAACTGAAAATGAGTCACTGATAGAATAGGATCTTGATTTTATAGCAGTCAAATGCACTTGCAGATGGCTCAGGATGTGTTAAAAAAAAGAAGGGAAAGAGCAAGATCAAATAATAAATCCAAGTGTTAGGGCTAAAGGCCAGACTAATGATTCAAAGTGAAATATAAAAAAAAACATGGATTTGTGCTTCAACTCAAAGCCAAGTTAATCATATAATATTAAAAAATTCCTCACTGAAATTTTGTCACCCAAGATACAATGTAATTTTTAAGTTAGATAAAAGTATATAAAACCCCATTGGGAAATTTGGGGAATTTTGATGCCTCCCCCAGATTTCTGTGACTTTCTAAGATCTGGTGGGTTATGTTCTCATGATAAATATTTGGTGCAAACTCTTTATTTTGTTGAGTTAGTTCAGTTTACTGATTATCATTCAATTCTTTATAATGCTGCCTTTATACTGTTACATAGTGTGACAAGATACTGGATCCCTTTGTCTGATTTTTAAAACAGCCACCAAATATCATGCATGTGACATAAAGTTTTGAAGTGACAGAAGTTCACATTAAATTTCAGACAGCTTAAAAATATATCATGTGTGCCTAAAAGTTATCGAAAGAAGCCCATTATCTCACATTTTCAGAATTCATTCCACCACATAATATGCATCAATCTTTTATGAACTCGCTTTCTCTTTCTCCCCTCTACACAACAAGAACCACTCCCCAGTGGAAAGAATATACATTTCTACCTTTATAATATGCAAAGAATTCCAATGCTTTTGTCGTTATGCCCTTCTTTATTTAACCCCTGTGGCATATCAAGGTATTTTTGTAAGCCAAAATAAATTCTATATTATAAGAATTCTATAATCAAGGGTAAGCTGTGTGAATGTGTAATGTGTGTGTGTGTGTGTATCCATGTGTGTATGACCGCATAGATTTATACTTTGGTAGTGTTCTTTTTTGTTTGTTTGTTTTGTTTTGTTTTTAATAATAGGATATGTGAAAACTTACCTCAATTTACCATGAAACACACACCTGAAGGCTGATCAGGAGTTTCCTAAGGTATAAAAGGAGTAGAGGGATACATTAGAAAATAGAATAATCATATCATTGATGAAAACAGATAGATACCCCTATTCTTTCTTTTTTTTTACATTTTTAAATTTATTAGGCTGACATTGGTTAATAAAATTATATAGGTTTCAAGTATGTAATTCTATAATACATCAACTGTATACTGCATTGTGTTCACCATCCAAAGTCAGTTCTCCTTCCGTCACCATATATTTGACTCCCTTTGCCCTTTTCTTACTCCCCCCGCCCCTTTTTCCCTATGTTAACCACTAAACTGTTGTCTGTGTCTATAATTTTTTGTTCGTTTGTCTTGTTCATTTGTTGCTTTCAATTTTATATCCCACATATGCGTAATGGTGAAAACCTGAAAGCTTTTCCTCTAATATCAGGAACAAGACAGGGATGCCCTGTCTCACTACTGCTATTCAACATATATTGGAAGTCTTAACCAAAGCAATCAGGCAAGAGAAATAACTAAAAGGCATCGATATTTGGAATGAAGAAGTCAAATTGTCACTTGTGCAGACATGATTCTTTATATAGAAAACCCTAAAATAATATATATTAGAAATAATAAAAACATACAGTGAATTTGATACAAAATCAATGTACAAAAATCCATTGCATTTCTATATACTAACATTTCAGAAAAAGAAATTAAAAAATAAATCCTTTTTCAATTTCAACAAAAAGGATAAAATACTTAGGAATAAACTTAACAAAGGAAGTGAAGGATCTATACCCTGTGAACTATGATATTATTAAAAGAAATCCCTCAAAATTTTAATAAATATCTGATCAGTATAATCTCAGATTTGTGTGTAATAGAAATCTGAGAGATGTTACTTGATTCCTAACAATACATTTTCATCTGAATTTCTGATTAGTTTACAAATAGTTACCTATACATTAGATATAGTTTAATGTGTTTTAGCTTTCTTCACTAGTAACAACTGAAGTAATGTTTTCACAAAAATAATTTATTCTTCATATTCAACTTCCTATACATGAAGGGAATACTTAAATTGAAAACCATTTTACTCCACCATGTCACCCACACATTTATGAAAAGTGAAAATTATCTGCCTTGATATCACCATGACATGAACGAGCAAGTAAATTTTGCTCAAATTATCTTGGTAATGCCTTAAGCATAAATTAAGATATCCAGTATTCTAAGGAAGATCCTATATGGTTTTACATCAATGAATTCATGGCAAAAAAGCTACAGTTTGTATGAGATTATATAAGTACTTTTCTTATGATCATAATGTGATAGCACATTATTTCCTTGGTAGATACATAAACAAGTGTGTGTAGTTTGCCTGTTTATTCCTCTTCTTTCTTGTACTGATTAATTCATACTTCAGTCTCATTTTGAAGGTCCAACTTAACCCTCAGTTTAATCTAAACTGGTGCCCCTATAAACTCTCATTCAATTTTTTATTACCCTTTATATTTTTATCATGCTTTGAATTTTCTTGCTGTTTAAATAATGTGTTTATTTTTACCAGTATAGATTAATTCTCATGATGTAGAGACTATGTATATTGTGTCACCATGTCACAGAATCTGAAAATTATTTGTTATATAAATGAATATCTAAATATTTCTCAATCATTTGTATTTCTCAGTCATTTGCTTTCAGTTTTTCAATGCAATATTCATACACTTAGGATTTTCAGGACTCAATTTTTTTCTCTCAATATGATGCAAGATGTTGAGAGAAATAAAATTTTACATTGGCATATTGAGTTTGTTTTACTTGCTTTCTCATTTGTTATGTGTTACAGATGTGTTTTTGTGTGGCACCAAATTAATTTGCATAAGGTTACTATATTATATCACATTCATGATACCATAAAAATTGCATCTAATTTGTGATAAGTTTAAAGAAAGCATTAATTATGAACAAAGCAAAAACTGTATTTACCTCATTACTGCACAAGGACAAAATGTTTGGCCATTTGAAGTTATTTTCTAATTACAAAATATACTTAATGAAGATGTGTTCTTTTCTTTTTTTTTAATTCTATGCCTTTTTCTCCCTCAAAATTGCTCTATTTAAAATTTACATTTATCCTACCCTACAAATATAAAATATACCATCTTTGGCCTACTGAATATAATTTCTACAATAATGGTCTGAGAATCTGACCACTTCTGCAAATTAATATAAGGCAAGTTTGATACAAACTCTAACTTATAACACTTTAAGTGTTAAGTGTGTATAAGCCCTCCAACATACACACATTCACAAAGAAACACACATATGAAAAATAAAATCTAAAAGAAAACCTTAAACTAATTATAAAACAAAATAAATCAGGACCATTTAATCTATTTATCATTTTACCTGAAACTATTTTTTAAATATTATTTTAATATTTTCATTGTGAAGTCCGTTAAAGACAATTATAGAAAGAAAGAGAAAAAGGAAGGAAGGAAGGAAGAGGGATGGAGGGAGGAAGAAATCATGAAGGAAAAGAAGGGAGGGAGGAAAGAAGAAATGGAACAAAGAAGGAAGGAAGAAGGGAAGCGGAGAGGGGGTACAGAAGAAAGGAAGGAGGGGGTAGAGGGAAAGGGAGGGGGAGAGAGGGTGAGGGAGAGAGAGAGAGAGAGAGACAGAGACAGAGAGACAGAGACAGACAGAGAGAGAGAAGAAAAGTACTTAAAGCTGGTAAGCCAATTTTTTTTTAAATTAAAGTTTATTGGGGTGACAATTGTTAGTAAAGTTACATAGCTTTCAGGTGTACAATTCTGTAATACTTCATCTATATATATCACATTGTGTGTTCACCATCCAGAGTCAGTTCTCCTTCCATCACCATATATTTGATACCCTTTACCCTCATCTACCACCCTCTTCCCCCCTTACCCTCTGGTAACCACTAAACTATTGTCTGTGTCTATGAGTTTTTGTTTCTCATTTGTTTGTCATGTTCTTTTGTTGTTTTTGGTTTATATACCACATATCAGTGAAATCTTGTTTCTCTGCTTTTTCTGTCTAACTTATTTCACTTAGCATTATACTTTCAAGGTCCATCCATGTTTTCACAAATGGTCCTATTTCATCTTTTCTAACCACTGAATAGTATTCCATTGTGAATATACACGACAACTTCTTTATCCATTCATTTGTTGAAGGACATTTTGGTTGTTTCCATGTCTTGGCCACTGTAAATAAAGCTGCAATGAATATTGGAGCACACGTGTCTTTATGGAGAAATGTTTTCAGAACTTTTGGGTAGATAACCAGGAGAGGGATTGCTGGGTCATATGGTAATTCTATTTGTAATTTTTTGAAGAACCTCCACACTGCCTTCCATAGCGGCTGCACCAGTCTGCATTCCCACCAACAGTGTATGAGGGATCCGTTTTCTCCACAGCCTCTCCAACACTTGTTACTATTTGTTGATGATAGCCATTCTAACTGGTGTGAAGTGATATCTCATTGTGGTTTTTATTTGCATTTCTCTGATGATTAGTGATGTTGAGCATTTTTTCATGTCTATTTGCCATTTGTATGTCCTCTTTGGAGAAATGTCTCTTCAGGTCCTCTGCCCATTTTTCAATTGGGTGGTTTGGTTTTTTTTGTTGTTGAGTTACATGAGTTCCTTGTATATTTTGGATATTAGCCCCTTATCGGAGGCATTGTTTGCAAAAATCTTCTCCTATTCATTTGGTTGACTCTTTATTTTGTAGATGGTTTCTTTTGCTGTGCAGAAGCTTTTAAGTTTGATATAGTCCCATTCATTTATTTTAGCTTTTACTTCCCTTGCCTTTGGAGTCAAATTCATAAAACACTTTTTGAACCCAAGGTCCATAAGTTTAGTACCTAGTTTTCTTCTATGCAATTTATTGTTTCAGGTCTTATGCTTAAATCTTTTTCCATTTGGAATGAATTTTGGTACATTGTGATAGATAGCAGTCCAGTTTTGTTCTTTTGCACGTGGCTTTCCAATTCTATCAGCACCATTTATTGACGAGGCTGTCTTTTCTCCATTGTATATCTTTTGCTTCTTTGTCAAAAGTTATCTGTCCATATTTATGTGGTCTTGTTTCTGAGTTCTCAATTCTATTTCATTGGTCTACGTGTCTGTTTTTCTGCCAGTACCATGCTGTTTTGATTATTGTTGCCCTGTAGTACAAGTTCAAGTCAAGGAGTGTGATACCTCCAGCGTTGTTCTTTTTTCTTAAGATTGCTCTGGCTATTCGGGGTCTTTTGTGGTTCCAAACAAATCTGATGAGTTTTTGTTCTATTTCTTTAAAAAATGCCATTGGAATTTTGATGGAGATTGCATTAAATCTGTATATTGCTTTGGGTAATATGGCCATTTTAACTATGTTGATTCTTCCAATCCATGAGCACGAAATGTCTTTCCATTTCTTTGTGTCTTCTTCAATTTCTTTTAAAAATGTTTATAAGCCAATTTTAAGAGAAAATTATTTGTGGGTCCTTTAGGCTTCCTGGAATTTGGTAAACAGGAACATTGACTGCCTTTGTTCCTGACTGTTTTCAAAGAGGTTTGTTTAGAAATCAGCCTAGAAAGATAGAAAAAGTGTCTCCCTTTGAAGCAGGCATTCTTTTTCTTCTTTTTTAATTAAAGTTTATTGGGGTGACAATTGTTAGTAAAGTTACATAGTTTTCAGGTGTACAATTCTGCAGTGCATCTTCTATATATACAGTTTACTGGTTATCAGAGGGTAAAGGGGAGGGAGGTAGTTTATGAGGGTAAAAGGGATCAAACATATGTGATGGAAAAAGCAGGCATTCTTAATGCCTTTTATAAAAGATTTGAGTTTCATTAACTGAGGATGTCTTTCATGTAATGCAACAGATCAGTCACAGGCATCCCTTTGAACCCATTGTTTGTATGCCTCTGACCCATGTCTCTCTTGTGTGTTCTGACAGCATCCATAAAACTGTCCAAACTACCTTATTGTGATGCAAGTAGAGCAAAATCACAGATCTTTCATAGTTCTTGAGAATTTTAACAAGGAGGATGGAATGCTGACGGAGACATGCATTTCTGTGAAAAGAACGAAGGCTTTTTGCAGGTTGACTAATGGAATTTGAATAAAAATTCATGGGAACTGACAATGAATGTGTTGTTCAAAATGTTATTGTCTACTGGGCAGTACGTGTTCTTCTGCTTTGCTTCCTGTCAATGTGGAAGAATTTGGGATGAGATTGCAAGCTGTGTACTGGATAGTACGTACAATAGGTTCAAAGACAGGTGACCCAATGGTATCCTAATTGCTGTTAACACTTCCCCCAGGTTTAGTTCTTGCTAATCTGGCAGTCAATCTCAGGTCCATCCAATTGTAATAATAACTATTAGGTTGGTGCAAAAGTAATTGTGGTTTAAAATATTAAAAATAATTTCAAAAACCGCAATTACTTTTGCACCAACCTAATAGCATTAACTTCCATTCAGAGTAGACTTCTGAAGAATGGAAGCCTTAACTTCCATTCAGAAGTTTCCAATCCATTTCAGAAAACAATTACACATTCTTACATATCATGGAATCACTGACTGATAACTATGGGGATGGGGATGGGAAGCTATCTGGAGTTCTCCACAGGTATTTTCTTTGAGAGGTGTAGGAACTAGAGCAATCTCCTACAGTTTATAAATGATTGTCATTTAAAAGTACGGAAAAGAATCAAATTGTAGTATAAACTGATGGTGGATGACAGACCCTATATTTAAATTTAAGGCTCTTGCAAAACTTTTGGAGAACTGTGACAGCACATTTAGTTTTGAGAGGAAGGAGTGGTACTCTAAGACAGAGTATTATCAATGCCTTCCTTCTCCAGTACCTCCTGGGATCTAGAGGATTTCTTCATCAAACACCAGTGTTATTGCTTTCCCTCCACTGCCACAAAATTGGCAATTAAAAAAATAAACAACATATAAACTATAACTATGAATTGTTTTAAAGGCATTAGGTAATGCTTACATATAAATTTTTTGTTTATCTCTGAGCTACAGCATTATGTGTGACTTACATTTTATTTATTTAAAATTTTAATTTTATTCACTTAATTCTTCATTTTCTTAATTTAAATATTTAACATTTTACAAGTTTATCATTCAGCTATGTTAAAGGTATATTATGCTGTTTCCTACATTCAGACAGAACGTTATCTCTTAATGCATTTAGGGTTAGATATCACAATCTGGTAATTATTTAAACATATTACCAGACAACTTCAGTTGTGTCTTATATAATATGATTTTCAGGCCTTTTATCTCCTTTGTGTCACTCCTGATGTCAAAGTATGTTCTCTAGAGCTCGTATGAAGACCAGAATCCTGTTTTGCCTTTATATTTTTGATGTTCTCTAAAAGCAAAATGTAACTGCATGGTCCAAAAATTTTCCATTTAAATATATACGGAATGATCAGCCCAATTTTGTATCATCATTAAGGAACACACAAAATGGAACAATGGGAGCAACAGTGTACCTGAAATTACAAAACTGTTAAGTCTCATTTTAATGTGATGTATTAAATAGTGTTTAAAAATCATGTATTTATTTACAATAAATGTACAACAAAAATTAAATATTGTAAGATGGCATATATTAACATTACATATATTAAATTTTCAAAAGCCATATTTCTCCTTAAAGTTCTCAAGGGCTTTCTCCCTAAATGACCTCATTTTGAAATATTAGATAGCAACAATTAGACGCTATTAATAACTACGTTTAATATAATTCTTTTTGTGATTCTGAATACTACATGAATATATTTGGTTTGTTTTTACAGAGTTTAATTTAATTTGCCCATACTTTGCAAGCATATTGTTTAATAATAAAATATATTGTATCATTAAGAGATTATACAAATTGATTCTTCCTATGTGCCCCCTCCTTTCTCCATTTCAAAGATCCAAGAGAGAAGAAAACATTATTTCTTTTTTCCTTTTTGCCTGTGTAGGACTGCAATTAGAATTACATTCTGTATGAATATTTGTTTTTTCAGTCCTCTGAGAGTCTATTAGGAGCAGTATCTTCCAGTCAAAAAAGTGTGTTTATCTAAGCTTGGGAAATGTGTGCTGTCCAATCAAACAAGAGAAAAAGAGGAGCATGTTTTAAGGTGTGTTTCCACTTAATGAGTTAATTTTCACACTTGAGTTGTAACACTACTGCCCAGATGTCACAGAGCTCTCTAGCCTTTAGTGATCGAATAAATAAACAGGTGTTTTCCTGTAGCCTTATTGTAATATAATTGATATGCAAAAAAACAAAACAAAAAAAAACAAACAAAAACTGCAAATATGTAATGTATCTAATTTGATGAGTTTGGACATAAGTATATACTTGTGATTCCATCAGCACAGTCTAGGTAACAATCATATCTATCACCTCCAAAGTTTCCTTTTCGCCCTTTTTGTTTGTTTGTTTGTTTTTTATTGTTTTTGTGGTAAGAACACTTAACATGAGATCTACCTTCTTAAATTGTAAAGTGTACAATATCATATTCTTAACTATAGACACTATATTGAAGAGCAGATCTCTAAAATTTATTCACCTTGCATAACTGTAACTTTATACCCATTGAAAAGTCAACCTATGAAATGAGAGAAAATACTTGTAAAACATATATCTGATAAGGACATAACTTCCAAAATACATAAGAAACTCTTATAATTCAATATCGAACACAAACAAAAACAAAACAAACACACAAAATAACCCAATTAAAAAAATAAGTAAAGAACTTGAACAGACATTTCTCCAAAGAAGACATACAAATGACCAACAGCAATAGAAAAAGGTGCTCAACTGCACTAGATGTAAGGGAAATGCCAATGAAAACCACAATGAGATATCACCTCATACCTTTTAGGGTGGCTTTTATCAAAAACACAAATGATAACAGGTGTTGATGAGGACATAGAGCCGTTGGAATCCTTGTGTGCTATTGATGGAAAGTTTTTATTGCTATTTTTTTATTTGAAATATAGTTAACAGAATTCCTACCATCCTGATAGAAACTAGCTCACTCAATCTTCACCCCTCTCCCATTATTTGTGGTAGTTCTCCTTGGGCGGCCTTACCTATGCATACGAAACTGTCCATTAGCAGCATTTGACAGGCAAGATCACTGTTCTCTATAACATGTCCACTGTCTGCTGAACTGCTGATGAAAACTGCAGTCATTTTCCATAAAATGATGATGCTGACATTCACCTAAAAGCAAACAAAAACACCTTAGATCTGGATACGTTTAACATATGGAGTAGTAATTGCCAGGTGGATTTTGGAACCAAGGAGGATTGCCATTTTAATGCATAAAATATAAATTAGTCATGTTTGCATCAGAGTTTCATATCTCAAAAACCTCCCTTTACCTCTTTTAGAAAATTCCAAACCCTTTCATCTACTAATTTGGAAAGTGAACTAAGTTGTAAGACCTAACACTAATGGATGTCATATTATATGTACCCTTCTCCTCTGTTTATAACTTAATTTTTTTTCTATCACCAGAGCACAATTAAATATCATGGATATCAATTGGTATAAACTGAGACTTAGGGTGAAGTTATAACAGGAACAAAGGAAGTAAAGATTCATTACAGAACTAACTTGAGAAGCAAGAGATACCAAAGTATTAGCAAGATGAATAGTGGATATCTGTCGTGTTCTATACTGTAGTCACAGTATTAGAGAAAAGAGCTGCTCCATATAATTCAGAACTATATGTGTGCAAAATTACAAAACTACATAATTATGCATACAAAAGTATCCATTATAGATCTGAATTCAAATTATTTGGGTTCTTGTATTTTAGTTGTTAAACCTGACAACCCTAAGATAAATAACACCAAAAGCTTGTTCTTTGAAAAGATCGATAAAATTGGTAAACCTCATACTCTACTGATCAAGAAAAAAGAAAAAAATTGACAAATCATCTTATTAGCAATATCGAGGGATGTCACTCAAGACCTTTCAACTGTTTTTGGTTTTTTTTAATATTAGTTTCAGGTGCACAAGACAAAGCAAAACTTAGATGTTTATCATTTATATCCCTCACACTGTGTGAACCCCTCTCCCCCCATCCACTATCCCTCTGTACGTTCCACAAATTAATTTTTAAAACCCCGTGGCCATCTTGTGGTTACCGACTATTTTCTAAACCTCTCACCTTCCCCTTTTCCCCACCCCACCGCCCCTCTAGCAACCCTCAGTTTTTCCTCCATGTTTCCAAAACTGTCTCTGATTAGTTCATTCACTTATTCTTTTCTTTAGATTCCGCATATAAGTGAGATCATATGGTATTTGTCTTTCTCTGTCTGACTTATTTCACTTAACATAATGTTCTCTAGGTCCATCCATGTTGTTGCAAATGGTAAGATTTCTTTCTTCTTTATGGCTGCATAATACTCCATTGTATAAATGTACCACAGTTTCTTAATCCAGTCGTCTACCGATGGGCATTTCGGTTGTTTCCAGGTCTTGGCTATTGTGTATAGTGCTGCAATAAACATGGGAGTGCATAAAGATTTTTGAATTGGAGTTTTGGATTTCTCCGGATAGATACCTAGGAGTGGGATTGCTGGATCATAAGGTAGTTCCATTTTCAGATTTTTGAGATACCTCAACACCTTTCAGATACTAAAATGATACAACGGGAACATTATAAATAACTTAATACCAATTATAAGAAATTACTTGGAAGTCACAAGTTACTGAAACCAATAATGGAAAATATACATAATCTTATAACAAGAGGAAAGAGAGCAAACATGTTGTTGTGCGGGAGATCCTGCTCGCTGCGCCATTTGTCGTGCACGGAGGCCTTCTCACAGCGCCATCTTTCAGGCGGGGCGGCCTGTGGGGTCTCTGCTCCTGCTCCCCACACAAGAACGCAGGATATGGTGAGGCCGAAAAGAAACACCCACGGAGCCATAGGTAGGGGAGTCATACCATTATGGTCTCACTGGAGGCTGGGCCCACTGGACACGTGACCTGCCGTCTGCCTTTCTGCCAACCAACCGACCGACGACTCTCCTCCACTCTCTCGACTCTGTTCCTCTCTCCCGGCTCTCCTCTTCCATTCTCCTCGGCCCTCCTCGTAGCCGCAGCAGTTATACCAGCGGCCAATCGGCTAACCGGCCACAGCCGACGGCCAATCAGCCACAGCCGATGGC
Source organism: Rhinolophus sinicus (assembly GCF_036562045.2). Taxonomy (NCBI): domain Eukaryota; kingdom Metazoa; phylum Chordata; class Mammalia; order Chiroptera; family Rhinolophidae; genus Rhinolophus; species Rhinolophus sinicus. The sequence goes on from NC_133754.1 coordinate 32,066,479, forward strand.
CATTCACCACCCGAGCCAGCACCCTTCCACGTGAGGCCGAGAGCCTGTAAACTACTTTCTGGGGCTCTGTCCCCACACATGTCATGGGGAGTCACAGTGAGAAAGTAGCCATCTACAAAACAGGAAGAGAGACCTCACCAAGTACGTGACCATGCTGATACCCTGATCTTGGACTTCCGACCTCCACAACTGTAAGAAATAAATATTTCTTGTTTAAGCCAAGTCTATGTTAATTTGTTATAGCAGCCTGAATTAAGATACTTTCCATTTCCATCGATTGTCTAAACCTGTGACTTTAAGGACTTAAGAGTGTGGAGAGCACTCTATAATCCATTCCATATTTCCCTGTCCCTCCTCTGTTTAAAAGTAAAATCTGTTCAGATATGGCTGACTTATTTGGGCACAGCTGTGAGTCTTTTACAGCTTCTTCTGTGAGTTTTCTGCTTCTACGATACAGGAAGTGAGAATTCACTGTGGCTCAAATTCTTCTATGGTCGCTAAGCATTTCTTCAAATGTGGAATCCATCTTTAGTAGAGTAACTACAAAACTATTAAGGTCTTGCTAGCTTTTCTTCTTGACCTAAAATAAACCCCCCAGATAATATGCCATAGGCCTGGAAATGGAGTGTAGGCTGCTTCATTTTTACCTCTCTCTAAATCAATGAATGAACGAATGAATCAATCAATCAATCAATTAATCAATCGCTCCCTCTCCCTTCACCACCAACTAAATTAAACTGATAAATTATTTAACTAAGTTAAAATTATAAATTATTAATTTGCAAACAATACCTCCAATAAGGGGCTAATATCCAAAATATATAAACAACTGCTACAACTCAACAAGAAAAAACAAGTTAATTAAAAAATGAACAGAGGAAAATGGCAGTATTTCATCTTTTCTTATGGCTAATATCCCATTGTAAAAATGTACCACATCTTCTTTATCCAATTATTTATCAAAGAACTCTTCAGTTGGTTCCATGTCTTGGAAACTGTGAATAATGTTGCAATGAACATATGGGTACATTTATCTTTATAGACTTTTCTTTTTTGTTTTTGTTTGTTTGTTTGTTTGGGGTTTTTGTTTGTTTGTTTGTTTTTGTTTTTTTCAAATTTTGGGAGCAGATACCCAGGAGAGGGATTGCTGGGTCATACAGTAATTCTATTCTTAATTTTTGGAAGAAACTTTAAACAGTTTTTCATAGTGGCTGAACCCATTACATCCCCACCAGCAGTGTACGAGAGTTCCTTTGTCCCCACAGCCTCTCAAATACTTGTTATTACTTGTCTTGTTGATAATTGAAATTCTGACAGTTGTGAGGTGGTATCTCATTGTGGTTTTGATTTGCATTTCCCTAATTGCTAGTGAAGCTGAGCATCTTTTCATATATGTGTTGGCTGTTTGCATGCCTTCTTAAGATTCTCATGCTAAGGGAAATAAGTCAGACAGATAAAGTTGAGAACCATATGACGTCACTCATATGTGGGTTATAAAACTGAAAGCAATAGATGAGTAAGACAGCAAACAAAAACTCATAGATGCAGACAACAGTTTAGTGGTGACCAGAGGGAAAGGGGGGAAGGAGAGGTAGCAAAGGTTAAGGGGGTCAAATATATGGTAATGAATGGAAGGAGATCTGATTCTGAGTGGTGAACACACAACACAATATGCGGATAATGTATTATAGAATTGTACATTTGAAACCTATGTAATTTTATTAACCAATGAAACCCCAATAAATTTAATTAAAAAAAAATACTGAACAAAAAATAAAAATGCAAACAAAAAATGGGCAGAGGACCTGAACAGAAATTTTTCCCGTAAAGACATACAGATGGCTAACAGATAGAGTATGAAAAGATGCTCAACGTACCTAGTCATAAGGGAAATTCAAAAAAAAAAAAAAAGAAAAAAACACAATGAGATATAATTAACTACAATAATGTATTTTTTTCCACACTCCAAATCTATATGCAAGTAACATATGTCAGTCTTAATTCATGTAATTAGGAATAATGGGTCTACTAGTTTTACCAGAAAGACTTTTGAGTTCTGAGTGGCTTATTACTCGAAGTATGATTTACTCTATCAATTAAAATTTTAGTTTTAAAAATAAAGTTCACAATTAAATGATACATTAAAATTTAGTGAATTGAATTCTATCTATATTACATTAAACTATTTTCTATTCCATGACTAAAAAGTAGAAGTATATTTTGTTAATAATGAGTAACACTAATTGTTCAAGGGTTCAATGTTTTCCAGAAAATTTATAACCAACTTTAATTCCAATGAAGGAATGACAAGAAAATCATGGCAATTTTAGTCTCAGTAGCATAATACATAATAGTCTCTTAGTCTAATTGTAGATGTGTCAGAATTATATATAACTCTACTATTACTCCTTAGTTTACTGTTAATAATAAAAAAAAGCAGCATTGATAAAAAACATAATTCAACCATTAAAATCTAACAATTCACAGCACAGATTATTCATACTATATTTATAACACATTTACTTTGATTCTTTATTATTATTGCTTATGCATTTTTTCAAGGATTGTTTTTTTCCCTTAAAAATTCTTCTATGGGGTGGTCAGTTAGCTCAGTTGGTTAGAGCGCACTGCTCTTAATAACAAGGTTGCTGGTTGGATCCCCACATGGGCCACTGTAAGCTGCACCCTCCACAACTACATTAAAACAACTACTCGACTTAGAGCTGATAGTTTCTGGAAAAACACACTTAAAATAAATAAAAGTTAAAAAAAAAGAAAAGAAATTCTTCTGCTGTACTTCTCTTAGCTGAATTACTAAGTTTTTCATGCCTTTAACCAACTGCAACCAATTATTTTCAAAATGTCATCTGTTTTTGAAATTACCATAAAGTAGAATCTGGGCAATAAAAGCAACTGAATGCTGAGGAACAGACAAAAATCAAAAACTCTGGTAGAATATATCCTATTTAGTTTAATAGTGTTTGCTTTTCCTTAGTTTTTTCCTTAACAATTCAGGTATTATGACAAACTTATATACATCCTTGTCTCATGAAAATAATTTCAACTTTATTCTACTGATAACATCAATATTAATAGTAATTCATTTACCTGTATATTGTAATGTTTACATTTATTTATAATTGCAAATTTGTCCTCATTAACAAAATAATATCCATAGAAATCCACAAGAAAATTAACAATGAATGTTAACACATAAAATATACGGGTATTGTTTCATAAGACTATTTTAAGTAATATTACATAAAATGTGAAAAATAGTGTTAAGATGCTATTTAATACAAAAATCTAAATCCTTAAGATTTTCCCTTTTTTCCAAAATAGTGTCATTGTATCCAAGTATATATTTTGATTATTTAGGAAAATATATTTTAATGCCTCTTTTTTATAAAGCCAAGTATTGCTTGATAAGACTGATTGTCATAAGTAAAAGAAGGTGAATTTCTCCTTATAACAATATCAAATGAAATCTGAGTGACTAGGACACCTATGAATTCAGAAAGGAAATAAAGTGCCTACAAATGTTTAGAAGATAGGAAAAAAAAAAAAAACCCACAAAATTCAGTGGTATGCTGAGACCAAAGACGTATAACCACCAATACATTCTTACCTATAATTTGTTGAAAGTCTTATTATATATTATAGTTCTTCCTCATACTCTAAATCTTATACAAATGATATATTACACACACACACACGCTCGTGTGTGTGTGTGTGTGTTTGTGTGTGATTTTTTTGTTGATTATTTAGAGAAATGGAGAAAATGAATATCTTCATGGTTCTGGAAGATGAAAGCAGTTGAAAAAGTCTTCTGATAATTTAATAAAAAAGGAAATTAGAGCTTGATGTGGCAGATGGAATGTAAACATCTTCAGAAGATTTGTCTTATGCAGGAGATACATATTTTCCAACAAAGGTCAAATTTAGGCTGAAGTAAAGATATTTAAGCAGAAACAGAAATACTGAGGTTATCTGTGTTGCAGATTCAAACACTCAATGACCATAAATTAGGTAACAAAGCAGTACAATGAAATAATAATGATACTAGAATTTAAATACATGCATTCAGAGTGAACAATTTCATTATTTGTGAAAAAGAAACAAAAAAAAAATCCACTATAGAGAAATTAATGTCTATATGTAGATATATAATATATCTAGAGAGAGCTCCCACTGACTCTCTTAGTACAGTACAATATGCCAAAAACATTAGGTTGATAATGGTCTATTTCTTCTATAACATTTTAATTTAGCTGTTACACAGATTGCTCTTTGCATGGACCATTGGCCTATGTACATTTAATTTGAAAGAGTACCATTTAGATTCATGTCCAAAACCTCTCTTTCTGAAAGACCAGTAAGTGTATTTTTAATATTTCTAATCAATACCAGCCAAGAGAGATCTGGACACCATCTATTACTTAGCAAAGGCGAGGAGATAGTTTACATTGTCCTTTAAATATCTATTGTCTAGGTGATGTAACCAACAATGTTACCAAACTCAGAATAATTCTTCTGTTGGTTCATACATTTTTATATTTCAAGTTTACTTTAATATGAACAAAGTTACATTAAAAGTCTGTGCTATTTGGGACCTTGTTCCTTTGTCATTTTCCATAAATGCTAAAGTTAATGTCCTGTTGACCTTATCCAATGTCTAAGAAGGTATTTTTCTAGAGGGATCTTGGAATAGCTTTCTCTGCTTGCAGCTTGAGTATTTAGTGTCACTTATTAGGTTTTAGAAAACTTTTCACATTTGCAAATATCTTTTCCTTTCCTTTGTGAATAATACTTTAAATTCTTTTTTTCTCCCCTCAATCAGATATTAAGTGTTATTGTGAAGCCAAAAAAAAAAAAAGAATTATTTACTTTGATCAGAAAACAAAGTAAGCTTCAATATTAACTTCTTCGTATCAACTGAAAAGATTCACAATGGGTTCTAACAATAATCAAGTCCTGTGCCTACACATTTGCCTTAGATGATTTCTTTTCCAAAGTAGCTCTGGAAATACTATTTGTGTGTCTAAGCTTTTCTGGCTCTATTGTAAATTGTCTTTTCTATTTTATTATTTATATTGGAAATACTTTTGATTTAGTCCATAATCTTCCTGCAAAAGTTACATTGTGTATTTGTGCTTCTTTATACATTATACATAACAATAAGCACAATTTGCAGCAGTGTAAGCAAAATAATAGTTAGCTTTACAGCAATATACAAAATTCAGCCAATTCAGCAAAAGCCTTGAAACTCTAGTGGAAACATTTTCATAGGGTGCATGTGTTAAAGTAAGCCCTTCAAATATGTGTGCATATACATATTTTTTTCCTTCATAGAAAACTAAATGGTTTAGTAAATTGAAAGTGGCAAGTAGAAACACACAGTGCTCTGTTTTGCAGTAATGGTGTTTAGTATGGCAGCTCCAAGCCTAAGCTCTTTCACAGAATTTGTTAAAGGAAAACAATACTAATTTCAAATTACCATATAAGGACTGAAGGTGCTCCAGTTGAGTGTATAGTTTTCATACAAGGGAAGTATTGAACAACAGAAGAATCTGACCAAGACAGTCTTATGTTATCCTCCATTGGACTAAACTTTAGAAGGGTTTCTTCCTGATTATAGGCCCCTGACTTTCCTTTTCTTAGAGTATTTACTTTAGAAAACTTGGGAGTTATAAATTCTTTCTCTGCTCTTTTGAGATGTGAAACTGCCTCATCACAGGTTTACAAACCTAGGAATGTCTTTGTCAAGGATCTGGAAGCCAACCCTTTGAAATGTAATCAAGAAAGACAGAGACTATCATGAATCTTCCGAAGGAGGTTAGGAGACAAACTTAGATTAGCACCAGTTTGCAAATACAGATAGCCTAATCACATTAACTAAACCTCCATTTCCCCTGATATTTTCTAGTAGTTTTCTATTAGCTCATCTCTGTGTTAAATATCCTCCAGGCCCTTTGTGTTCCTGGAGTTCAGTTCAATCAGTCAGCCCTGTTGGAATAGTGCCGACCCCTATTGTAATAGTCTTGAATAAAAGTTTTATTGCCTGCTTAACTCCATCCAGCACAATTTTCCTTTAACAAGTCTTTGTCTCAAACGACTATGTGCATTAATCTTTGGGAAGTCCATTTCTATAAAACCTTAAAGTCAGCAGTGGTTATCAGATGATATTTCAGTGTGATAATCTGAGGTTTTCCTAATTGCCTAAGCAATTACTAATGATTAAGAAACATTTTTTTTTCATTTAATTTCTTTTCTTTTTTTTTTTTTTTTTTTTTAATTAAAGTTTATTCGGGTGACAATTGTTAGTAAAGTTACATAGATTTCAGGTGTACAATTCTGTATTACATCATCTATATATCACATTGTGTGTTCACCACCAAGAGTCAGTTCTCCTTCCATCACCATATATTTGATCCCCCTTACCCTCATCTCCCACCCCCCACCCGCCACCCCCCTTACCCTCTGGTAACCACTAAACTATTGTCTGTGTCTATGAGTTTTTGTTTCTCATTTGTTTGTCTTGTTCGTTTGTTGTTTTTGGTTTATATACCACATATCAGTGAAATCATATGGTTCTCTGCTTTTTCTGCCTGTCTTATTTCGCTTAGCATTATAATCTCAAAATCCATCCATGTTGTCACAAATGCTTCATAATTTATTTTCAACTGCTATAACCAGTCCTTCCTTGTTTTGTGTTTTGTTTGTTTGTTCTGACACAGAACAACAACAAAAGACATTTACAGAAGAGAGTCAGCACTTGCATTCTTAAACATTATTCTACATGTGACAATTGTCCTGGGCTTCCTCCTTGGCAAACATATGACAAAGACCTTAGCACACAAGCCCCATTCAGATTTCCTTGTTCCTCTATGCTCTTAAAAGAAGAATCCTCCTCCCTGCAAAAAAAATAAAAATAAATTAGTTTCAACTGGCTTTTATATCTTACACTTATTTACTTATTTTGGGACATATATCCCAATGAGAATTTATTTAAACCGTAAAAAAATATTCTGAGAAAAATGCACCTAACAATTGAAAGTTTGTGTAAATTTCAGAAGGTTGATGGAAACCCTGGGCTAGGAGATACATGAGTATATCACCTAAAATAAACTCCGCTTCCAACAGCAACCCCTTTCCATCCTGAGTTAACGCAACAATGTAGCTGCTCTCTGCCTCAGTATTGCCTCCTATCCCCCCTGTGATTACTGCTTCATATTCCTCCACTTCTTATGTAACGAAATATGATAGTTCTCTACTAATATGGTCTAATACTTACAACTCCTCCCATAAATTCAGAGATACTTTATCTATAATATTGTATTTTCTAAGCAATGAGATTGTCAACCAGAAGTCAATTAAATTACACTTGAAATTATAACTTGCCTGCTGTTGTTGATCACTTCAATAAGATTTCCTTTTGGAGCTGTTGCTCTACAAAACGTTCACCAGGTTTTTATCTCTGCTTTAGCTGAGTTGATTCTTAATGGTTGCTAAGTATTTTCTAATAGCTTTTCTATGATTATCTTCTCTAGTGTGCCATTTTTGCTCAAATTCATTACCTCTTAAAGAATCTGCCTCGAGCTGCTTTATTCACAGTGAGAATACTATTATACTATCAGTAATTACTATTTTGCCTTAATCTTCTGCATTTAGTAAAATACTAGCAACAATACCAAAAATATCCTCCCCAGAGATCCCCAAATTGCATGGCCCACAAAGTTTCTTTTCCTTTAACATCAAACCTAACAGGGAGTTTGCTAAGTTCTTGACTAAGTGTTATAGTTCAGCCTAGTGAATCTTGGGACAAGTAGTCACCTTTTATCTGTAACTTCCTTTATTAGAAATTTAAGACAGATTGCTAGAGAATTGACCTATAGAACTGATTATCAGCATTGTGACTAACAGTGGTTTATTTTATCCTTGAACTCAGAAAAAGAATGTATATGTTCAGCAATTCCATTGGTTCAGAACTGACATCCCCCTTTGCATCCTTGCTCTTATTTTATGTTAGTTTATATCTTTCAGTTTAAAATGTCTCTGATGATTCCTGAAAAGTATTTTTAGAATCCCACAGCTCAGTTGATCTAAGTGGGCAATTGTATTCCTCTCCTTTCCTGCATCATACTAAAAAAAAAAAAAAAGGTTCAAAAATATAGAAATTGATGTAAACATGTTTTCTTTTCTATCCCAGAAATTTAATACAATGTGTGAAGAGTTATCAGCATGCTGTTTAAATATTTTATAATATTTGTAGTCTTAAATAATCACAAATTGTACCGCATTTTCTACTACCTTTCCTGATAGAGTTTCAGGAAAGATTCACAAATTCAACAAATCCAAATCAACTTTTATTTTCTCTACTGTGGAGTACAGACTTTAAGACGACCCCCATAATCCCTGTCTCCTGATGTTTACACACTCATATAACCCTTTCCCTTGATTATGGCAAGGCATGTGATTTGCTTTAATCAATGAAATAGGGCAAAGGTGATGGGATGCATGTGATTACATTTCCATGATTATAGAAGATTGCTAAGAGTGTGGTACCCATCCTGAAAGCAACCACTACTCCTGTTCCTGCTCTCTAGTTCTCACTCTCACTTGCTGCCTGCCTTCCTCTCCCTGTCTCCTTTTATTACTGGTTTTGAAGTAGCAAACAGCCATGTGTCCTAAAGCTACAAGGAAATACATTCTGCTAACAACCTGAGGGAACTCAGAAGTAGATTTTCACCAGGCAAGCCATTAAATGAGAAGGCAGCATGGCTAATGCCTTGATTGTAGCCTTCTGAGTCCTGAAAGAGAAAAGGCATCTAAGTCTTGCCTCCATTCCTTAACTACCGAACTTTGAAATAGTAAATGTCTACTATTTAAAGCTGCTACATTTATGGTGATTTATTACACAGCAATAGAAACTGGATGCACCTATAAATGCTACTTTTTTGTTATTTGTTTTTTCTATCTCACTATCATCATCTTGCATTCATTTATGTAGGCTTAAAACATGTCACTCTCAATTTTTTTCCAAAATTACCAACAATAAACCCTATTTATTGCATCTCAGTAAGATTACTCCCCTAACCATCCAATCAAATAATAGAACATTTCCATAAACCATTTTCCCCAAGCATTTTTTATTCACTTACCCCACCCCAATCCAAGAAAAACAATGATGCCATCTCAATCACCATAGTTTCACTTTAGTTCTAAAATGTCAAAAAGACAATTCTGTATTATGTATTCTTGAGTGTCTCATTTCTTTCACTCAGTATGTTTTTGAAATCCACCTATATTCGTACATGCATGCCATTTTCTTTTCTCAATCACACATTGATGGAGTGAGTTTAGACTTATATATTTTCTTTGAAAATTCCTGCATTTGTCTTTTTGTTGACATGTATTATCATTACTCTTGGCACCACATCTAGGAACAAAATGGATAAATCATAGGCTAAGTGCATGTTTAACATTATGAAAAAACTGACATAGTGTTTTCCAAAAATGGTGTAATGTTTTCCAAAAATGGTGTAAACCAGAAATAATAAAAGTTCCAGTTATAACTGACCTTTGTCCAAAATCGATATTGCTGTGTGATTTGTATTTAACCATTCTGGTAGGGTACACTATCTTGTTACACACACTTCTTATTTTGATAATCACAGGTAAACTTTTTGTAAATTTATGTTGCATATCTTCCTATGACTCCTTTCTACTAGTCAAACACATTTATTCATGGTCCAACCACACAATCTAAATACAATTTCAATATGCTATTTCATTTCTGTCTTTGATTGATTTATTTACTTTCCATATAATTGCATAATTTCTCATCCTCCTGTCAAGTTGATAAGTGAATTATCAAAAAATTATTCATGTCTCTTGGGAATTCTTCCTTTGTTGATCAAGTAAAAATAAATAACTCCATCATAGTCTTAAAGCAGTAATTTTTAAAGCATCATTCCAAGATCAGCAGCATAAACATAATTCAAGCCTATGTTAGAAATTCCAGTTACCTGGGATCCACACTACAGCTACTAAATCCAAAATTCTGAGGATGGAACCAATCAGTCTATATTTTAACAATACTTCCTGTTAAAGATTTGAGAGCCATGCTCCCTTTTAACAAAATCACTACTTGATATTTTGTATGGCAGTTTATGAATGTTTTGTTGAGTAGAGTATGAGCTCATTGAAGCTAGGGACTGTAGGTTATTCATTTTTGTACTTTTCATAACACCACAGATCAAACTTTGTGCAGTATAAAAAAATCAATGATTGCTTTCGAATAAAATCATATTGAAAAGTGAAACTATATTTTTCTATCAACTGAGTATCAAATAAATATTTGTTTTAAAATACCTGCCCCATGCTTCAATTTTACTCTTAGTTAGCGCCTTAAAAGAAACGCAAACAGGAACATCAAGAGACATGTGTTGACTTTTAATATTTAACTGGCTCATTTTAAATACAGAGGCACAATATATTTTCTCTTTCTCTTCTATATGCATTAAGTCTTTGTCTCTTGGAAAGGAAAGCATTATATTCAGAGACAGTAGAGATTACTTAAAAAAAAAAAAAATCTTTCTGAAAAAAGATTTTATGGGCTTTTCTTTTGGAGACAATTGTGATCTCTTCCCTCTTCAGAATTCCAATGGTTAATCAGGATTTTGATGTTTTTAAGGTCATTCTATCATTATTGTTGATTAGTTGGATGGTTTGTATAAGGTTTCCCAATTTATGTGATTATTTACAGAGGAGAGAATAATTGGTTTACCTTGACTTAAGTAAATACTTAAGTATATACTCTTTAATAACTCACTTTTTTCCCATTTCTATCTGAAGTGGCACTAAAACTTGATGTGCATCAGAGGCACAGAAAGATACTGAGTCAATATTTACCCAGATAATTCTTCTACAAACAACATTTTTATAATATAATCAATATGGTCTGTATTTAGGAAAAAAATATTCAGATCCATATCAATCAATCAATTAACAAACTTTGATTGCACTGCACTTGGCACTGTTGCCATCAGAGTATTTATGATACATTAAAGTTACTGTGAGGAACTAAATTTTTAAAGGTTGACATGTCTATATTTCTCTCTCTGTCTCTCTTTCTCTCTCTCTCCCCATCTCCCTCTCTAACTTAATCCTAATGAGTCACTGGTTAAATAAATCTGAAATAAGTTTCTTTGTAATTAATACCCAGAAAATATGACAGGCAATATTGTAACAGTACATTCACAAGTTAAACATTCAATAGTTTGCAAATCAATAAAAAATCTTTGGTCATTTTTAATTTTTTTTCCTTTTTTTCTTTTTAAGTACTACACCTTATCTACCTCTTATGGACCTTCTGGATGACACTATGGAAGTGTTATTTGTTGTCCTGGACCTCAAATATTTACACGTTGACATGGAGGTTCTAACAGAAACAGTTAAAGTAATATAAGTGAATATATTTCAATTGCTAAGACAATTCAGAATTTAAAATGTGATGAGAATAGATACATTACATATAGTTTCTAATCCTCTATAAAACACTAAACACGTTTTAAATATTTTAATAAAATACATGTATTATTTGGAATTTTTTCTCTTCATCATTGTAATGTTAAACATATGAATTTCGATGTTTTAGAAAGAACTTGGAAGTTTTAATTACAAAAAACTGTCTTTTGAGCTTTTGTTTGTCTCAAGCTACTACTTTGACTATAAAGCATATACATCACAAGGTGAGTGACCTTTTTGCATGTTGTCAATTCACATTTTCTAGAGTTCTCTTTAGAACGCACATAACAATAGAGTGATAATTATAGCCAGTTACATGGTTTCCTACATATAGTGACTTGATTGGAGTAAGAGAAGCAAAAGCTCTCAATCACTTAGGCTTCACATAATGTGGTTACCAAATAAATGGATTCATACAGACATAAATAAAAATTACTTTCCTTTGTCCACACCCTTGTCTCTACCCAGGTTAACACCCAGTGACCCCTCAAGCTCTGTGCTTTGGATATCTCCATTATCAGACCATCCAAATGTGGTGAACTGCACAGTCTTTTTTATTATATCTTACTGAGAAACCTTGCTGTTTGGCATTACATTCTGCTTTTACTGTCCATGAATTCTTGGTTAGTTAGTTGTTTTTATTATTATATTTTTTGTTGATGCTGTTTGTTTTGAACAGGGCCCTTTTAAAAATAAACATAATTATTTATAAAACTCCCTAGTTTAATTTTTGTATTATACTTTATTCTAATACCAATTATCAAAGCTTCAAGTACCTGTCAGTGACCTGGGGAAGATATACATCTATCTGAACCTGTGCTACAACATGGTTAAAATTAGATGAAAGAACGAAAAAAAGAGACTGCTTAAATCCACTTATAAGCATAAGACAAATCAATATTTTTTTTCTAACAAAAGTATTTTTAAATAGCTGAACTGTGCAAGTTGTATGTCAACATATGTTATAGTTGCCAATGTTAGGTTTGTTAAAGTTACTGTTGTGATTCAAGAAATTATTTTAGTCCCATTCTAAAATATATTACCTTTAATATCTCAAGAAATTTGTATGTATTGATTATATAATGTTGGTATGTCACTTGTGAAATTATGTCTTCACACCTTTGAGGAGTATCAAGTTTACTTAAACATAATACAAAAGACACACATAAAAGGAAAGACTGATGAATCAGACTGCATTACATTGAAAAACTAATATTCATCTAAAGATTTTAAAATAGTTGAAAGAGAAACTGCAGAATGGGAGAACTTATTTTTCTGTACATTAATATCCAGAATATATAGAGAATTACAAAGCAATAAAAAAAGAAAGAGGGACAAATGATATATATAAATTACTAAAAAGTCTGTGAAATGGTGTCCAACCTCATTAGTTGTAGCGGCAGTGCAAATTAAAACTACAGTGTGAGAGTTCTGCATACTAAGCAGAAAAGCTAAAATTGACTGAAACAATAAAAAGCTAAAATAAAAAGAAAACAGAAAATACCAATTGTTGTCAAGAATGTGAATCAAATGGAATTTTCATACATTATTGTTGAGAGTGTAGATTAGTACACTCCAAAATCAGTCTTTCACATATTCTACTAAAGTGAAACAGACAGTTATTTTTATGAGCCAGCAATTTGAGAAATGTATCCAACAACAACAACAACAAAAAAATAAAAAAAATAAAAAAAAAAAACAGACCTTGTACTAAAAGACATGCACATGAATGTTCTTGAAGTGTTATTGAGAATAGTCCCAAAACACAACTCACATGGCCATTTGTATAATGGGGGAAAAAATGGGATATAGTCATAAAATGAAATGTTGCAAAGTAATGAAAATTGATTATATCTATGTACAACATGGATATGTTTCACATGCATAATGTTCACTCAAGAAACCAGGTGTAAAACAGTACATGTTACATGACATCTTTTGTATATAATTCCAAATAGGCATTAGAAGTCATGATAGTGATTACTTTGGGAAAAGAGGGAGGTAGTAGTGATCAGGAAAGGCATGAAGAGAGGTGTTTGACATACTATAATAGTCTTGGCCTGGGTAGTATTTACATAGGTGTGTTCATTTTTGATAATTCAATGAGGTGTATATATATATATATATATATATATATATATATATATATATCTTTCATCTTTTTGTGGAGATGTGGTGTACTTCGATACAGAAAGTTAAATGAAAACACTCATACTAACTGTGGAAAAGAAATAGGTCATTAACTCTTCAAAAGATATTTTGTTGCAAACAATAAACATTTAAATTTGCATATATTTATCCAAAAGCAAAAAAACAAACAAACAAACAAAAACATTATTTTGCAGGTTACCTCATTAACATTGTATTAAAATGCATTAAATGATGATTTTTTGTCTATCTTTATCACTATATCATGAACCATGGACTTTCAGAGCCCTGTATGCCTTTCATTAGAATAGAGAACCAATGCCAGAAGCTTGGAGCCAATCCAAACAATGTATCCTTAACATTCTATTCTTTTCTCCCAAACCACTCTCAGTATCAAAATATGTGTCATTCAAGGTTCTCCAGAGAGAGAAACAGAGCCAGCAGTATATGTCTGTCTACATGTACACATACATGTAATATATACCAGGATGCCAAAAAATTGTATACACATTTTAAGAGATGTTATCTATGTATTAGTTTTGAATTTGAATTAAATTACGGTAGCAATGTGTAGTGTGACGTTTGCCCAAAATGTTGTGATTGCAGAAATCAAATGTGACTTGTATTCATCTTTTGTTATCAGTATATATTGAGTATTATAATTTTAATACAGTTTTTTTTTCCTTTCTTCAAATGTGTATACATCTTTGGCACCTTCTGTATACTTAATTCTATATTTTATCTATTTAATATATTAATGTAAATGTAGATATACATATATATTATTAAGAAACTCATCTTCATAGGCTGTCTGCAGGAGCTGGCAGACTGTGGATTGGCAAGAAAGCCGAGGCAGCACAGCTGAAGCCATGTCTCGTTTAGGAGAGGCCGTCTCAGAAGCTGGAGGCCATTGGCCAGCTGGCCTCTGGCCAGGTGGGGAAGGTATAGGCCATAAATGCACCTCCTGTGGTTGTGGAAGGTCAAATCCAACCCCCAGGTAGCTTGCCCTCTACCCGCTGCTGTCATTCCCGGAGTTACCCTGGCCCTGCCGGTTCCCAAGCCAAATTCTGAGAGTGAGAAGCCCAGCTGAGCCCAGGTAGGCCGAGCCCATCCAGACGCCAGGCCCTGTGTGGTCTAAACTGAAAAGGGGACAATGGGAAGTGGCTGGGCCTTGGGTGCGGGGCGCTGTGCCTCGTATTCAGTTCACACTATTCGGTAACCACTTTCTAAGCATGTTTTTATTCATAGTCAGAAAATTAAAGGGAATGCAAGAATAACAAATAGTTTTTTGTTTAAAAGGAAAAAGAAAATATCTACACACACACTCATAGACACACAAATGCTTGCGTGTGTTTATATATGAACGTTTACTTATCCTTACATTTTAGATAAAGTATATATTGAGCCTTTTTCTGTGATAAACAGTACCAAGCATAGTGAGGAAGAGACACAAGGTCTCTTGCCCTTTAAATGCTTGTATTGAGTTGAAAAAACAGTCAACAGCAGATGATTACATGAAGTGTATCAGTTGATATGATAGGGGAACAGTATGTGTAAGAGCTCTGAAGGGAGTCATGTAAAAAAGACAAAAAATGTCAGGATAGTGAGGCATAATACTTTAAGCTTTGTTTTTCCTAGACCACTACAAACTGCTTTTACCTAAAGTTCTCCTTATTTTGGCTGTTGTATCATCTTGGAAACTGCTTCTCTTGAATATGTGTATAGTCCACTCCCTTAGTTCTTTCAGGTCTCTGCTCAGATATCTATCTCATAAGGGTATTTATCACGGCCACTTTATCTCCCCACAACACTACTCACCTTCCTCTCATTTATTTTTCCTTGTAAAACATGATGTCTCTTACTACTGCGTATGCTTTTGTGTGAGACCCAGTAGAACATAAATTCTGTCCCCTGATTTATATGTATTCTTAGTATCTATAATAGATCTTGACACAAAGTTGGCGCTCCAAACAATTTTGTTGAACAGATGAATAAATATATATAATTAAAAAATTGAAATATGAGTATAAATTAACCTGAGGTGAAGAAAAGGGGAAATTAAGTTTAGGCAGCCAAAAAGCTTGAGGCCATAGCCAGATTAGAAAATGTGGTACATTCAAGCAACTGAACAATGTGGAGTAGCTGAAGTATTATTGACTGTGAAGCTAGTGGTGGGGGCAACGAGGGCAAGAGAAGAGGTGAAATAATAATTGGGTATTAGAGCAGGTAGAATAGATTGGAAGGGAAAAGACTGGGTCAGGTTGGCCAGTTGGGGGAATGTGCTGCTAATCCTGAGGACAAATGATGGTACTTTACACTCACTCAGGAAGATGTGATAAGGTGGAACATATAACAATGTTCAGGAAATATAGTTACATGCTTTTAAATTAATTTGACATGGAGGTAAGGAAAAGAATCAGGTCACTAAAATCTAAGTTTCTTGTTTGGAAAAATGACATTATACAGAAGAGAAGAAACAGCAGGTGGTATAGATTGTGAATAATGATTAAAGTGATGAATATTTTGAGTTTGAGGTCCCTGTAGAATATCTTATTGGACATGTTCGGTAATAAATTTGCAAAGTGAATCTGAATATTGAGTAAGACCTATGACCTGGGTCTTAGAATGGGGAATGCCATGCTATCCATGCCATCTGAGGATGTTTTTATCTGGTGACTTTTATTTTTTATTTTTTTCAATTATTAGTACTATTCTATATAGTTACATAATATGTACTAGTCTCACTCATCAAACTTTTCCTTGTATCATAATACATTGGTATACAGCTCATTAATGTTTCATATAGACTCCTTCATATTAAAAGTTATGTGACTGAGGACAGGTATGCTTGATATCATCTGTGAAAAGAAAATGTATGAAAGTAATTTATTTGGGAGGTGCAACAGACATCAGCATGGGAATGGAGAAATTAGTAAGGAGAGGAGATACAGTTAATTAGTAATGGGTGTACTATTCATCCTACTACCATTATGAGTGTCTGGAACTTAATTTCAAGGGGGGATATTGTGTAAAGTGGTGTAAAATAAGACTCAAAATTATCCTCTCCGAAGAGAGCTGTTGTATGTATGTAAAAACTCCCATCAGACAATAGCTGAGAAATGCTTTTGGAGGTGTGAATTTCTTAACACTACCATTAGTCTCCAGTGTATGTGGACAGGGGTTTAAGGCTTTGGAGAATACCTCCAGGCAAAGAGATATGGATGCTGATACAGCACAAGCAAGTGACAAGGCCTGAACTATCTGGGTGGGGCACAGAAGGGTGTTTCAGACTGTTCCAGTGTTTTCTTATTGAGAAGTAAAACCATTCAACTATCCTATCACATAGGTTTAATATATAATGGATTCAATTCTTCCAAAATTAATTTTGATTCAGTATTTATTAAGGCCAAATTTATGCTTTTCTCATGGTCGTCAAACATCCAAGAGTGACTATGTATTATATAACACAAGCACTCTTCAGAATGCATACTACCCTTTAAAATATAGTATAAATATTAGAGAAATAATTTTAATGCCAAATTTTAGGTTAATTTTTCTAAAGAATACTCATTTTACAGCAATAACCATATTGAGTAACTTTTCTCTGAGTCGATCCACATATAGATTCCCTTGTACTTGAAACTGTTTTGACTATTTTAAATGACTAAACTGAAGTAGAATTTAGAATAAAATTGCTATTTCCACAGTTGTTTTATTCATAGTATGCTCCATGAGCTTATTTTTCAAATTCAAATCTTGTACTAATTTTGCTAATCACAAATGTAGTTATTGAATGCATTTTTACTTCATTACATAAAAGAGATCACATACAGTGCTCCTATATTTTTATGTTTGGATTATAATTCTGTATTGGTTTATTTTATTTCAATTTTTACCATAAAATTGTATTGTAATTTATTATATTTAGTTCATGTAGCCTATAATGCATTATGTAACATCATTCATTTTATTTTATCTGATTTAATCAACCTCATTTTATATGTGAAATATTAAAAATGTTGGAAAGTATGAAAATAAATATTTAAACAGCAATTTTATAATAATCAGTTGTCTCATCTTCAGTCAATATGGAACTGAACATTTTACATTTTATACTCTTTAAGGTATCTTTCTATTTAGAGACTATGCATGAATCATAGACCTAAAAAAGATCCACATCCTAAAATATGGAGCTATTTTTATGTTTATTATTTTACCTAACATACAATAAGACTTTGTGGAACATTTTGATGACAATCAAAAATTTATATTCATCTAGAAGCTAAATTTAAAGGTGATTGTCTTTAAATTATTTGTACTTGGAGTCTTTAGAGCTATATGATTCACAAGAAACAGAGTAATATTTTAAATTTATAAATTTTTCTATATACAACCAATACTTTGCTAAGGAATCATTATTATTATTATTTTTAAAATATTGAGGTATAATTGCTATACCAAATCTGCACATATTCAGTGCATAAAATTTGATACCTTTGGACACATGCACTTGGGTGACCATCATTAAAATGAAGGTAAGAAGCATATCCATCACCTCCAAGTGTTTTCTCATGCCCCTTGTTTATATGTGTACCTATGTATATATTGAGAACACTTACCGTGATATCTACCCTACTGACAAAAATGTTAAATGTAAAGCACAGTTCCATTAACTATAGGCACTATGTTGTACAGAAAATGTCTAAAACTTATTCATTTACATAACTGAAACTTTATACCCATTGAACCAAAACCCCCTGTTTACCCTTCCATCCAGCCCCTGGAAACCAAAATTCTACTCTCTTTTTCTATGAGTTTGACTACCTTAGATACCGTGTTTCCCTGAAAATAAGACTGGGTCTTACACCATATTCCCCCAAAAATAAGATCGGGTTTTATATTAATTTTTGCTCCAAAAGACACATTAGGGCATGTTTTCAGGGAATGTCTTATATTTTTCATGTACAACAATCTACATTTATTCAAATACAGTCATGTCATCTTCTTCTAGAACATCATCATAGTGTACTAAATGCATCCGTCTGGCTGACCATCTTAACTGGGGCTCATTTTCAGGGTAGGTCTTATTTTTGGGGAAACACGATACCTTATATAAGTGGAATCATGAAGCATTTGTCCTTACTTCTGTAACTGGCATACTTCATTTAACACAAAATATCCTCTAGGTTCATTCATGTTGTTGCAAATGGCAGGGTGTTCTTCTCATTTAAGGTTGAATAAAATTCCATTTTATGTATATGTGACATTTTCTTTATCCATTCATCCATTAATGGGTATTTAGGTTGTTTCCTAAATTTAGCTATTGTGAATAATGCTTCAATGAACATGGGATATCAAATACTCTTCGAAATCCTAATTTCAATTCTTTTGGACATATAATGAGAAACCAAATTTCTGGATCATATGGTAGTTCTGTTTTTAATTTTTTGAAGAATTTCCATATCATTTTTCATGTCAGCTGCATCAATTGACATTCCCACCAAAAGTATACACTAGTTCCAATTTCTTCACATCCTTGCCAATACTTGTTATCCTTTATCTTTTTTGTAACACCCATTCTGATAGATGTCAGGTGATATTTTATTGGGGTTTTAATATGCATTCCTCTGATGAATAAGGATGTTGACTACCTTTTCACATAACTGTTGGCCATATGTATGTCTTCTTTAGTGAAATAGCTATTCAGGTCCTTTGCAAATTTTCAATCAGGTTATTATTATTATTATTATTATCATTATCATTATTATTATTATTTTGCTATTGAGTTTCTGATTTCTTTATATATTTTGCATATTAATTTTATCAGATAATACGGTTTGCTAATATTATTTCCCATTGCTTTTTCAATCTATCAGTTGTTTCCTTTGTGGTAAAAAAGCTTTTTAGTTTATATCATCCCATGTATTAATTTTTGCTTTTGTTGCCTGTGCTTTTAATGTCATATCCAAAAAACCATTGTTAAGATCAATGTCAAGAAGGTTTTTCCCTATTTTTCCTTCCAGGAGTTTTACATGAAAGTCTTTAATCCAAATTGAGTTGATGTTGTGTATATATGGTATAAAATAAGGGTCTACTTTTATTCTTTTGCAAGTGGATATCCAATTTTCCCAACATTACTTGTTGAAAAGACTATCATTTTCCCATTAGGCATTTCTAGAACCCTTACTGAAGATCCGTTTACTGTATATGTGTGAGTTTATATCTGAGACCTCTGTTCTGTTCCATTGACCTATGCCATACTTATTAAGTTTCTGTAGCATTGTAATATATTTTGAAATCAGGGAGTGTGATGCCTCCAGCTTTGTTCTTTTTTCTTCAGATACATTTGGCTATTTGAGGTCTTCTGTGGTTCTATGAGTTTTAGAATTGTTTTTTCTATTTCTGATAAAAATATCATTGGGATTTTGATAGACATAGCATTGAATCTGAAGATCACTTTGGTTAATATGAGCATTATAACAATATTTAGTCTTCCAGTCCATTAATCCATTAATACTTTTATTTATTTATTTATTTTTGGTCTTAATTTCTTTCATCAATGTTTTATCATGTTCAGTGCACAACTCTTTCACTTCTTTTGTTAAGTTTACTCGTAGGAATTATATTCTTTTTGATTCTATTGTAAATGTGATTCTGAACAGACTAATAACAAGTCAGGAGGTCTACTCTGTAATCAAAACCCTGTCAGCAAAGAAAAGCCACCAAATAGGTTCACTGGGGGATTCTACCAAACACTGGAAGAAACATTCTTCTCAAATGCTTCCACAATGTTTAAGACAGTGGAATAGTTCCAACGTAATTTCATGAGGTCAGTGTTACCCTGATATCAAAACCAGAGAAAGACACTATGAAAAAAACAACAACAGGCCAGTATCAAACTATAGGCCAGTATCTATAAATATAGATGCAAAAATCCTCAACAAAATACTTGCAAACCATATTGAACAGCACATTAAATGGACTATACATCATGGCTCAGTGAGGTTAATTCCTGGTATACAAGGATGGTTAAACATATGCAAATCAATTAATGTGATGACCTTATTAATGGAATGAAAGATAAAAATTACATAAACATCTCAAAAGATGCAGATAAAGCATCTGACAAAATTCAATATACATTCATGATGAAAACTTCCAATAAATTAGGTGTAGAAGGGATTCACCTCAATATAATAAGAGCCATATTTGGCAAGTCTACAGCTCACAGAATATTCCTGGTACACATTCTTGTAGCTTCTAATAAAAATGGTATTGGATATCCTAGCTAAAGCAATTAGGTAAGAAAAATAAATAAAAGGCATACAAATGGAAAGGAAGAAGTAAAATGTTGCCTGTTTACATATGGCATAATCTCATATATAGAAAACTTAAAGACTCCACAAATCAACTATTAGAATTAATAAATGAATACTGTAAAGTTGCAGGATGAAAAACAAAATAAATCAAAATGCAAACATACTTTGTGTTTCTATAACAATGAACTGTAAAGGAAATTAAGGGATCATCTCAAAATATGATTCCACTAATAGTGAGATGTGAATAAGCTATTAAACTGTAAACTGGATTGTTTAAAAGATACTTAAGAATATATCAATTTATTAATGTTATGGTAGCCAGTTTTTCCTATAATTATATGATATTATAGCAAAATGCTGTTGCCTTCCATCCAGAAAGTCACAGTCAAGGAATGAACCGTAGGACTGAATGAATCACACAAATCATCTTATGTAATTAGACAAACTTCTTGTTTTTAAATGTTAGTTTTTTTCAGTCCAGTCTGTGTTCTTAGCCTGTGGTTTCATTGCTCATTTATTAAACATGGTCTTGTTATCTGTAAATGTCTTGTGATTTATATTTAATTAATTAGAGTCAATTAATCAGTATTAGCTGTACATGTTCAGGTTGGAATAGAAACAAAAATATACAGAGCTTTCAGAATATATTATTAATATATATA
Organism: Rhinolophus sinicus; assembly: GCF_036562045.2. Taxonomy (NCBI): domain Eukaryota; kingdom Metazoa; phylum Chordata; class Mammalia; order Chiroptera; family Rhinolophidae; genus Rhinolophus; species Rhinolophus sinicus. The sequence continues at coordinate 32,088,137 of NC_133754.1, forward strand.
TATATATATATATGTATATATATGTATATATGTATATATACACACACAGACACACACAAACACACACACACACATATATATATATATATATATATATATATATATATATATATATATAATGTCAAAATAATTAAAATGTCAAATTGTTTTCAAACTATTTAACTAGAGAAGAGATGGGGAGTAGTAGTCTAATAGAAATCAGTATTTCTGTTATTAATTGTAGAGTGGTGCCTGTCATTAACACACTAACATAGTATAGCTATTATTTCATCTTCCAATGTAGTTCTAAAATGAAAACAAGTTTTAAAAATGAGGATAATGCAAAGAGAGTCTGACAGGACAAATTTCTCAGAGTCCAGGTATATCCAGGGAGAGATAAGCAATCACATCAAGTATTACAACTGGGATAATGCGTTGTATGAAATTATAAGAGCAGTTGCATGAAGGTAGAAACTTGTTCCAATCAAACCTCTTTTAATTTGTATTGCCCTTTGGCTTGCCCTCATCACTTAAGCTGGTTGCTTTCTTAACAAAATCATTTCAGTAGGCTAATAAATCAATTCAGTTGCTTTTTGATTGAATATACATTACTGTACCTGCATGAGTACATCACCTAAGGAGAGTATTCTCACTCATAAGAACAGCTTGTCCAAGCAATTTATCATATAATAATGCAGACTTTGGTCACTGGAGTTAGTCTTGGTTTTAACCCACTACCATTCACTAGCTCTATGAATTTAGACAAGTTGCTTCATTTTTCTGAGTCTCATTTTGCTTTCTTGTAAAATCGGAATTTATACTTAATATACAAACTGACTATTCAACAAGTTTATGCATTCAAAGAACATAGTGTTATACTTCATAAATGGGAAGTATTACCATAATTAGCATTATTATTAAAGAGCAGAGTAATAACCTTGGGTTAACTACCTCTGAGAAAAAAAGAACAAATGTTATAAAGTAAAAATAATACAAAAGCTATAAAGAAACCTGAAAAGGATGAAATATATGATGTACAGGTAATTCTATAAATTTGGAGGTAAGGATATTAAAATATATGAGAATAGAAAAAATAAGATTTGTTTCAACTGCCTAATTTTAAATCAGTTGCATCAAAATACAATCACAAGATAATGAAACAGGAACTGAAAATAAGTTATTCAGGGCAGTGACGTTTCTGAAATGTATCTGGTTTCAGATTCTAAAGAAATAAAATATAAAAATCAAGAAGTTGGAGGTTATGTCTCTAAAAAACAAATTTGTAGTCTCCTTTACTTTCATTTATGGGGTTATATCTGATCTTCATATAGTTCCAGTGTCCACACTATTTCAGGACTGATGTACATCTATAGGATTTGGGAGTAAGAGACCATTGCAAAATATTCTGCTTTCCTCTTCAGTTGTCTAAATTTTAGGCACAATTTCAGGAGTAATGTTGTTAAAGGATGGGATAGCCAGAGATCTTATATGGTTTAACATATAAGAAAAATATTGGATAATGTTGCTAAGTGTGATCTGAAATATGGATTGTAGTAATTCTTCATCTTACACAATGAGAAAATTTAATTCAGAAATCTAGGGTCTTGAGACCCTAGATCTAAAACGACTCTGCTTCCATGCTGTAGTCCTTCCATTTCTCCATAATTACTCCTCATAAGAATACTTAAAATGATATAGTCAGATATACCAATGATGGAGGAAGTTCTGAGAGAATCAACATAGAGTGAAAAAGAACCACAATGAAATCAGAGGACCCCCATTGTACCTACATAGACTCAGCTATATCCATGCTTTATTCACCTTTGTGACTCCACATATAGAATGGCAGGGTATCGCCTATCCAAGTGTTTTGTAAAATGCTCACTAAATTGATTTTCTGTTTTTGAAATTCCAATTAAATTGCTGACACTACTCATATTTCTTGATTCCAGAACCTGTGGAGTTTCCTCAGAGTGAAATAACAATGAGCTTGATACTAGTGGGAAGGGAGGTTATTTACCTTGCTTCAGGTTGTGTGTTCTAATACCAGTCCATTTGTGTCTCATGAAATCAAACAAGAGCTTAATGTTCTCTGTTACTAGTATCCAGCATTAGTGCTCTAAGGATAGTAGAATTGAGTGAAAACACAATTTTTAAATAATTATCATTATAATGGGGGCTGCTGGAATAACTCTATATAGGTTCCCATATTGAAAGTTTTTATTTCATTTAAAATCTCACTTGTACTCCCCACTAATCTATTGACTGATTAATTCATTTATTCCACAAACACTATTGAGTATTTATTCATTATTAGGTAGTCAGGTTGGGTACTGGCGATTAAGTCATTAACAGGAGAGTCTTAGTTTTTGGCTTCAAGAAGCTGAAAGTCTCATAAAAGAGACATTTTAAAATAAGCTTTTATAGTAAAATGTGTATCATTAGATTGTAACTATAACAAGAAGACTTACCCTCATGTAGTTTTATGGAAGCCTTTCTAGAAAAATTATTTTAAGGAGTAAAGGTGAGGAGGGATTTGCTCATGAAAAGAAGGAGAGCATGCCTGGTAGAGGAGTTTTGAAATCCTGGGAATGTAGAGAAACCTTTATTTGTTAGGAAATGAAAGTAGCTGGCTGTGGAAACAAAGTGAAGTAAGTTTGGAGATGAAGTTCATAGCCAGTTGTTAACCAAAATCCAAAACCAAAAATAATAATATTAATAGTAGGTTTAGGCTGTGAGAAAGAATTAAAGACATTTATATAAGCAATAAAAAATGGGGGTATTGATTTACAGGTTGCAACCTAAATTGTGCTGTGGACAGCACAAAGAAAGACAGGGTTTATAAAGGCAAAAAACTCAGGCATGGTTCTCATTTAGGTCCTTTATGTAAATGAAATATGCTGGTTAAGTTAACAGGGATTGGCTCCTTTCAAAGAAAAGAATAACTGGTGGTTACCATGGTAATGAAGAAGTGAAGTTCTCGTATGTCCATGCATCAGTCCTTGAGGGAAGATGTTTACAGCTGAGCCTTGAGCTGAGTTAAGCAACAGGTCTGCAATTTAGTAGCAGATCTGAAAACTGAAGCATGAGCCATGCATAGACTCTGCTTTCTCAGTGGCCTCCGGACTCCATTTTAATTAACTTTCTTAGCAATGCTTATTCATTTTAATTTCTCCATTAGTAGAGTTCAAGAAGGTTTTGTAGTCTAAAGAAGAAGCCGTTGTGAGGTTTTAAGCAGGAAAGTACCCTTATCCAAATCACATTTTAAAAGATTGCTCTGATATTTAATGATGAATTATATAAAAGATTGCAAGAGAGGGCCAAGAAGATGAATTAATAGGATATTGCAGAGGTTTTTGTTTTTGTTCTTTTTTCTATTGTTATTAAAACGTATTTCACATATAACACTATAAGTTTAAGATGTACACATGTTGATTTGATAAATTTACATATTGCACTATGATTGTCTTTGTGGCGTTAGCTAGTACCTCTATTAGGTCACATAATTATTATTATTTTTGTGTGGTTGGAATAAAGATCTAGTCTTTTAGAGAGTTTGATGTTTATAGTACAATATTGTTGTCTATAATCACTACGGTGCATTAGATTGTCAAGACTTACGTATGTACTAGTTGCAACTTGTACTCTTAAATAACATCTCTCCTATTCCTTCACCCACTGGCCCCCGGCAACCAACATTTTATTCTCTTTTAAGAGATTGTTGTTCTTTTTTAAGATTTTACACATAAGTAATGCATAATATTACTTTCTTTTCTGTCTGACTTTCCTCAGTATATTGTCCTCAGTGTTCATCCATGTTGTCAAAAATGGCAGGATTTCCTTCCCTCTTGTGGCTGAATAATATTCCATTGCATATCTATATACAGATATATGACATACTCTTTATCCATTCATCCGTTGACAGACACTTAGATTGTTCCCATGTCTTGGCTATTATGACTGATGCTGCAATAAACATAGGAGTACATGTATCTCCTCAATACTATTTTTATCCCCTTTAGGAATATACCCAGAAGTGAAATTGCTAGATCATATGGTAGTTCTATTTTTAATTTTTCGGGAACCTCCATATTGTTTTTCCACAGTGGCTGAGATTTAAGTGGGAGAGAACTGTGGCTTTCACTGTTGTCATGGCACTCTAGATGAATAACAGATTTGGGAACTATTTTAGGGGTGGAATAATATAATTGGTTATTGATTTTGAGGAAAGAGAGGTAGGGAAGTCACTTTTAGATTTTTGGTATGAGGACTGAGAAGAGAGTACTCTTTGCAGAAATTTAGACTGTTTAACACGTGTGTGTGTGTGTGTGTGTGTGTGTGTGCGTGCGTGCGTGTAGGGGAAAATCAAGGGTGTCCCATGAATTAATTTAAGCATTCTGACTTTACATTTCATTGAGAACCAAGGGGCTGATAGTAAGTGAATAATCAAATATATGAGAAATGAATTTAGAAGAAGAGTCAAGATAGGTCTAGGGAAGATGTTGAGAAAAATTTGGCTTTATTGGTTGATGTGAGCTTTTGTCTGTTTGCTTTTTGTTCCCTCACATGAGAAACTGCATGTGAGGTGATAGTTAGCTTTTTGTAGATTATTCATGTTGTTTACAGTTTTATCAAGTGTACTGGAATACTATTCATGTACGGGTGGCAATAATGACCTATTGTCAATGAATACAAATTTTGAGTCCTAATTGTAGGGTAGATATTGAGGAAAAGTTGCTTACATTGGTTAATGCGAGCTTTTGTCTATTAGCTTTTATCTGTCCCTGTATGTGACGTGATTTCTGTGCTGTGATCAGAGGTTGAGTCCCCCATTGATCTCATTCTCCTGAGCTGGGGAGATACGGGATGAGGTTGCTTTTCTGTACTCCTTTGGTCTCATTCTTCTGAATAGGGGAGATTTGGGATGAGATTGCTTTTCAGCTTGGTCTCATTCTCCCAAGTAGGGGAGAATTGAGATGAAGGTGTTGTTCTGTCTGTGCTGTGAGGTGATGGTTAGTTTAGGGTTAAAATAATTCTGTGATCAGGGGTTGAGAGAATTCCCCCATTGGTCTCATCCTCCCGAGTAGGAGAGATATAAGATAATGTTGCTTTCTGTCTGTTTTGCCCACATTAGCAGATGAAGTGAAGAAGTAGCAAGTTATATCAGGAGGATGTGACAGGCACATCACCAGACCTTGTTGTTTTTCCGGATGAATTGGCCCTTCAGCCAGATGGGCAGGCATTCATATCAGTAACTGCCGGACCCTTCTGGAACTGGCCATTCCCGGAGGGGGAGGCAGGAACAAGAAACTTGGCTCTAAGATACATCTGAGAAAATATATAAGACAGACCTCAGTTGGCAGTGTTATTGATTATTATTTCATCACTTGGTCATTTGTCATTGGCAAGTTCTTATCATTCTAACATTTTGAAGACTTTCAGCAACATGCAGCTCACAACACCAGGGGATATCCTGACTTTTAGCCAGTGAGGGCTGGCTGGTTTCCAACTTCTCCAGTGTTGTTCCCCACTGTTAGCCTCCTTGAGAACTTGTTAGCATCTTGAAAACTCGTATGCAGCTTGTAGCTTACAACATCAGAAGACGTTCTAACTTCTAACAACAACAATAATGACAACAATGGCAATAGTGGCAGCATTCTTGGGAACTAACAAGCAGTGGTGTGGGAGACACCAGTTTTTCTCAGCTACAGACCTGGCAAGGTTTTGATTTATGACTTTTCCCGGGTTGTTCTCCCCTGCTTTGGTGAGCTTTTGACATCTACTGTGATAGTTACTATCCTATAGAGCTTATTACAGCTTTTGGATACTCCTTATCGATGTTATTTGTGTATTTAGTCAAATGATTTATGATCAATAGTAAACATATGTTTGTATCTCTTACACTTATATGTGTGTACTCCTTTGACATGGTATTGTTATCAATGTATATAGTTTAGTCTTGACCACCTTTACTTTCTGTCATTAGCATATTCTATTAATTGCCTTTGTCTTTTGCTATTGCATATTGCTAAACAAATTGATTAGATGTTAAATAAATAAATTAATTAGCCCCATTCTAGCATGTATGCCCTTTCTTTTCCCTGCTGGTCATTACAATAGGATATCTAAAATTAAGAATTGAAGAAAATCAGTCAATATAAATTCCAGATAATCTGAAAATGTAAAATAGTTTCTTTCTTCTTCAATGATTATTTTTTGTTCTAAATAGTGAGCATTTTAAATTGCTCAAATATCCAAATATCCTTAGACAAATCCATCAGTTAATACTTACATAATCCACATATTATGTATAAAAGGAACTGGAGAGGAGTGAGATTTAAAGATAAAGAAGTTATTGTCTCTGGTCTCCTATATTTGGTTCTGCACCACCTATGCATATATGCGTTTATGTGTATTGGTGTGTGATACTTATATCTATATTTATATCTCTGTAATGACATTGATGAATCTCAATCTATAGAAAATCTGGTAAATTCAAGCTTTTTGTGTATTGTATAGAATTCAAATGAAAGAAATTGTGTGGGCTTATTTTAGCTGCAAACCCTTAATGTGTTCTGTGATATTGCTTATTGCTGTGGAATTGGTTTTATATATATATATATATATATATATATATATATATATATATATAAACAGTGCTCAAGTTGTTTTTAAAAGCCATTTTAGTCTGTATGCTTTTTGACAAAAAAAAAAGGAAAAGGAAGCAATTTAAAACCTTTTGAAGGATGCATCTATTGCAATATGTAAGTGGCATCATACTGTTAAGAGTAGCATCAAATCCCATATCAGGTCAACTATTACCTTTTCATTTTGTTCAAAATGACCTTTTACAGAATGGGCTACCATACCGTGCAGCGTCGCATACAGTGATCTAGCTTTTAAAATACTGTCTATATTTTGTATTTTGTTTTTGATGCACTGTCAATTGTACACCATTGAGCTGACAAATGTGATTGCTGCCAAAAATATTCATCAAAAATGTATCTTTACATATTAATAATAAGAATATGCTATAATTTGGGTTTGGGATCGATAAACTTTGCATTACCATGCATTATATCTCTCATGTCCTCACCGCACTTCCTTTATATACAATGTATTTGTAAACATCATGCCATTTTTGGTTTCCAAAATGGCTCTTTTAAAAAACACTTTAAAGTTCTTTAAAATCTACAACCTTTTGGAGATACTATAACATATGGGTCAATCATTAAACTTTCTCAGGGAAGAAAAATAATACAGTTTCAGAGGGAAACATGTTATATAGTATATAAGTATCCTACCTGTAGTTTTTTTGTTTTGTTTTTAATTTTGAATATAATATATTTTATCTTATATTTCCAGTTCTCTTGTATGTTTGTGCTTTAATATCAGTAACTATGACAATAAGATTTTAAATGCTGTATGTAGCATAAGTAAAATGAAAGTGGAGAACATAAAACACTAAAAGAAGTTATCAATCCTCTTACTGCCACTGTACATCACAAAAATGATTTTGAGAATTATGCTGTCACTTATGCAGGTAATATATCTTGTATGTCAGAAAGAAGTTTTGTCATGGTTTTAGTTTTTCTTTTCATTTTTCATTTTGTTTGTTTAGAATCATCTACATTTTTTTAGTGGCCTTTGTGTTTCATGTTATACTTTTGTGGGTTCGCTAGCATTAGTTATCCAAAAAATCAGATTCCATTTCCGGAGCAGTTATACGAGGAGGTCTTTGGAACCACTTCCCGGTAGAACAAACATAACTGAAGACAATTATATTTAAAAAAATAAAATAAAATCATCAAAAATTGTCCTAAGGGCATAAAGCAAATGAATAAACATGCATTCAAGAAATGCTACTAAATATCAGGAAGACAAAGGAGAGGCTGTAGGACTTGCGCCATGGTCTGCTCCATACCTTCATGCTAACCTTTGTTCAGCATGAGAGAAGGTCTAGTCTGGGCAGCTGTAGCCAAAAAGAGGGGTCTCTCTCTGTCTCTCTCCACCCAGCTTCCACTTAAGGGCTATTGGATAGCTCCAGAAGTAGAGTATCACAAGTGTTTATCATCTCAAGTTCCTTGTTGCTTAAGCAAATCCCAGGCAAGATGAAGAGAGCTCCCTTGTTCAGATTTGCCCCCGTGCAAAAAATCTGACACTATACTCGGGTGAGAAAGGCTTAGAATACTTCTCCAATTGCCCTGACCTCAGCTCACTCATAAGGGGGAGGTGCCACACCAGCAGGGTCAGGCTGAGATCAGAGGCTACTTCCTCTTTCCAGCATCCCATTCATATCCCAGGTATGTTATTATCAAAGAAGCCGTGTCTGTCACCCTTTCTCCAGAGCAGTGGCTCACACATTTTCCCCACTGAAAGATTTAGGCGGTAAGAAGAAAGTACCAATACTCTACCCAAAGGAACTGACTTTATTTTGAACAGACTCTAGGGAAGTTTTAGCCTCGGGCCTTCTCAAATTCAAGAGAGATTTAATGGCAAGCAGCTAAGGAGAGCATGGTATCTTCATAACAATGAACTAAGGTTTAGGGCAACTTAGTTTACCAGAAACAATGTATAGAGACAGCTAAGGTAATCCTTCCTGGAGTCAGAAACAAACAAACAAAGCAACAACAACAAAACACTTTCAAAGATGGACTTAAAAACTATGTCTGCAAAGGAACCCAAGTAGAGTTGGATCAGAGTTGTAACAATTTCTGCTCTAGTGCATTGTCAAAAACAGCAGAACAATCAGCTAGCGATTAGTAGAGCCTAAACACTGGGTGTGATGCCAACCCAGGCAGCAGCTTAGGAAAGGAGACTTAAATAGAAGGGACCTTAGTTTGTCTTGTTCCTTTGTTGTTTCCAGTTTTATATCCCACATATCAGTGAAATCATATGGTTCTCAACTTTTTCTATCTGATTTATTTTGACTTAGCATGATAATCTCATGATCCATCCATATTGTCACAAATGGCACTATTTCAACTTTTCTTGTGGCAGAATAGTATTCCATTGTGTATATATATACCACCTCTTCTTTATCCAGTCATCTATCAAAAGACACTTTGGTTATTTCCATGTAATTGAACACCTGAAACCTATGTATCTTTTCTAACCATTGTTACCCCAATAAACTTCAATTAAAAAAAAAAAATAGAGGAGACCTTGTATATATTCAGGGTTGAGGAACAACATCACAGGCTTTGCAAGACAGAGAAAACTGACTCCACAAAAATGTCTCAGACAATTCACTAAACAAATGATAAAGTAAACAGTCGCAAATTTAGCAAGCACTGTAAAAGAATATTCAAGGAAACTTTGCAGGCTGAAAACAGTAAACACAGGGAAATTCAAATCCACACCAAATGGGTATTTAAAATACAAAGGTAATTCTGTAATGTAAAATACAATGTAAGTGCATAATGTTTCTTCTTTCCTCTCTTAGCTGATTTAAAAAGCAATTATGTACAACACTTTGTGTATAATTATAATTGTTGGACCTATAATATTGGAATGCAATATATTTGACAATGATAGTACAAAGGCAGTAGGCAGAAGCAAAGCTGTATTGGACTAAAGAAATGATACCAGGTGGTAACTCAAATCCACAGAAAGAAATTTAAAATGTGATACATAAGTAAGTGAAAATAACAAACTATAAAGATATAGTTACTCCCAATTTTCTACATAAGCCCTTGTAAATGACATACGATTATATAAAACGATAACTATTACAATCTATGGCAGACAAATCCAACCATATCAATGATCACACTAAATATGATTAAACATTTATTCCAGAAAACCTACTAAATATCAGAATGAAAAAGGAAGGACTGTAGGACTTCAGGCATAGTCTGCAGTCTGTCTTCATGTTCCGCATGGTGGAAGACCCGCTCTGGGCAGCTGTAGCCAAGAGGAGGGAGTCTCTTTCTCTACCCAGCTAAGGGCTAAACAACCATAATTAAAGGCAGATTTTTCAGAATGAACAGAAAACAAACATACAAGTATAGGCTCTCTACAGGAAACGAACTTTCAATTCGAATATATCACTAGGTTACAAGTAAAAGAATATGAAAAGATATTGTGCAAACAGAAGCAATAAGCAGGCTGGAGTAGCTATATTACTCTGAGATAAGAAATACTTTAAAAATACATATTCAGTCTCTGTGCAAAGCATCTACTTTTCAAATTAAGTATGAAAGAATATATTGCATTGGAAAGAATGTTGCAGTCAAAGTCTCATCATGAGGATAATTTAAACCCCAAACATCCAATGCATGGAATTTTTTTCTGATTTGCTATAGGTCATCATTTAGTTTGTTTCCCTCTTTCTTTTTTTCCCTTTATGTTACATATTGGTAACCTAAAAGATCAGGCTGACAAAAGAAGCCATCCAGTACACTATACAGATTGCAATAGTCAGCAGTGTTTCCAACAAAACTTTTTTCAATCAAGAGCAAAAATTTAAGCAGTTTACAGTTGCTGTAAATCTTATACATTTCAAAAAGAATTTTATTTTTCAGATCATACAGCATAAAGTGAAAAAGGTATATGCAGATGAGGTCTGTCTTTCCTTCCTTCCTTTCTTGCTTTCTCTTTTTGTTTTCCCTCCTGCCTTAATTTTCATACTTAAGCCTATATATCTAAAATTCAAAATTATGGAACTCAGTTTTGCAACATATATATTTTATCATGTGTATAAAAACATTTTTAAATTGTTTTTTTACGTCTTCCTTAATTGTATTAATTAGGACATCAAATATATATTTAAAAACTTCCATATAAAAGTTTAATTTAGTATTTTCTATGTATTTGTAGAACATCAATTAATCAATATATATGATTTATTTTGTTCAGATCATGTGGAAATTTTTGTGCATATGTTAATTTGAAAAAAAAAAAAAAAAACAGAGACCACCCTTTTACTTACTGTGTTTCAAGCATTGTCACAATGGTTTAACATTAATAAATTTAATCTTTACAGCAATCTTATATTGTAATTAAAAATACACATTCATGGTTGCAAAATTAGCAGGTGGTAGAATTAAAATTTGGTTTCAAAATCTGGTATCTAATTAAATAATTTTCTCAATAAGCAGTCACAGTATTTTGAGATGCCATTACATTTCTCTAGGCCTTCTTTGTCTATTAGAGTAAAGGTTGTATCATATTATCTAAATAATTTTTAGACTAGATGACTTCTTCACCATGTCAAACTTGTCAAAGTAGTTTTCTCTTTTACAAGCACTAAACTACATTAAACTGCATCTTTTCATTTAATTCTGCAATGTAATTTTGACTGATTGGACATACTGTCATAGAGAATCAATAATTGTAAATGTGTGTTGAATAGCTACTAGCCTCAAGGCACAAATATGTTTTTGAATCAAAAGACATTAAATTTTGCCATGAAATTGAACTCATTGTATCCCAATGAAGCCATTGGTTCATTTAGAAATAAAAGATTTGGTAAATATTGCATGTCTATATCAAGGAGGATATTTTTAAATTAGTTATCAAAGAATAGATTAATTTAAACTGTCACTTTTTCACTAGTTAGAAATAAATACCTGATTCCCTAAAATCAGTATTCCATGCTCCACAAAAAAAACTAATAAGAAAAAAACACATTGTCATTTTTGGATGAGACTAAGGTATGCAGTGACTATTGCATAAAAGCACTCACTCATGAAATGGAATTTTTACTTCCTATTCTAGGATCAAATAACTTCTTTTGTTGACTGTCAGAATCATCTAACTTCTTTTTGAAGAAAATGTTAGGCTTCTTTTAGAAGATATGATAGAATTAAATCAAATCAACTTAATGATTTTATAGTATCTAATTTTTTCTTAATGTCCTACCACACATTCAAAGAGGATTTAACTCCTATCCTTCTAAAACTCTTCCAAAAAATTGAAGAGACAATGCTTTCTAACTCATTTCATGAGACCAACATTAACCCTTTATAATTATATGTGTGTGAAAAGCATTATAAAATATATAAAACAATATATTGAATTGCATATTAGTAAAAAAATAAAAAAATAAATTTGTCAATGTATTTCAATTTTAAAGGAAATTTTTCTAAAACTTTGTGTTTGACTAATTCATCGGAGGACTTATTTTAACAGTGATGTTTTAACTTTTCGATTATTCTGTTAAATAATTATTTTACGGGATAAATTTTACTTTACCATGGAATATATTTTAACTGTGAATTTTGAATAGCTGCATTTACCAATTCTTAACAAACACTGATAAGTTAACATGTTTGAACTCTGGAAAGGACAAATTCTTAAGCCCTCTTAGTAGTTTCATAATGATCATAAGAAGAAAAAAATAAGCCAAACTTGCATATTGAAATAAAAACACACAAAAAAATCCTTGCAGATAATAAATATCACTGATTCACTTATTTTAAACAAAGTCCAATTTTATTCACTCTTAATATCCTTGCAGTCCATTGTATACCTTCTGCAGCTTCTGTTTCAGTAGCTGTTTGATACCTTCTATTGTTTCCTCTGTTAACTGTTAATATTGATGGAATTAAATCTGATAGAGCATATTATTTGACCACAAAAGAATTGGATTAAACAAAACATTGTAAAATACCTCCAGATTAAAAAAAAATAAGAAGAAATGGGATTTTTTTTTAAAGTAAAACAATATTCTATCAAAATTAGGAGGATGTAGCTAAAACAATTTTTTGGAGTAAAATGTATATAGTATTAAAGGTTTATTTTAATGAATACTAAGTCCCAAAATTTGTGATCTAAGTTTCCATCTAAAGATGCTACTAAAAAGTGCAAGTTAAATTCAACCCATATAGGGAGAAGAATATAATTAAGACAAAATAGCAAACAATAAAATAGAAAATAGACAAACAAGATATCAATTAATTAAAAATCTGGTTTTAAGAAATGTTCCATAAAATTGATAAACATCTACCTACATTGATTACACAATAGAGAAAATATGCAAATAACCAATATGAATGAAGGTGGACACATTATTACAGATAACAGCAGACATTTTAAGAGAAAAAGAAAATGTGAACAATTTTATGCACTACATTCAAGTCAGATATGAAATTTAGTGTTTTGTGAAAGCTACACATTACTAAACCTGACTTAAAAAGAAATAAAATATCTCAATTGACTGTATTAAAGAAAATAAGTTCATATTTAAAAACCTTCCAATCAAGAAAACTCCTGACTCAAATGGCTTCTCTGGTAAACCTTTTCAAAAGTAAAGGTAAAAGTAATTTCAATCATACAGAAACTCTTTTAGAAGGCATGTTGTGAGGTCAACATCATCCTGATAACTAAACTAGACAACAGCATTGTGGGGAAAACAAAACAAAACAAAACAAAACTATGTACCAGTTTGACCCATGGACCTAGACTTCATACTGTTTCCCCAAAAATAAGACCACATCTTATATCAAGGTTTGCTCCAAAAGATGTATTAGGGCTTATGTTCAGGGGATGTCATCCTGAAAAATCATGCTAGGGCTTGTTTTCAGGTTAGGTCTTATTTCGGGGAAACATTGTGTGTGTGTGTGTGTGTGTGTGTGTGTGTGTGGAGGATGGAGGAAGTGAGAGAGAGAGGGATGGAGGGAGGGAAGGAGGGAGGACCGAAGGATGGGAAGAAGGAAGAAAAAAAACTGTGTATAAGGCAACGCTGCAATCTCTCACTACTCCTATTCAGCATTGTGTTAAAGGATCTCCCTAGAGCAACAAGGCAATCAAATAAGTAAAACATACCCTTAACAAAAAGTAAGATGCAAACTTCTCTTTATCTGCATATGGTATGCTTTTGTATAAAGAAAATTCTGAGTAATCCAAAAAAACAATAGAACTGATAACTAGAGAATTTAAATTTAAATTATTTGTATTTTTATATACTGGAAAGTAACTATTGGAGAAATTGTAGAATATAATTTTTAAAAATCATTTGAAATAGCATCCCCAAATATTAAATACTTAGGGATAATTTTAATATAATGCATGCATGACCTTTGCACTGATAACTACAAATCATGAGACATTTAAAATGCCTTAAATTAATATTTGGAAAGTTATGAGTTACTCATAGGTTGGCTGACTTGATATTAAAATGTCAGTTCATACCAAATTGATGAATGAATTCAATATATCCCCAATTAAAATCTCATTAGACTTTTTTTGTGGAAATATGCAATCTGATTCTAATATATATATGAAATTGTGAAGGACTTGTAATAGCCAAAACAATTTAGAAAAAGAAGAAATGGTTAGACAATTTACACTATCTGATTACAACTTATAATGAAGCCACAGTAATTAAGACATAGTGATATGGCTTGAGGATATTCATGTAGATGAATAGGATAAACTGGAGTGTCCACAGATGGACTCAACATGTATTAATGATATTCAACCTTGTTGCCATGGTAATTCAATGAAGGGCATGGCTAATTTTTTCAACCATGCTGATGGAAAAACTTGATATCCAGATTGGGGAGAAAAAAAAAAAAATGTTACCTCACATAGGAACAAAAATTTAATTGAAGGAGTTTATAGACCTGAAAAGTGATAGCTAAATCTATGACCTTTCTAAGAAGATTTATACATAGGAAAAAATATGTGTGATCCTGGAATAAGCAAAACACATGACTGGTTGGGGAAAAGAATGATAAATCAGGCTTCAACAAAACTAAAATCCTCTGCTTTGTGTAAATGCCATTAAAAATAAAAAGGAAAGCACAGACTTTTACAGAATATTTGCAATAATGATATCTGACAAATGACTTGTATTTATAATATACAAGGAACTCTTATAACTCTATAATAAGAAGATAAACTACCCAATTAAAAATTGGCAGAGAATTTGTACACCAGAGAACATATGTTAATGGCAAGCCAGCACTGGAATAAGGCCTACCATAATTAGTCATTAGGGAAATGCAATTTAAAACCACAATTAGATATCACTATGCACTGCCACAATAGGTAAAATTTTAAAAGTAATCATATAGATTAATTTATACTCTCATACATTGCTGATGGAAATCTAAAATGCCATGACCATTTTGAAAAATATTTTGGTGATTTTTTAACAAAATTAAACATACTTACCATAAGTTTATCATTTTTACTCTTGAGTATTTACCTAAGATAAATGAGTGTGTGTGTGTGTGTGTGTGTGTATATATATATATATATATATATATATATATGTATTTTTTTTCTTACAAATACCTGTACAAGGATTTTATTGCCGTTTTATTTATAATAGCCCCAAACTAGAAACAACAAAAATTTCTATCAAAGGAATGGTGTAGCAAATTTTGATTTATCCATATAATACAATGAGCCTAATAAAAATAATGATCTATTGACACATGACATAACAAGTATAGTTCTGAAAACCATGATGCTAAGTGACGGAAGACAAACACAATGGTATATTCTGTATCTTTCATTTATATGGAACACCAAAAAAGGCAACTCTTGTTTATTGTGACACAAAGTTAGTTTTGCCATGGGTGGTGTAGGAGAGACAACCACCAAGCATAACAGATGACTACGATCTGTATCTTGACTGTGGTCATAGTTACCTATGTGTTTATATATGTTAAAATTTATTGATCTGTACTTTTTAAAGGGACACATTTAATTGTATGATAATTCATAGTAATATTTATTTCAATAAAAATGATTACACAAATTACAGAGAAACATTTTTGAAGTTTTAAAGTCTGCTTCCCTGAGCTCCATTCACAATGGTTTCTCCAAATAATCACTAAGTTCTTTTTAGATCATGTAAAGGATCTACTTTGCCAAATTTGAAAGTTTGTATTTTCAGGTTGCAGCAAGAGTAGGCGACAAACACTGTATGCTGCCTTACTTTTCTTCCATCTCTCTCTTCTTAGTCCAGCTTCCTTATTCTCTGGAGGAGTCTGAAGAAAAACTAACAGTCAAGTAAAACAAAGTTAAAACATTTCAAAAAAAGAAAGAATTCACAACATTGTAGACTAAGTACAACTGTAACAAATTTGTTAAAGGGACTCTGTATTGATAGATGGCAAATGCAACTTTGCTTTAAACACACTTCCTGAAACAGTTTTCTTTTTCTTTTTTTTTTCCTTGCCACTAGATGACGTTCCATAATCTTTTCCATTCTCTCATAAGTAATGGAATGATTTCCAGGCATTTGAGCTCCAATCATGCAGTCATTTGAGCAGTTACAGTGACCACTCCAGTGTCATCATAATCATAGCCAATCAAAAACTATTCCTTTCTCAGCTCAAACTGGAAAGCCTGTCCTGAACAGTGCAGTGAGAGGAAAGAAACTGGACTTTTATAGAGAATTTCACACTGTTTTTCTTCAACTTTTCTGTTTTTCCTTCCCTTCCTGAGGCTGTCCCTGACCTCTTCAGATAGGGAACAAAAAGGACAGAAAGAGTAATAAGTATAGAAAATGTCTGTGTGCAAGGACACGTGGGATCATTCCTTTTGAGTGACATCTCAATTATTTCTCCTCCCGTAGAAAAACTTTTGTGGGTTTCTGAAATGTCTCACACTAAGAACGCCCAGCCCCAATTTGATATGGACAATGCCTCTCCCTCATTCAACTTCTGGACATACAGTGGTCCACTTTCTGTTGGGGTCACAAATTCACTTTTGTCTGATGTTTTAATGAGATCTAAAGAAAGTCAGTTGTATTTTTTTTTTTTTTTTTTTACAGAGTCCTCACTTTTCCAAGCCAGAGGCGAACAAATACTTTAAGTCTTACCTACTAAGACTTCCATCGATCACTTCGATCAGCTTCCCACCTGCAGACTTTTAAATCAAAACTCACTAAACCTGTAGGGCTCATATAAGTCTTCAGTTGTCTCCTGAAAGTCCTCTCATTTGGTTGACAGTAAAGAGAAAGGAGCTATATTAACTAGGGTCATACAGAAATACAGAACCAATATGTAAATATAGATAAATAGAAATAGATTTATTATGAGGGATTGAATCATGCAATTATGGAGGCTGAGAAGCACCATGATCTCCCGTCTGTAAGCTGGTGACCCAGGAAAGAAAGTGGTTTAGATCCAGTTCAAACTCTAAGGCCAGAGAACCAGGGTAGCCAATGATGTAAGTCCTGGACTGAGTCCAAAGGTGCAGGCGTGCTGAAGTCTGAGGGTAGCAGAAGATGAATGTCCCAGTTCAAGCAGAGCACAGATTCTCCCTTCCTCTGCCTTTTTGTTCTATGAGGCCCTAAAGAGATTAGATGATGCCCGCCTGCATTGGTGAGGGTGATCTTATTCATTCAGTCTACCTGTCCAAAGTCTACACACCCAGAAGTATATATACATATATAGCTATCCAGGCATCCCATAGCCCAGTCAAATTGACACACAAAATAAACCATCAGGGCATCCCTATATTCCTTTCCCACCCAGGTGGCCTAAGAAGCAATGTAGAAGATAGTGACCATCTTACTTGAAAAGAATGAACCTCAAAAATAAACCCACACATATTTGGTCAATTAATGTATGACAAAGGAACCAAAAATATACAATGGGCAAATGGTAGTCTTTAAAAAATGGTATTGGGAAAGCTGGATAGCCACATGCAATAGAATTAAAATTAACTCAAAATGGATTTAAGAGTTGAATGTAAGACTAGAAAATATAAAGTCTCTAGAAGAAACCGTAGGGGGTAAACTCCTGATCTTTTTTTATTATTATTATTTATTTATTTGACACCAAAAGCCAAAGCAACAAATTTAAAATAAACCACTGGGACTACATCAAAGTATGAAAATTTACTATCACTTAAGTGTATATGAATTTTGTTAAGATAAGCGTAAGTTAAAACTGTGAAAGCCCTATTGGTCAAAAAATTTCAGTTACCATTGCTAACTTTTTTTTTTTTTTGATAGCTAGTATTTTGAGATATCATTCTCTCAATTTTAAGTGATACATACTTCAATTTTTATTTACAAAAAGCTCTTTATTTCTAACCTCTTACTCCTCCATTTGACAATTTCACCAAACAATATTATACTAATTTCTCCATAACAGAACATAATCTTAAGTAATGAAATTTTGCATTAATAAGGAAAATACTGTAGTGGCTCTAATATAGAATCAGAAAATGTTTCCCATGCCATTTTAAAATGACATAAAATGTTAATAATTCACAGCATAGATTTTTTACATATTTTCATAAAGAAATGATATGTTCACAGAGGCCAAAATGCATAGAATATATTGTTTTGACAGTTGTACTCGTTTATCAGTGCTTCCATAATAAATGACCACAGACTGGGTGACTTCAAAACCAGAAATATATTTTCTCACAGTTCAATAGGCTAGAAGTTCAGGGTCAAAGTGTTGGCAGGTTTTGCCTGAGTCCTCTCTTCCTTGGCTTGTAGATGGCGATCTTCTTGCTATGTCCATATGTGCGTTTTCTCTGTGCGTGTGCATCCCTGGTGTCTCTTCCTCTTGTAACGCCAGTCCTATTGTCTAAGGCCCCATCCTTAAGATGCCTTTAACCAAATTACCTCTCTAAAGGTCCCATCTCCAAATATTTGAGGTACTAGGCATTAGGACTTCCGTATATGAATTTTGAGGGGACACAATTGAGTCCATAACAACAGTAAACTTTATTACATATTTGACGGTCTTCACTATAGATTTTGATATAGTCAAAGTAATGAGTTATTTTAATTATTTTTATTATAATTCCACATGAATCTTAAGATGTGCTAGATGTCAAATTAGTTCACTTTAAAAAAAAATGGATTCATCAAGATCTCTATTAAGCATGCATTTGGTGCCTAACTCAATGTTATTGTTATGACAATATAAATCATAGCCTACCTCCAGTGAAATAATTTCCTAAATCATGATAAAAAAATGAATATAAATTGTTAGAAATGATTCCAGGAAAGATATGATATAGAGTCAAGGGTCATCCTGAAAAATAAATCATGTCAGATATGTTAATTAAACTATACTTCAAATCTGATATACTGTTTGGCTTTATAAAAACAGGAATCCCATGATAGATGTGAGGTTAACCACTTTCTGCTGTCTAATGCTGCTAAAATGTGCATGTAAGAATAGATGGTATTTACCTTACTGAAGAAATATAGAGTTTAATTATTGGAAAATTACTGGGAAGCAAAAGATTTGGGAAGGTTGGATTACACATTTAATTACTTGAAATGCATTGAAGTTCAAATTTAGGATTCTTCATACTGGAAAGAAGTATCAATATGGAGGTATCTATACTAATTCTTGATGATAGCTTTGGGTTTGGCTGAAATTAATATTGGAAGTTGTAGGAGAGAGGACCAGAATAGACTATCATCTTATGTAGATATATGTAGTTGTGTTTTATTTTTTCTTTTAACAAGCCTTTACTATCAATACAGTATTACTCCAAGGGATTAAAATTCATATATTTGTTTAAAAATTTGTAATGGAATTTCTTCTTAACATTGTAATAAATCATTTTCATACGCAGGTGAGATCTGCTATGCTGGTAGGTACACAGATATTTAAGGTGAAAATATTTAAAATTAAACTGACCTTTCAGAATATTGAAAATCTGGATGCAACCTTAAACAATAACTAGGATCTTACTCTTAAAATGTTTGCATATAAGCAAATAATTTCACAGTGCTATTGTATCATTGTGCACTTAGATATATGTAATACAATTCTTCTGAGTAAATGGATGATTAATGCAAAATGGAATTTAGATTAATTCAACATGACATTTTTGTCAGTAATCACAGTGAATTTAATTTCATCAGTACAGATCCTTAAAGGCAATTTTTAAACAATTTGTTTATCACAATATTAATTCAGTATTATTTTTAAAATAATGAATAAGTCAAATGTGCTAATTAATGTCAGAGTTTTGTCAGTTTGGGCTCAGCATATGGAAAACATAAATAATAACTATATTATTTAATCTAAAAGAAAGGTGTGATATGAACTAATGTAAAATTGACTTAGGATTACTTATAAAATTTGTACTGATTTAATAAAAATGTAATGTTTTCTTTGGTAACAGAATACCTCCACCCCCACTCTTACATTTCTGTTGAAGGTTATATTTAGAGAGAGGAAATGCACGAACTGAAAGACATCTTTCAATCTTTGAAATACTGCATTGAGCATACTTCCCATCACATATGCCACGCGTGTCCTAATCATTAAACTTAGACTTGTGAGAATTCTCCTGTAACCTTTAGTGGACTTCTTGCTGTATTCTAAAAATATCCATGTATGACACTGGAAAGGGCAAAAAGAAAGAGAAAGAACATAATTAGACAAACTTTTTACCATTTAGAGGCATACTATGTGGTATATTAAATATTAACATTTAAATACATCCAATGTTGCTATGCTATAAAAATAAATTTTATTACATATATTAGAAGAGTTGGTTAATATTTATAATTTCTTTTATGAGATTAAAACGATTTGATAAATTATACTTTTGCAATTTTTATCTGACTATAATGCATTATTATACACACACATAGAAGTGCATTATAAAAATCTAGTAAAAAGCAAACTGTGTAGAAAAATAAGACCCAGGATTCTTCACTTTCATGTGTCTTAAAACGGTAATAACGTGTGATTTTCTATTAAAAGTACTAAACAAAATCTAAAAAGTTTCAAACCCTATGATACCTTTTGCACAATGAAAAGTTAAATTTATAATACTTTAAAGAGGACAATATGAGTAAATCAATTATAGACAATTTTGTTATAGTAGTAAGAAAAATAAAAATAAATAAATAAATAAACTTTTGCAGCCCTTAGAAAAATGTTGATCTTGGATAAATGTTAGTACCAGCAGACACAAGGTACTTCGCCATAGCAAAATAAAATCATTAAAAGACTTTCAGATAAGTGTTAGTAGAAAATTACTCATATCCAAGTCTTTGAGAATTGAATGTCATAGCTTTGTTGAGGGGAGTGAAAAAGTACATTTTAATTGATATTAAGGAACTTGGTGATTTTTAAAATATATTTATCTCAATGTAACCTTAAATAGTTTCAACAATAGTATACCATTTAAAAATAGCTTTATTTTCCTTTTTAAAAGTTAGTGATTATTTGAAAAATATATATAGTGTGCTAAAGAAATCTAGTTTTATTCCACTTGTTTATAAATGCATACAACTCCCCATGTGTTTATAAATTGATCTATTTATAGCAGAATATTCACTGGTGTCTGTTAAACTTAATATTTTAATACATATATATTTAAATTGTTTTTATTGGTCCAACCTTAAGCATTTTGAGTCAAAATACATCACAAGGCATGATATTATATATGAATTAAAGAGCAGTACATATTTCCAGTCTGATGGTTTGTTAATCACTTTCCAAACTTAATTAAGTGATACACTGCATAGTCAAAACTATGAATTCAGTCTCTGAAGACATGCAAATAATTGAGACGTTAAATTTTTCTAGATAGAATAGACTTTTTCAAGTACTATTCCCAGTGAGTGAACTTATAATTTAATAAATACCATTTTATATATAATTAGATATTATGTAATGCTCAAAACTATCTAATATATATATATATGTTTTTTTAAAGTGGAAAAATGAGGCATGTAGATGTTACACGACTTGCATAGAAATGTGTAACCTGTTATATGTGCAAGTAGTTTGAGACCTGCATTTTTATTCTCTGAATTCTATACTGACCCCTAGACTGTGATGACTCATGGCAGCATGTGGTAACCAAGGACAAATGATTATCAGTGTCATCATTTTAGAATACTGTAGATGTGAAGAAAAATATGACATCCTAAAACCTTCTTGCTGGAGTTAACATTATCTCAACAGGTGGGTGAAGGAAAGAAATACTCGTAGTGCTCAGTAAACTGACCTACAGAAGTTTTTAAGTGTAGATTGTTTCTTGAAGGAAGATTGAAAAATAATATCTATCAAAATAATACAATAGAGTTTCCTATGCCTAATAGAGGCTATGTGTCAAATGAAGGCAATAAGGAAACAAATCATACAGACATTTTTAAGGTAGACAGTGAAAATCAGTTCTAATCATCAACGACTGAGTGGTATTGCACTATCTCAATATGATTCGTATTGTGGGTATCCCATATGACCTCTGAGAGTCATGACGGTGAAGTTCTGGGGACCTGAATAAGTGAGGCTTGACTTTAGGTTAAAGCAAATGAAGAATTATAAAATCATGAGAAGGATGGTTATTTTTAAAAGCATTGGTTAAATTAAACTAAGAGAAGCCATTTTTAAATTTCAAAAGCTTCTCTACTTTTTTCTGTCTGACTTATTTCACTTAGCATAATAAACTCAAGATCCATCTATGTTGTCACAAATGGCAATGTTTGATCTTATGTCTGAGTAATATTTGTGTGTGTGTGTGTGTGTGTGTGTGTGCCTTCTTTATCTAATCATCTATGAAGGGTGTGTGTGTGTGTGTGTGTGTATGTTTTCTTTATCTAATGATCTATGAAGGGTACTTTGGTTGTTTCCATGTCTTGGCCACCATAAATAATGCTGCAGTGATCATCGGAGTAAATATATCTTTATGGATAAATGTTTTCAGATTTTTTTGATAGATACCCAGAAGTGGGATTGCTGGGTTTTATGGTAAATCTGTTCTTAATTTTTTGAGGAACGTCCACACTGTCTTTCCATAGTGGCTGTACCAGTTCACAGTACCACCAGCAGTGTATGAGGGTTCATTTTTCTCTACAGCCTCTCCAACACGTGTTACTCCTAGTCATGTTGGTAATAACCATTCTAACAGGTGTGAGGTTGTATCTCATATAATTGTTTTCTTACTTTTTCTTAAGTTTATTGGGGTGACAATAGTTAGTAAGATTACATAGGTTACAAGTATATATTTCTGTAATAAATCATCTATATATCACATTGTGTGTTCACCACCCAGAATCAGTTCTCCTTCTATCACCATATATTTGACCCCCTTTACCCTCTTCTGTTATCCCCCCTCCCTCCTTACCCTCTGGTAACCTCTGTTGTCTGTGTCTATGAGTTTTTGTTTCTTTTTTTCCGTCTTGTTCCTTTGCTGCTTTCAGTTTTCCATTCCCATATGTGAGTAAAGTCACATGGTTCTCGACTTTTTCTGTGTGACTTATTTCTGTGATTTTGATTAGCATTTCCCTAATAGATAGTGAAGTTGAGCATCTTTTCATATATCTGTTGGCCAGTTAAGAGTGTTTCTCTTCCTGAGAGAAGTGTCTGTTCAGTTCCTCTGCCCATTTTTTAATTGGATTGCTTGTTTGTTTCTTTTTGTGTTGAGTTGTACAAGTTCTTTATATAGTTTGGATATTAGCCCCTTACTGGAGCTGTTATTTGCAAATATCTTCTCTCATTGGGTTGGTTGCTTCTTTGTTTTGTTGATGGTTTCTTTTGCTGTACAGAAGAGTTTTAGTCTGGTATAGTCCCATTCATTTATTTTTGCATTTACTTTCTTTGCCTTTGAGGTCAAATTCATAAAACCCTCTCTAAACCCAAGGTCCATAAGTTTAGTGCCTGTGCTTCTATGCAGTTTATTGTTTAAAGTTTTATATTTAGGTCTTTGATCCATTTTGAGTTATTTTTTGTATATGGTGACAGATAGCTTTCTAGTTTCTTTCTTTTGCCTGTGGATTTCCTATTTTCCCAGCACCATTTATTGAAGAGGATTTCTTTTCTCCATTGTATGTTTTTGGCTCCTTTTTTGAAAATTATCTGCCTATATATATGTGAGTTATTTCTAGCTTCTCAGTTCTGTTCTATTGGTCTGTTTGTCTATTTTTCTGCCAATACCATGCTGTTTTGATTATTGTTGCTTTTTAGTGTAATTTGAAGTCAGGGAATGAGACACCTCCAGCCTTGTTGGTTTTTTTTTTTTTTTTTGTCTGTTTATTTGTTTTGTTTTGTGTTGTTTTTAAGGTTGCTTTAGCTATTTGGGGTCTTTTGTGATTCCATACAAATCTAACGAAAGGCTATATGCCACTAAATTCCATAACCTAGAAAAAATCGACAAGTTCTTAGAAATATATAACCTTCCTAGACTGAGTCATGAAGAACTGGAAAAGCTAAATATACTGATTGACAATAAGGAAATTGAAACAATCATCCAATACCTCCCCAAAAGCAAAAGTCCAGGATCAGATGGCTTCACTAGTGAAACCTGCCAAACATTTAAAGGTGATTTAATACCCATTCTTCTCAAACTCTTCCAAAAATTGAAGGAGAGGCAATGCTTCCTAACTCATTTTATGAGGTCAACATTACCCTCATACTAACACCTGGTAAGTATAACACAAAAAGAGAAAACTACCAACCAATGTATCTGATGAATACAGATGCAAAAATCCTGAACAAAATACTAGCAATTTGAACACTTTATTCTTAAGACCATAATTGGGGTGAAAAGTTAAGATCTGAGGAAATATCCAGTGGTGTCTTTTCGTTTCTGACATTTTGTAGTTAACTGAAATAAATGATTTAAAATTCAAAGGGAGATGTCTTTGTCATGGGTCCAAGGTTTTGGAACTCTTCTGTCCCTTCATTTCTGACTAAGACTTAATACAAGAACATTTAGGAATAAAATTAAAAGACTGTTCTTCATTGGTATTCTGCATCTACCCTGCCAAGCTAATTCTTATTTTGGCTTAGACTTTGCCTATATAAAGACATAGGATCGAAAAATCTAAGTCATGTGGAAATAAAATATGCAGCCATTTACAATGATATATGTATATACACATGTGTATGTATGTAGCTTATGTATATATGTATATATAATAAAGTAGGATATACTTAAATATTTATATCTTTCTACTATAACACATTCAAGTTTATGAAACATGATGCTCATTTAACAGGGATTGATAGATTTTAGACTTTTAAAATTTAAGGCATATATTATTCTCTTAGCTATTTTTATTAATATCAACTCATTCATTTGTGGACCATGACTACTAATAAGAAAAGCACATAGTTGGAAAAATGATCCTTAAAATTATTTTTCACTTCTCTTCTGATTTTGGATCTGACTGTATATTTCATATTTTGTTTTATTTGGTGGCAAAAAGTACTCTAATATATTCATTTCTTTCTGTTTGCTTAAACTGGCAAGTGATCACAATGAAAAAAAAAGATGCAAACCAACAAACAAAAAAAACATACTTATTATCCAGACTTAAGAGGCAATATGGGACAATGGAATGGGTGTGAGTTCTGGACAGATGTACATGAACAAATCCCAGCCTCACTAGTACCAGGTCTGACGTTGAGCTATGTAACTGACTTTTCTATGCTTCAATATCTTCTACAGTAAAAAGGAGATAATAATACCTGTGTTACTGGGAGGAGGCTATGCAAGTAAGTCCATTTCTACAAAGCATGGTGCAGTTCCCACAAAATAAGCACTCAACGAAGTCAACTCTTATTACTTATTCATCTTTAAGCAGGCAACTTAGTCATTTATTTGTTTAGTCCATAAATATAAATTAAGGTTCTATAATGTAAGCATATTATTTGGTAATAAACATATAAAAACATTTCTGTCAAGGTTCTTTTCTTAGGTAAAATTTAGCTAAATTAACTAGAGAAGTACATGAGTTTATACAAAGTAAGTCAAAATATTTGAAGGGGTATGTGACGACAAATATTTTAGGAGATAAATAAAACAAAAGTTTAGGTTTTAAGGGTGTGGATGGAACGCATTGCATTGGACATTATCACTATTATCTGCTACTGTGCCTATTGCTCTAGAAGCCAGAGCTGCTGCAGTGTCATTGCCACGACCTCTGGGGGACTTATAACAACATAACCTCTGAATAATTTCTCTTAACTATACATTTTTTCCCCACCTGAAATTTCACAGTTTCAGAATGGAGCATCTAATTTGCTGATGTAATGAGCCTAAGATTTAATATCCCGGGTATTAGAAAAAATAATGTTCATATCTGCTTAATTGGGAGAGATAAGAAATGCAATTATCTGTAAGACAGTTCTAGAGGTATAAATATAAAGGTCTAGATTCATTTTAAGGCATCAAGAATAAAGAAGATGATTCTACCTGGGATAAAGAATAGTTTCATATGAAGTAAGTCTTGAGCCAATTATATTTATAGATATTTAGAGAAAGTAGGTTCAAAAAGTATTGTATGCAGGAGAGACAGGATGGTCAGGGTAAGCAGCAGATGCAAATTATGGTGTGCATACATAAAATTGAATATAATTATTTCCACTTTTTCACAATTTGTGTGTGTGTGTGTACATTCATGTATGTTAAGGATGGGGATATGTGTATGATTCGATTGAGCATGACCAGAAAACAATGAGTTTTACATGCAATTAAACGATATTTAGACTTTATTCTGGAGTACTGAATTGTTGAATGTTTTACAGATAGCACACATCAGGATAGTTGAATTTTAATAGGACCATTCAGTTAGTAAATTGGAGAACAGATTTAGACACAGAGGGCTAAAGGAATATTCCAGGGAAGAAATGACATGTATCTTTGCAAAGACAGCAAATGTCACAATTTAAAGAAAAATTTAGTAAATTCTTTTGAAATTTTATCACTCTGACTTCCTTAAGTGATAGATGCTGGTAGTCAGAGAATAAAATGCATTCATAGGTTTGAGATTCAGGAATTTACAGAATGGTAGTATGACTCAGGAGAGAAACAGCAAGAAAAGCATGTTTCTAGTGAAAGTTCAGTTTAGAACATTCTGAGGATGGGTATCTACTTGGATAGGCGAGTTACATATGTAAGCCTGGAAAGGAGACATGACTTCTTTTTTTCCAGAAATATTTATGTATAAACCAGTAGCATTTAGGACATCATCAAAATCGACTGAACACAATGAGAAGTCCCTTGGCAACTGAGTCCAGAGAAGACAATCTTCATGGGTCAGCTTCCCTCCTGGGTCACATAACCCTAGCTAAGTGCACAGAAAAGACGTGTTGAAAATGGTCTGGGGTTGAGGGAGCAACTATTCATTTGACATGCAGACAAATTACTATTTGTACAATTACCAATTGTATACTATAAAAAAACACAATTTCAGAGAAATCCCAGATTCTTCTTTCATTCTTTATCTCCCATTTTATAGCCAATTATTTTACTTTGTGAACAGAACATATTCAGAAGCCAGAGACTGCTTGATGTTTCCATTACAGATACTGATGTCATGGAATCAAAATCCTTCATCTGTGGTTCCAATGTAACATCCTAACTGGTCAGCCTGCAGCTACTGTTGCCAGTAATACAGGGTGTTTGTTTTTTCCTCCTCCCCCAAGGTAATTTAGATCATGTCTCTCGCATTTTTAAAATACCTCAGTAGCTTTCACATGTAAAGTAAAAGCAAACTCCTTAGCAAGTCCTGCATTCCTCTATGTATGTATGTATGTATGACTGTGTATGCATCTGTATATGTATCGATCCATCTATCTACTTATTTATTTAGGTAGTCTACCTGCTGTCTACTTCCACAGTATAATCCTGTACCATTCTCCTTCTCATTAACTATAGTTCAGCCATATTCTCCTTCTTTCTTTCCTTCAAGTATGCTGACCCCTTTTTGCCTCAGTGTCTCTAAGCTTAATGACTGTTTTCTTCCTGGAATTCTCTCCCCATACCTTTAAATGGGTCAGTCCTCATCCAGTTGATCTCTGTTCAAAGACCTCTTACTTGAGACGTCTCTTCGAGAAATCTTCTTCCCAAACGGTCCCATCTCATTCCATTTACTCCCTATTTTCTTACCCTGATTATTTTCTTCTGAGAAGATCACTGTATGAAATATTATGTATGTATAGGTTTACTGGCTTAATGTGTGTTATTCTCTGTTTTCACATCTCACTGGTGAATTACCAAATTTTATAACAATGTTTGTCATGTAATAGGGACTTATTTAATAATTATTAAGTTAACTAAATGCATGAAAATCATCACAGATGCTTTGCTAGCAGTTGGGTAGAAACTGAAGCAGTGACTATGTGCTGGACATTATTTGATGACACATATATAGATCAGTATTTGAGTATTTTTGTGATATATTTGAAACAGTAACTAGAGAGTGACAAGTGCAGAATGTGTCCTTATTCTGTCCTTGGTCTCTTCCAGACCTGCATACTCAATCACTCATTCTTTCCTCTGGGCTTGCTTAGTATTTTGTGCAGAGTGTCTACTTACCCTTTAAATTCCTTGAAATAACGGCTATATGCATATGAATCCCAATAATATAGAATTACCTAAATAATGAATTATAACCAATAAATAACATCACATTTGATGAAATCATATAGTCTATCTTTACATCTGACACATGTCTTTGAGTGGCTAAAGTTATATTTAAAATGAAGAGCAAAGGAAATTTACCTAAATCACTTTATGCTATGATTCAATCAGCTACTTTGAGGGTCTATTAACTTACAGTTTAAAAGGGAGCATGGGATTATTAACATAAAGTGGAATAAGGTCAGGGATATAAAATGATGGAAGATATCACAGAGAAAGATCAACAAAGAGTCTGTGATTTGTCCTCTACTTGCTGCTGCCTTGCGTGTATTTTCTCCATATATTCAGTATTTGTACTCAAGAAGATTCTTGTGTTGGTTTCTCCCATGCAGCCACTGGAGTGCTCCCAGTAAAAAGATGAAATTTTCTAAACTTGATGAGTGGGCCTTCATGAGGAGGCAAATATGTTTGTTTAATGTTTAATAAATAGGAATAGAGTCAGTTCAAATTACTGATAAATGTGTTATCACATGACAAGGGTACACATTTTAATTACAGAAAAATTTGGAAAATATGTTCTCAGAGAAGGAAGAAAATAAAAACTACTGACCATGAACCACAATATTTTGAACATTTATTTTTTTACAGCTGCTACAGTATTTCAGAGTACTGTAGATTATGAATTCAGTTTGGGAAAATTCTGTAAGACTTCAAGTTTTCAGTGCAAGCACCTAACAAATGATCTGAACATTTATTGGATATTCAGTAGAACTATCAAGTAAAGGACTGAACAGTGGATTCATATTTTTGCCTTCTCTTGTGAAGCAGAATATTCTCACACCAAATTGTTTTCTCATATCTCATTTTGGTCTTGGAATAGAAGTTGACTTCTAATTGGCCATTGAACAATTTGTTCCTTCATAGGTAACTATTTAAAGATCAAGTTGGCATATCTTGCTATTTCCTCTTCTACTTTCTGGATACCATTATAGTAGAGGGTCAGCCATCTCTGTCCATCTCTCTGTTGTGCAGATGGCACCCTTTTTGGGTGAGAGGCCTGGGACACATAGAGCCTATGTAATCTTGGCCACGTTAGTGCTAACCTTGGGAAGTTATGCTGCTTCTTGTAATTCATCTGATTCTATTCATCAGCCATTTTTGCATTATTCCAATTACTTGTTCTTGCAGTCATTTATATAAATATTCTCTGAGAGTCAAGGAAAAGGACATAAGAAACAAAATTATTTGGGTTTCCTGCCTGAGACATTTACCAATAATCATATCAATACATTTGATATATTTTCATTGTTTTATCCCTTCCTCTCAATCTCTATAGGTACATGCTAACAACAACTACCTAGATTCAGGCTTTACAGCTGCTAAAATCTAGCTTTGGCCAAGGAAAGTTGCACTGATATCATGAATACCACCTTAACTAATAACAATAATTAATATTCATTTTGCATTTTCTTCACTCAGCAGAGCATCCCCAAATGCAAGAGGTATTTGTAGTGCTACAATCCTCTAAAATATATCTCTCCAGTTAAACAACCATTTAGGTTTTAATAAATACATTTTACTTGTGAAGGGTGGCAGAATATACCACCCTAAAATATGCTGCTCTTGTATGTTGATTATTTTGAGTTAAAGGCACTTGGGAAAAGAAAATGCAAGAAAAATACTCTCACCTTCCTTTTTCTTAAAAGCAAGACATGAAATTCCCACGTGAAAGATGTTCTCTGTATTCCAGAAGGAAAGTATCATTCTTATTATCAGGGAGAAGAATTGAGACCAAGTGAATTTTGTACAAACAAACATAACTTGTTAAAGTAATTCTTACTTTTCTATAGTTTTTCCACATAGTTCAGTTATTATCCGCTATAGCCTCAACCTTGTTCAATCTAATATAAAAGTTTGTAGATTTTACCATTTCTTCTTTTCTTATGGATACTCATGTGTTACATAAAACATATCAGTTTGTAAGCTTTTCTCCTGTCTTATATGAGTTTAACTTGAGGCCCATTGAAAAACCCTAAGATGGCAGAGACAAAAGTTTGGCTTCCCCTCTAAGACAGTATTCTTCTTCTCAATGGATTATACAAAGAGGTTTAAAGCTTGACACATTTAATTAAGAACTTTATATGATATTTATGGGAGATAATGAAAAAATGTGATATAGTACAACGTATAATGCAGATCAGTGTATTGTTAATTATAAAGAGCTATTAAATATAATAGGACATATCAATTATGGTAGGAAAGTATGATCTGTTTTTACATTTTGAAAGCTGCATCATATTAGAATTACAGAAAATAAGAACAGTGAGTGAGTCCAGAAGAGGAGTGCAAGAAAATGCCATAAGCATGATTTGAAAACTCTTGTGAAAGAATCAGTTCTTTACTAACTAATAAACATCAGTGTTTGATTAATTGAACAGCTAATTAAAGAGATCCTCTATTCAAGAGAAGGGGATCATTTTTAAGTAAGGATGTATCATAAATCTACGAATGGCTTAGGAACATGTGTGTGATAAAATTTGGAAAGTTTAAGAACTGTTAGGAAGAGAGTTCTTACAGGGAGATCTTACCAAATACCTGCTCAAACATTTATTATGTATTCTAGGTACTGTGCTAAACAATATTTAGTCCCAATTTATCATTACACGTACCATGTGGAATTCATATTACTATTTAAACATTAATAGTAGAATACTGAGTCTCTGATAAATTAGTTAAATTATCAATTCAAATAGTAAATAATAGACCAAAGATTCAATTTCACATTTTCTGACTCAAGAGATAGAATTATTTCTACTGAGGAATGTTAATCATGAACTATTGTATCTCTTTTAAATGTTTATCATTTAATAGTTCATGTAATTCTTAATAGTTTATTATAAGAATATTGAAACAAGTATTTTAACAGAGATCATTCAGTTAGTCTGATCTTAGCAAAACAGTATCTAAATCCCTAAAACGGTTAGGTCATAGGAACCTTGTAAGCAACTGTACATTTAATGCATCTCATTTGTCTTAAACTGTGGTTAGTCAGCATCCTGACCTTCTATTCACAGGGTGGGTAATTGACTAAGTGAGTTGAGAAAACCATTTGTTCGACCTCTGTGGGAAGGAGTTCCATCAGTCTTCTGGCACCAGAAGGAACAAAGTTATGATTAAATAACCATAGCCTCCGACAGCTCTGAACACATTTCTCTCACTTCACATGCTGCAGTTTTGCTCCAATATGTCTGCTCCTGGCCAGCCACATCCTGTTCTCCCCTCCAGCCATAACTCAATCCTGTAATAGAAGCCACCACCCTCACAGCCCGATCTGGCTCAGAACCCAATAACTGCTTCCTTCTGGCACAGAAACCTCCTTTTCGTTCCAACTTCATTCACTTCCTATGCCTACTCTTTGCTTTTATCTTGGTACCCTTCCAAATGTCCATTCCAATCCTTTTTCCTATTTACAATTAAATTGTCCTTGTTTCTCTTCTGATTCCAAGGCCACGATCCTCAATTCCTCTTTCCTTTTTCCTCACAATGTGTTTCTCTTTCCTCTAATCATCTACTTTTATCAATTTTCTGTTTATTTTTGCATAGATCCATGTATTTAAAGTTACTAGAGACTAAAACCCGTTGCAATATTTGTGGACAAAATATTTGCAGGTTATGTAAAAGAACCACTTCTTTTAGGTATGATATATATTAGCAGATTATATACAGCTCCTCAGTATAGAACCTAAAAAAAATGAAAATGCATTCTATTGTATGAAG
This sequence comes from Rhinolophus sinicus, assembly GCF_036562045.2. NCBI lineage: Eukaryota > Metazoa > Chordata > Mammalia > Chiroptera > Rhinolophidae > Rhinolophus > Rhinolophus sinicus. The sequence continues at coordinate 32,120,165 of NC_133754.1, forward strand.
TTGTCTTATAAGTTTAATATATAAAGAGCATGTTGTAATGTCAATTATATCTTGAGTCAAAGTTTCCAAACATATAGAATTTAAGGTATGACAATAAATAAAGACAACCTTATTTAAAATGGAGTCAGGAAGCCCTGAAGGGGGAGCTTTCACATATGTACCACTCACTGCAGCATATATAACCAATAACAACATGGAAGATAGGCATTACAGTAGGCCCTCCATATCTGCAGGTTCCTCATCTGCATACATGGATTCAAACAACTGTGGATCGAAATATTTGAACAAAGTTCTATTGATGATATGTACTATGTAGTTAGGCCAATAATGGTTGCATTTGCACTGAACACGTGAAAACATTTTTCTTGGGATTATTGCCTAAAAAATACAATATAGCAATCATTTGCATAGCATTTGCATTGTACTAGTTACTATAACTAATATAGAAACAATTTCAAGTATAGGAGAGAATGTGTGTAGGTTATGTACAATTTCTATATCACTTTGTACAAGTGACTTGAGCATCTATAGATTTTGGTATCCTGGGGAACTTGAAACCAGTCCTCTGTAGATGCTGAGGGATGACTGCATTTTGACAAGGGCAGACATTTTTCCCATAGGAATTTCATCTCCTGATTTTAAGAAAAGGATGAAGATCCCTCATTGTCTTACTAATAACTCACTCACCACTGCCAGCAGCCAATGAGAAACTGCCAATACTTTGAACTCTTGTTCTTCTCCAATGAACTTTTGTTCAAAAAAATCCTCCCCATTTTCCTCCTAAAACCTACTAAAAGCTAATCTTCAATTCGTCGCTTTGGTCTTGTCCGTGGTTCATCATAACTTTCTTGTCCAAAATTACAATTCTCTGCTATTCCTGAATAAACTCACTTTGCTGGTGAAAGAACTGGCTATTTATTTTTGTGGTTGACGAAACCAACCTAAAGAATTTCACATTTACCTCCAATTAATACAAATTAATTAGAAGTATAAATTAGTTTAATGAAAGTATTCTTTGAAAGACTGGGTTAATGCTGGAATTTCTGATTTTTACATCCCAAATATAATTATATACTTATACTCTGACACTAAACCCTAATTATATTCTTGTATTCACATGTACACATGCACGCACACACTCACACATGTAAACACACACACACACAAACACACACACACATACACATTATGGTGTGGAAACATGGTGGACATATGTTAATGTCAGGTTTCAAGAAGATGGATATGAAGATAATGGGGTATATTTGGGAGGGAGGCATAAGAAAAGAACAAAATTTAGTATAATGCTGCAACTCAGGTTTGGTTATTTTCAGATAATTGAGTCTTCAACTCAATTTCACTGTATAATACTCTCAATTGCATTATACCTTCAAATTATGCAATTAAACTGTAATATCCTATGGTTTAACTTCAGCCACCTTTGTGGTTCCATTACCCTTTGATCTCCTTTACTTTAAATCAAGCACTCTCTGAAAGCTCTTATCTTCAAATAAGCAATTAAAGCGTAGTAGAAAATTGAAAACCCTTGTTATGTAAAACAGAGATATATTTTCATGCATTAAATGTTTTGCTAAGCAGAGGAGAAGCTCAAGTAATTGATAATATGTTAAGAATTAATATGTTTGCATTATTTTCAGATAACAATCTAAAATATTTATATCAAATTGGACTATATTTCTCAGATATCTCAAAAGCTATATTATATTTGGACATTAATAAACATGTACTAGGTAGCATTTTTCTTGGGACATATATTTACCTAAAACATGGTTAAATGGCAGAATAATAGATGGTCATTATAACATAAACATACTTACTGAAGTAAAATTGAGAGCTGGATGCCTGCTACAGAAAATAAATACTTTTGTTTTTCATCTATATGTGTTTGATACCAACTATACAGTGATTATATGCAGAAACTAAAGAGTGTATTACACCCAGTCCACAGTATAGCAGCAAATACTGTGTGAACTGGTATTGCACATACCAAATCTGACAGCAAAATTATAACAAATATTCTGCTATTTGTATAGACATAGGTTTTCACACATGATTAAAATATGAGAACATTTTATTTTTGTCAATTTAATTCTTCCTGGTTAAGTCCAATACATAAACTACACATAAAATCAGGACCAATCTGTTTGATCAAGGAGATTAAAGATTTAATTAACATATTTTATTGCAAAAACACATTTCATTAAACAGCTCTCTAAAATTTCAGGTTGTACCTCAGGCTTTTTTTTTAATTCCCTTTCCCTCCTTGAAAAAGGGTCAACTTTTTCTCAAGTCATCTGATAGCAACCAATGATTGACACAGTAAATCTATGTAAATAACATGCGATGAAATCAAAGAAACTGTACTTGTATATGGTATCTAATTTATAAACTATAATTAAGAAAATAAGGAAATGGGATTCTCACTTGCCCATCCATACTAATAATATCTGCATATTAAGAGGAGATATGTTTGGAACCTAAGTATAGTGTATTGAAGACAAATCAAAATAAAATAAATATGGGTACTAAAATAATGCTTTTGTTTTTGTTTTGTTTTTTACTTAAAGTTTATTTGAGTGGCAGTGGTTAGTAAAATTACATTGGTTTCAGGTGTACAATTCTGTAATACATCATCTATATATCACATTGTGTGCTTACCACCCAGCGTCAGTTCTCCTTCTATCACCATATATTTGATCTCTTTTACCCTCATCTACTGTCCCCTCTCCTCTCCACCCTATGGTAACCACTAAACTGTTGTCTGTATCTATGAGTTATTATTTCTTCATTTGTTAGTCTTGTTCCTTTCTTGTTTTCAGTTTTATATCCCACATATCAGTGAAATCATATGGTTCGTGACTTTTTCTGTTGGACTTATTTCACTTAGCATAATAATCTCAAGATCCATTCATGTGGTGGCAAATGGCATTATTCCATCTTTTCTTATGACAGAATAGTATTCCATTGTGTATATATACCTCATCTTCTTTATCCAATCATCTATTGAAGGATACTTTGGTTGTTTCCATGTGTTGGCCACCTTAAATAAAGCTGCAATCAACATCAAAGCACATATATCTTTAGAAAAATATCACCAGATTTTTTTGGGTAGATACCGAGGAGAGGGACTGCTGGGTCATATGGTAATTCTATTCTCAATTTTTTGAGGAACCTCTACACTGCCTTCCATATTGGCTGCACTAATCTGCATTCCCACCAACAGAGCCACATGCAAAAGAGTGCTTTTCTTTTTTTAACATGAGCCCTGGGCTATTTGTGGTCAGAGAGTTCCCTCACATTGTGTTTGCCTGCTACTTTTTATTTCCCTAGAGAGTGATTCAATAGTTGCTTTTATTTTTGTTTATTTGTTTTTATTTGTTTTTTGTTTTTTGTTTTTTTAAATAAGCTTTCCACCAGGGTCAATAAATCAGAATCTTTGTCTTGAGTTCTAGGATAAAACTATTAACTCTACTGATATCAATGCTTTAAATAAGTCTAACATAAACTGAAGATGTTTTAGGAAAATTATTCTTGTCTCTAATTATAATCCACACATCCCCTTATTTATCATTATAATCTCTCCCTACTTGATTAAAAGCTTTAGTGCAAGTATCATGTCTCATTCTAATTGTGGACTGAGTTGATTAGTTTTAAAAAATGTTAGAATTGTTAAAAAAAAAAATTACAATCATTACAGTAGTTTTCTATAATGGTTAGAACAAAATGTCACCGATGTAGTGACTTTAAATTACACAAATTTATCATTTTTACCATTCTTTAGGCTTTTAAAATTCATTATAAGTTTTACTGGGCTAACATCAAGGTGTTGGCTGGACTGCGTGTCCTCTGGATGCTTTAAGGGAGAATCCATTTCCTTGCATTTTCCAGCTCCTAGAAATCTCCTGCAAACCTGGTTATTGTCCCCCTATTCCATAGCCAAAGCCATCAGTGAAGCATCTTCTCATCTCTCTCTCATTTTGCCCTGTTGAACTTCAATTTAGAAGTTCCCTTATGATTAGATTGGGCCTACCTGCATAATCCAGGATAGTCTCTCTGTTTTAAAGTCAGTTTATTAGCAACCTTAATTCCATATGTTACCTTAATCTTTTCTAGGTAGAATCTCTTGCCTTTTTTAGTATTTACAGGCTGCCAGCATTCTTTGGTTTGTGACCCCTTTACTCAATATTCAAAGCCAGCAATGGTGGGCCAAGTTCTTATGTTCCCTCAGTTTTATTCAGCTTGTGTCTTTACATCACTTTCTCAGAGTCTCTTGTTCTGCCTCCCTCTTCTATTTTTAAGGACTTTTTTTTATTATATTGGGTCCACCTGGAGTATCTAGGATAATCTCCCCATTTTAAGGTCAGCCGATTAACAAGATTAATTCCATCTGCAACTGTAATTCCTCTTTGATATTTTACCCAGCATGTCCATAGATTCTGAGGATTAGGAGAGACTTTTTTTTGGTCGGTGGGGAGGAGGGGTAGCATTATTCTGTCTACCCCATTGTTGCTACCAAAACATGAATCTTATAGTTAAGTAGTTTTCAGATTGTAATGGAAAAAAATTGATCTTTTAACACTTATCATATGGTTTTCTTCCTGATGCATGAATCGTTCTACAGCATTCTTGACATATGGCTCTTCTGAGGAAAACATTTTGCAAATACGCTCATGCAGCATGTTGATACTATTTTGATACAATTTACATTCCCATAATAACTGTTACAAAATCTCTCTCCTACCTAAACTCTGAATTTGTGTCTCCCCTGCTTTATTCCCTCTGGTATAATTTCTTGTTCTTGTTGAATTATTTTAATAGAAAGATTTATTTCTTTGCATATATCTTTATAATTATTAATCCATAAAAATTCCCACTGCAATTTTCCTTGTTGACAAAATTATAAAATTTAGAATATCTAAACTATTTTTCTAGTAGAAATCTGAAAGTCTTAAGATACCTGAACAGCAAGCAGCCAGAGGTGATCGCACTCAGATAAATTTCCAGGCTTCATTACATATGATACTGCCAACTTGGTCGGAGTTGATTAAATTGGAAGTGGTGCCCTCCCCATGTCATCCATGTTAGTTTGCTTAGTGTCACTTTTTTGGAAAAACACTTTGCTTAAGGGGATTGCTTGTTGATAGTAGTGATTACCTAGTCAAACAAATTCTGCTTCTTGGGGTATCTGTAATTGAGAAACATAGACAGGGACAGACACTAGGCTGATAAAACGGGTTGAGCAGACAAGTGGTGACAAAGAAAAACTGTCAGAAGGGAGATATTAATCGAATCCATAAGATACCCCTATATCAATATTACAGTAAGAACTTGCCCACCCACCCTTAAATGAACCCCTCTTAACTATGGTGATCTACGTGTGTTTCTTCTTGCAAACAAAAGGAGTTGAATTTACTTATTTATGTTTAAAGATAAAATTAAAATGTTCACCTAAGGGGAGCAGGAATTTTCAGAAATTTAGAGTAACAGATTTAAAAATTTTCACAACTATTAATTCACTAAATTTTAATGAATATCTGCAATGTTCAAATCCATTTTCTAAAAGTGTTCATATACATCAAATTTTATTCCTACAACAATCATATGAGATAGACTATAAATATATAGCTCACAGTTTCTCACTTTTAACTAATCTGCCCAATATTGTATAGTTCAGAGCTGTACATAGTCAGAATGTGAACATAATCTAGTGATTCCTAGTTTAATATTCTTAATTTTTTAAAAATTACGAATATATATATATATATATCTATGTACCTTTACCAAAGAGAGAAGCAAAATAAGAACAACAAAGGAAAAAAAATAAGGGAAGAAGCTTTCTCACTTTGTAATATCCCACAAATAACTATGTGCACAAGAAAGAAAGTCATAGAGGAAAATACCTGTAAATTCTCTAATAATGAGTATCTTTGTATTCAGTATCCAGAAAGAAATGAATCATGAAGTTGGTCTTTTTAATGAGGATTGTGTTATAAATATCCTATACAAGAAATCCAAGGAAATATCCAAGAAAACAATACTCTTCAACGAAAAGGATTTTAATTCTAATGCCCTAGGAAAAGATTAAGGCAGATTTTCATCCCTTAGCCAGGGAATACAGCAGGAATTCTCTCATTTGTCCATAACTGGGAAAGATCGCTGTCTCACTGGTTGAAATTCAATAATCAAGGCCCCTATCTAGTGACAGCTAAATCTGGAAAAAGTAAATACATTTACAGAATATAGTGACTTTACTAGTGTCTCAAATGTAATATCCTCAACATGTAGTTTATTATATTGTCTTCTGAATCTCTTCTTTTTATTGGTGTGTCTTATTTAGGTAGCCTTATTCACCTGTGACCCAAGCTGGAAATCTCAACGGAAGTCAGTATAGTGATCTCCATTACCTCAATTAATCTACCCAAATCAATCTCATTAATGTTTGTAAATATGGCACCTTAACTCCATCTCTATTAGCTCAGGACTTTATCATTTCTTCCCTAGCTTAATGCAATAAACTTCCTACCTCATAGTTCATTCATTAACACGTTCCGTTAATTACTGAGAGTCATTCTTTTTCATGTTTTGTGCACTTTTATCTCTCTATTTCAATATACAGAGTACCACTATTTATTCTAAAGAGTAGTTCTCATGTATATCTATATCTAGTGTTTTCTATATCTATATGTAAAACTATATGATATCTATATCTAAATAGTGTTTTCATGTATATCTATATCTATACAGATATAAATATCTTAAAATAGACTTTTCAAGCCATCCCAGTATAACCCATGCCTTATTTATCTATTTTTATCTACACCTAACAATGCCTGGCACATAGTAGATAGTCAAAGTTTACCTGAATGACAAATGTCTTTCCTAAAATGTTTTCAAAATAAATGTATATAATACACATAGGTAAGTTGGTGTTTTAGTCAGGGTTTTCCAGAGAAAGAGAACCAGTATGGTAAATGTGGGGGGAGAATGGCAGGGACAAAGAGAGAGGGAGAGAGAGAGAGAGAGAGAAAGGAATTGGCTTATGTGATTGTGGAGGCCTGCAAGACCAACATTTGCAGGCTAGGCTAGCAGGCTGGAAACCCAGCGAGAGTTGATGTTGCAGTTGGATTCTGAAAGCAGATTTCTTATAGAATCTCTTTCTCCTCAGGGAATATCAGTCCTATCTTTAATGTATTCAACTGTTTGAGGCCCACCTAAATTATGGAAGGTAAGCCACTTAACTCAGTCTATTGGTTTAAATGGTAAGCTCCTGGAAAAAAAAAAAAATGCCTTCACAAATACATTCAGACATTTTGACTAAATATCAGTGTAGCATGGCCTAGGGAAGGTGACATGCAATTAATATAAGACCCTATCTTATATTATATTTTATTATATAAGACCCAGTTTTATATTATAGTAAAATAAGACCGGGTCTTATATTAATTTTTGCTCCAAAAGACGCATTAGAGCTGATTTTCCTGCTAGGTCTTTTTTTCGGGAAAATGCCATATAGAATTACAAAGAAAGGTGCACAATTCATGGCGGATGAATCTGCATGTTACCATGATATAAACACAATAAGTAGTTATACAGCATTTTATAATGTCTAATTAATTTTAGATAGTGGTTTTATTTAAAGTCATTAAAAAACAATGTACGAGGATATGTGAAAACCTTATGAGAAAGGATTAAATATCATGAGATAATAGATAAAGCAGCAAATTATTACAAAGAATAATTTACTGAAGTTTATATGATTCCAAAACCCATACATATAAGTTAGTTATTAAATTAATGGATTTTCCAGTTATTCCTATTTCATTTACAGGTAACTCAATGTTTTTAAAAGTGTTAAGTAAACTATCACTATTTTTTTATTGAGAATTTGTCAGAATTTACTTAACATGCTACTAAATATTTAATAAACATTTGGTAAATTTTGAATAGTTTTATGGAATTTAGATATTTGTCACTTTAAGAAAAAAATGTTCACATAAATCTCACTTGATACATCACAAATAGAGTAAGCATTTTTTACCATAAAATTGTATCTCTTCTTTTCCTGAAAAAGCCTTTAACCTTCTCGTTATTGCTATCCTATAATTTTGTCACAGAATGACAAAACAGGAAAACTGAAAAAAACAAACACAAATTTGGCTGACACTGAATTTGGTGTTTTACATAATATAAATGACAACTATATTTTACATAATATAGGTGTCATTCCATTATAACAAAGTGGTTTAACTGCTCAGTCTATGTACATTTACCATGTACTTAGTTACATATAAATATCATCCAATTACTTATACCCTTGTGTATTTTTCTTATTACCATAAATAGTCTTACAGAAACATTTTCCTGAATTAAATGTGTGTAGCTACATATATATGTATCGTTTGTAGGAATTCAAACAATCTTTAATGAATTCTGGCTACTTACAATTTCTAGCTGATTAAGATTTTATAGTAATAGTTATTTTTCTGCTTCAAATTTGCTACCTCAACTCACTTCAAGGTTCTGTTATTTAGGAGTTTCTGTACAAATACCTGGAAATAAAAGTGAATGAGTGTTACTTATTTTACATGATTATATTTCAACTGGACTTAAAATGGCTTACTACAATATTCATTACAGCAAAAATAAACAAAAATAAAAGTTCTTAGGTGTGTAAATGAAAATAAAAGGAAATAAAGGTGTAAAATCAGCTAAAGTCAGCAAAGAGTTTCACACTAAAAATGCACTCTTTGTGGTTTTTCCTCCAGATGGTGGATAATTTTGGCTTTTTCAGAAGCTTCCTGTAGGAGAAACATGATTCACACAGATCTCAACATGTGGCAAATATTTGGTAAGTAGAATTAACATGAAGTAATTATTTTCAATGTTTCCCTGTTGATTTATTAATACACACATGCTAAAATACGGTAGGTTGAACTTTATAGAGAAGAGGAAAGACAGTGAGAAGCTTAAAAATAAACTATTTTAAGATAGGAATAAATTGTTATCATATGATTAAAACAACTTTCCCTGAGCAGATAAGCAACATTGCATTGGGGTTTCTATTCCAGGATGGGGACAAAAAAATATTCCCTACAAAATAATTAGCCATATGAAGGTGACGAGTATGAATGACAGACGGACTACAAGAGGGAGGCATGACCGGGCCTTCTTTCTCACAGGAACAGCTTTGTGAGACTTTGCTCATTGAGTTTCCTGGGGCAAGTTAGGTTTCCCAGCATCCAAAAAGTTTCACTGCCCTGACCCAGGTTTATTTACGAGTTTGCCACTTGGCTGAGTCTTCAGTGTCCACTGCAACGCTGCTTTGAATTTCACTAATGCAGAGAAGTCTTCTTTAGCCTTGGAGTAGGGGAAAAAATAAAAAAAAGTTAAAAACATTTACCAACAAGGAGATTGCTTTACCTAGAAGTCATTGCAGGAAGGGAGTAGGGGAGAACATTACCTTAACAGTGTCTTAGTGGTGTCTCAGAAGGGTGAAATAGAGGATCTTGTTACAAGATTTGGGATATGGGTTTAAAGGGTTCAACTTGGATCTTCAAATTTGGTGTTAGCCATAGTTGTTATAGAATCTACTATTGGTAGTTGAGAGTGGTGATGGTCTTAAAGCAAGTCTTGATAAGTGTATTATTGTGATAAGTGATGCTTTGTCAGCTGAGCAGACAACTGTCTCTATTAAATTTCTCTGCAAGAGAGCCCTGAAACAAAAAATAAAGTTAGGTGTAAATCCACACTTTTATCTTTTCTAAGCAGAGTGTAGGGAACAAACTAATTCATATTGACACATGTGGTCTCAGTCTAGAAAAATATTCAAATCCGAAAAATATTCAAATCTCAAAAATATGTCCTTTTGTTTTTGGATCTTTGTGAAATCCTTAATATATAGATATTTCCCCAAATATAAGATAATAACTCATATATTCCTATATTTTTATAAACAATGTGAGCCACATTTGAAAATTCAATGTCTTACATTGTTAACCTGCTTTAAAAAGCAAATGTCATCAATTATATAGAAAATAATGTGTTATTTAACGGACAAAAATTTTAGTTTTAAAAATAACTTATTTCACAGATAAAAGTAGAGTGGTATCTAAGATTGTGCTTTTTATCACATCGTTGTCTATCAAACTTTAACAAAAATATCAAATATCACTCAAAATATCTCTTACACATTTTCAAATATCTCATCCATTTTATAATGTGTAATACTTTCTGTGTTTTTTGTAGAAAGTATTTTTTTGCAGAAGAATAAATGTTAAAAAATAAGAAATATTTTTTTCCTACAGTTTAAGATTACATTTACTAATAGGTATATGTATATGTTTACATATGTATATGGATTCAACTTTAAATATGGATTTCCTGATCCTTTGTTCTCAAGTGTTCAAATGCATTTACTAAAATGAAAAGCAAGCATAATAGCTAATTTATTTTTAATGCTGAATAGTATTCCAGTATCTGGATGTGCCACAGTTTATTCACACCCCCTACTGAAAGACACCCCCTACTGAAAAAATCCCAATGGAATTTTTTAAAGAAATAGAACAAAAAGTCATCAGATTTGTTTGGAACCACAAAAGACCCTGAATAGCCAAAGCATTCTTAAGAAAAAAGAACAATACTGGAAGTATCATACTCCCTGACTTTAGCTTGTACTACAGGGCTACAATAATTAAAACAGCATGGTATTGGCAGAAAAACAGACACACAGACCAATGGAACAGAATTGAGAACCCAGAAATAAAACCATATAAATATGGACAGATAATTTTTGACAAAGAAGCTAAAAACATACAATGGAGGAAAGACAGCCTCTTCAATAAAGGGTGCTGGGAGAATTAGATAGCCACGTGCAAAGGAATGAAACTGCACTGCTATCTGTCACCATGTACCAAAATTAATTCAAAATGGATCAAAGACTTAAGCATAAGACCTGACACAATAAGCTTCATAGAAGAAAATATAGGTACTAAACTTACGGACTTTGGGTTCAAAGAGCATTTTATGAATTTGACTCAAAGGCAATGGAAGTAAAAGGTAAAATAAACAAATGGGACTATATGAAACTTAAAAGCTTCTGCACAGCAAAAAAAATAAATAAATAATAAGGGGGATCGAATATATGGTGATGGAAGGAGAACTGACTCTGGGTGATGAACACACAATGGGATTTATAGATGATGTAATACAGAATTGTACACCTGAAATCTATGTAATTTTACTAACAATTGTCACCCCACTAAATTTAATAAAATAAAATTAAAAAAAAAAAAAAAGAAACCATTGACAAAATAAAGAGGCAACCAACTGAATGGGAGAAGATGTTTGCAAACAGTGCCTCTGATAAGGGATTAATATCCAAAATATACAAGGAACTCATGAAACTCAACAACAAAAAAACAAATAACCCAATTGAAAAGTGGGCAGACGACCTGAAGAGACATTTCTCCAAAGAGGACATACAAATGGCAAATAGACATATGAAAAAATGCTCAACATCACTAATCATTAGAGAAACGCAAGTAAAAACCACAATGAGATATTACCTCACTCCAGTCAGAATGGCTATCATCAACAAGACAAATAGTAACAAGTGTTGGAGAGGCTGTGGATAAAAAGGAACCCTCATACACTTTTGGTGGGTACAGCCATTATGGAAGGCAGTGTGAAGGTTTCTCAAAAAATTACGAATAGAATTACCATATGACCCAGCAATCCCTCTCCTGGGTATCTACCAAAAAAATCTGACAACATTTATACATAAGGACACGTGTGCCCCAATGTTCATTGCAGCTTTGTTTACGGTGGCCAAGACATGGAAACAACCAAAATGTCCTTCGATAGATGAATAGATAAAGAAGTTGTGGTATATATACACAATGGAATACTATTTGGTGGTAAGGAAGGATGATATAGGAACATTTCTGACAACATGGATGGATGTATGATGCTAAGCAAAATAAGTCCGACAGGAAAAGCAGAGAACCATATGATTTCACTGATATGTGGTACATAAACCAAAAACAACAAAAGAACAAGACAAACAAATGAGAAACAAAAACTCATAGACACAGACAATAGTTTAGTGGTTACCAGAGGGTAAGGGGTGAAGAGGGTGGTAGATGAGAGTAAAGGGTATCAAATGTATGGTGATGGAAGGAGAACTGACTCTGGGTGGTGAGCACTCAATGGGATTTATAGATGATGTAATACAGAATTGTACACCTGAAATCTATGTAATTTTACTAATAATTGTCACCCCAATAAATTAAAAAAAAAAAAGGTGTTTTCTGTTTAGGAAAAGTAAACTGAAAGACAAAAATTATAAGAAAAAATAGTAAACTGAAATGAATAACAGTGTTCAAAGGATAAGAAAGAAATAAAGATACAGAAAAGAAGAGAACTATATGGCATTTCATTATATAATTTCTTTAAAATGAAAGAAAGATACTATAAGATACTTGAGAACTAAGCAGGACTAACATTTTTTTAAAATTATACCACAATTTGCAACTATGTTGAATCCTTTGATGATTATTTTTATCGAGGAATTTTAGTTTCCAACTGCACCTCTCATTTTTTTTTTGTTCATTTTCTCTAAGCTCTGAAAATAATATTTATTGTTAGTGATAAGTTAATGAGATTGTAGGAATATCCTGTTTTATTTCTATGTGGATAAACATGCCTTCTCTTAAAGCAATGTTTTCCCATTCATCTACACAAACATAATTATAATTTACTTTAGTCAAGGGAATATAAATTACTTTCTTTTTCTTAAGTTAGTTTTAGGAGATTACATATAATAGGATGCCCAGCCTCTCTCCCACAAAGGTTAACCCTTTTTATAATTTGTAAGAGTTTTTAAAAACTATTATAAGTCATAAAATATTAATTTATTTTGAAATTAGTTAGTATGGTACTGGATAAGTATTTCAAGGCTTAGATAAATTTTAGATACAAATACATTATATCTAGTATTGGATACATCTAGTAGTAACACAGGCAAAATATAATTATTCTCCTGGTTGAGTTACAGAATAAAATTAACTCATTTTATGACTTTATTTAAACCTCAATCTCTTTGATAATGGTAGTTAAAGAATAGTGTACCATTAAAATAAAGGACAATACAAAATGAATTTCTTTCACATTTGTTAATACTCTACAATTTTTGGAAAACAAGAATTTACTGTAAATCCATTGTGTTCAAAATATCTAAAATGTATTCTTCACTATTAAAAATTATACATGAATGGATCTCAAACTTTCTAAACAAGAAGGCTGCTGTTGTTTTGTTTTTGTTTTTTAATGATTTGAAAACCATTTTTTCAAGTGTATAAATAGCTCATACAATCTAGGATAAAAAATCTGCTCATTTAATTTCACACCAAATTCTATAAGTATACGCTATGTGGGCCCCCTTCTTCTAAGTGTATTGGGAAAAGTGAATAAAGGTCAGGAAGATTGTAACTTTTGCTTTGTTTTTAACTATTAATGTACCATTCACTAAATCACTTCAGCAATCTGTCTCAGTTAATGCATTAATAAAATAAAGGTTAAAAATTAGATGATCAATATATTCTCAGCAATAAATATTATAATTTTAATATAATGAGTGTATGAACACTTATATTGACTATAGAATAGAGTCAGGACTTCTTTTGAACTTGGAAAAAAATGTATTATAATGCATTTTCCGTCTCACTTCTCATTGCCATATTCTAAAGGAATTCACTTCATTGACTTGCATAATTTTTTGATTGAGTAAGTAGGGACTAGGGAACAAAATAAGATACATATCAATTTCTTATATTATGCCAGAGTTACCAAAGATATATCATTAACATTGTTTTATTAATCATTCTTCATAAGAAAAGTTACTTCTTGCAGGCTTTATATTTCCTTTTTTATTGTTGTTGTTTTTTGTTTTCCTAATTAAAGTTTATTGGGGTGAGAATTATTAGTAAAGTTACATAGGTTTTAAAGTATAAATATACAACACTTTTGTATTCTGTCGAAATGTATTGCCTGAGGGAAAATTTGCATAGCATCTTGTCTAGGATGTTATGGTAATTGAGAAATTAAAGTATTTAGTACCTTAGGAGATGGCTTGGAGAAGTAGAGTATCCTCCAAAGAGAATTGGATAAGGACATTGAATATTGTATTATAAAGAGGAAAAAGTGAAAATTAACATCATTAGATGTATTCAGTCAAGGATCTTTTATTGAGATACATCTATTTCCTAGAATTCTACTTCTCGTGATATTAAAGCATATATTAAAAGTCTATGCAAAGGAGTTCATAACCTATTGACTAGTTTACATGGTAGTGTCATTGGATTTAAAAAATTAAAAACAGATGTAAAAAGTAATATTTTGAAGTTCAGGCAAAATAAAAAAACTGTGGTTATTTAAGGAACAATGAGTTACTCTGTGAACTTGATCTTATGCATTTCTAAAGAACAACTCATTGTCCAAAATAAGTTAATTCTAATTAAAACCATACATATCCTCATAAGCCATTAAAGGAAAAAGGACAGCCACTACTCAAAATAATTTACATCTGATTACATTATTACAGTTTTTATGTAAATGCTAATATAAAGTGCCAATCTTTGATGTAAGACAGATATCTACAGCAAAATTTTATACAGAATAAAGTTTATGATATTGCTATATTATTTTTCTTATCTTCACTGTATGACAGGTGTGCATTTACATAGATGAATTGTAATTTTTTTCCCTTCTGAAAACTATTTCTTACCCTAGATGAAAACCTCAAAGAGGGTAGAAATTATTTTGTAGGTTGTCTTAGTTAATTAATTAATTAATTAGATGTTTATAAAAAGGGATTTCTAACGTGCAAAAATATGCATTGTAAACATTATTGTTCTATGTTTCTCACATATCTTTAGAGAACAACAATACTAATACTAGATAAACAGTTTGCTTATTAATTGATTATCAACTAAAAATAATTATGGACATATGTTTTACCCTATCATGATGTTAGATATTTGCAGAAATTACTGTGTTTGAGAAATTTGTTTAAAATCACTATCTCTGCAGTGAAGCTAAATAATATCTATGGCAGCATCTTGTTTTCATATATTCAGAACTGGAAATAAATTGCTACTTGTGCAGTGTGAACTCTCATGGTATATTATATACTTTGCTAATATATTCCATGCATATTAAATTATTCATACATTTCTGATACATTAAAATATCTCTCAATGCATATGCTCCATGAACCACTGGCATCAAGAAGGAGCTAAGATGCAGAATTTCAGCTTCTATCTCAGAACTACTGAATCAGAATATGTATTTTTTATAATATTCCTTTAGTAATTTTTAGATATATAAAGTTTGAGAAGCACTAATATTGGTTATTATGGATAAAATAATTTTCATATTTATTAATATAAAATTACTACATGTAATACTTTATGAAGGAATATTTTGGTTGACCTAATTATTACAATTATTGTTAATACAATAATTAATTTACATGTCTCTGAATTTAAAATACTTCACTATTAAGACCTTAGACTAATTTAAGATACATCATTTAATCAGAATTCCAAGAAACATCATAAATAAGGGGGAAGGAAGGGAAAAGGAAAGAAAGCAATAAAAATCAGCCTAAACTATTTTTTTCTTTTTCTTATATATTATTTGGTATTTTGGAGGTGAATAGATTCTAAATTATCTTGAGAGAAAAAAAAAAGTTCTCAGATAATATGTCCTGATTTTACTTCCCAAAACATAGCCAACAACATTTTATGTAACTTATAGAATAATGTTAAGAAAGTAAAGAATTGATAGTTGCTTGTAAGAAATTTCATTTACTGATCTAAATTAAATGATTAATGGCTGTTTTTCATGAATATCATTTTGATTATTTTTAATATGAAATAATTTAGCTACAGTAGTCATATCTGTGTGTGGTAAAATATGTTTCCACATACTGATTTGCCCTTAAAAACTCTACACAAATAACTCCTTAGCATACCATGTGTATTGTAGGGGTTTTGCATTGATTTTACTCGTTTTAGAAAATTTTTTGTCTCTGATGTTTCCATGCACAATCCCTCACTTTTTTTCTAGTAATCTCAAATATCATCACCCTTTGAGGCCTGCCCTATCTAGTGTATTTAAAATTGGAAATGCTACCAGTCCCTCTTATCACTTCCTTTATCTGAACCTACTACAATTCTGTTGTTAGTTAACTGCATTGCTCTCCTGCAGGAACTCTTATCTCACATGCACCTTAATCCATCCCATGTTCTCAACGATTGTCTGGCACATAGCAAGTCTTCAATAAACATATATTGAATGAAAAAACCATAAAGAGCCTCCTATATGTTGAAAACTTAATGATACTGGGTCCTATGCTGGGTCACTAGAGACATCATTCCTCTTACGACCTGTGTAAATTGTTTGCTATCTAATTAAAATAGACAGTTTTCTGCATAAAACATACTGTGCTAAGGGATTTGCATATATACTTTGTTATCTGCACTACAACCCTTAAATACAGTAGAAGATGAGCCCTGAATACAGGTGGGGAAAATGTGTAATTTATATCCGATTATTACCTCTAAGCAACTAAAACTGATAATAGGTGACTCAATAGAAATTCATACACACACACACATACACACACACATATATATGCATATATACACACACATACAGAGGGTGTCAAAAAAAAGTATACACATTTTAAGAGGAGAAAAAAACTGTATTAAAATTGTAATACTCAATATATACCGATAGCAAAAGATGAATACAAGTCACGTTTGACTTCTACAATTACAAGTGGTTCTCAGAAGTGCTTACCTTCAGCATAATTTTAATAGTTTGTTCCTTTCTTAAAATGTGTATACATTTTTTGGCACCTTCTATATATACATATGTATATGATATCTCATAGAATCAATTTAATAATATAGAATTAGTTGTGAAGTTAGCTGGAGAATCTTTCTCAGAAAATGCTAAATAATTAGAGGAGTTCAGACTGTGAGGGACAGTGCCGAGTGATGCCCCAGAAACAATCAGTTGGAGACCTTCGCTCCTATTCTTCCTACCGCCCTGATCACTGCTCATGGCCAGGCCGTGTTGCAGTTACCGGACTGAAACACGCTGCTCATCCTTAGTTGCTGCTGTAGCTGAACCTCAAATGGTGGTGCGACAGAACAGTTTCTGGCAGCACCACAACAGCACTATAACCTACTATTCTGAGTCACTTTAGCTTGATGGTCTTTGAAGGTCTTATTTAAATGCACTTACACAGGACAAATTTTTCTTCTCTATTCATAAATAGTGATAGGTAAATTAAAGCAATAAAACATTTTTCAGTAATCACATTGAGAAAATATAATATAGTTTAATTTTATCAATTGTGTGTAGAAAAGGCATGTTAAGGTGAAGATGAGAATGTATTTTGTGACAGTCATTTTGGAGAACTATTTGTATGGATTCAGTGGTAACATTATCTTTTTCATCAATTTATTCCTCTTAAAGTAGATTTTGTAGATTATGTCTTAAAAAATATTTGACTAAGGGGAGATGTATAGGGATGCTTAGTGTATCCTTGATTGCAAAAGAAAAGAAAAAACACAAATACTAGAAAATATAAAATCTTGTCAGCGCAAAAATTATTAAATAAACTTATTTCATTCTTAATATGAAATAAATATTATGGCAGCTCTATTAACATGGAAGATTCTTCATGATAGAATGTCAATTAAGTAAGATAATAAAATATAAAATGTAATATACATTCAGAGGAGGATATATTAATAGGCTTCTATTTAACGGATTTTATACATTATTAGACACTCTCCTTTCCCTCTTTAAAACTTTCCTACAGATGCTGAAACCACAGTAACCACTGAAGTTTTGCAGGTTGCTCTCTACTGAGTAGCACCTGGGTGTACTTTTCTAAGAGATGAGATGTGCGGCTAGTATGGTACACAGGATAATGCCTCCAAAGATGTCCACATTCTAATCTCCAGAGCCTTTGACTGTATTTTTATTACATGGCAAAAAGTACTGTGCAGATGTGTTAAGAATTTTGAGATGCAAGATTATCCTGTATTATTCAGGTGGGTACAACTAATCACAAGGACCCTTATAAACTAGAAGTCACAGGGTCAAACTGACAGAGATAGGAGATAAACAAAGGTCAGAGAGAAGAGAAGATGCTGAGCTGCTGGCTTTGGCCATGGAGGAAGTCACCAGAAAGTACTGCAGGTGGCCTTTAGAAGTGAAAAAGGGCAAAATGTTGTCCCATAGAGCATCCAGCTGGACCACACACACTTCTGCTCACACCTTGATTTCAGCCCAGTAAAACCTATCTGGACTTCAGACATCTAAAACTGTAAGATAATTTGTATTGTTTAAGCCTCCCTTTGTCATGATTTGGAACAGCAATAGGAAAAGTTTACTTAATTCTTAAACTTGTTAATGTTAGTATATTTTATTAGCTTTGATTGTGTTATTACATTAAACGCTGGATAAACCAATAAAATGTGTATGCAAAGAGAGCTGCAGTTTTCATGGTTCTGATGGTCTTGATAAGTGTAAGGGAAGGAAAATACATTGAATTAGGAATGGGCTGGGCAGGCTGTAGAACTAGGCAAAACTCATAACAATCTGGAAGAATCCTGGTTTCAGAATGTTTTAAAAATAACTTAGAAAGTTATTGAAACAAAAATTGTGTAAACTGAAAGAATTGTATAGGCAATTGGAGAAGGTGGCTCAGAAAATGTTGAAAAACCGTGACTTTCTAGATGGCAGAAAACACTGCAAAATGATACAACAGAAATGTCCTGACTCTTCTTTAAGGAAACTGAAATATAAACTAATAGGTAACGCAGCTTGGACAGGGTTGGAAAATTCATACAGGACTTCAATTAATGAAATTATATTTAAAAAAGACTTGACTCAATATCAAATGATTCATGAATAAATTTAAATAAATGAAGATTAATAACATTATTAACCATCAATACCAATTACTAACCATAATTATTTGCTATAACTAGCTATTGACAATCATAAATAATTACTAACTTTACTGAATATTACATAAATAATAAAGTAAATTGATGAGTATATAAATAAGTTTACCTCTGAAGCTAATGGATGATTAATAGGGTTTCAGAATTAGAACATAAATGAGATCTTAAAGCACAGATATAGAAGTTATCTCAAATTAAATTTCTAAAATATGTAGAATTTTAAATGAAACTTTAAACAACAACAAAACTTCTTTAAAAGAGGGTGAATTTAAGTATTTAGCTCCAATGAAGCATGTGGAAAATATTTATTTGAACACTGACCATTTTTCAAAGCTTAACTCTTTAAGCTTTGAACTATGGAGATACTATTTTATTCTTTTGAAATGTAATTGCATTTTAAACCATTGTTTTCAGTAATATGAGGTGGTAAAATTGAAAAAGGACAATTATTTTGAAAGTGGATACAAAAACTCAAAGTCTTTTAAACAGAAAAATGAAAACCATCTACCTCCCTAGAAAATCAGTGTGCTGAATTTTAAACATTAAATATCTCCTGTGGAGGTAGACAACATTCTCCAAATTGGGAGCATTTAATAACCTGGCTTCTTCATGAGGCAGTTGTTACACTCATCCATTGCTGCTTCTTTTACTGATGTATGCATTTCAGAAAACTCTATCCTTCTCCTGAGATAAGGCTCTCTCTACTTTGTTTCCTTTATTCTCATGGCCCTTAAATCTTAATGCTGCCCAGTCCTCCCTGATTCACAGATCTCAGAGTCTCTGTCAAGGGTGCTGGTCCTCAAGACCATCAAACTGTCATTCAACATCCCGGTGTCATGACTAAATAGAAAACACATGCTCCATTGCATTTAGCTCAGCTGGAGAGCACATTCTCCTTCTACAACACTGTGGTCTTTCACTCTGTTAAGTGGCTTTATAAAAAATAGCTTTGGTATAGATTTTGTTCTAAAATTACCTTACCACAATTTACATGTTGATTAAAGCTGAAATATAACAAATAGAAAGTCTATTAAATAGATAAGTAACATTGTAAAAATAGTTGGTTTAGAATACAATTCTTTATTAATTTGGTCTTTGATATTTCCCAGGATTAAAGAGAGTGCCTAGGGATAAATAATAGTGTATACAAGCTCGTGATTTTTTCAGATAAAATGTGTTATGTATAAGTACTCACGACGATTGAGGATGATTAATTGCAGTATTTTCCCAAAGTTGTTCTATAAAAATAAATACAATTTTGGGTGATCAACAAAATTATAAAATGTATTAATGGATCTCAGTTAGATATTGGTCATTCCCATGGTGCCTTTAACAGGTGAACCAAAACTAATAATCAGTGGTAGAGGTTCAGGTAAGCTTTATATCCAAATCATAGCCCTCTGATACAAGTATGCTATAAGTGCAAATAAGTTAGTTTTTCTTTTGGAAATTAAACTATAATTTAGTTACCCATGAAATAATACTCTATAACTGCTAATTTAAGACTTTTGTGATAAATGTTCATGCAACATTAGGTTTAGGCCTGGAAATCTAAATTATTTAAAGAGTATTAATCAAGTGTCTAGTCTGTGCAAGGCACTCTTCTAGTGCTTGAGAAACATTCAGAAACAGAACGAAGGTCCTGATTTGAGGCAGAGTTTTTTTGTGACACTAAATGAAACATCCTTTGCTCTCTTTTCTAAAACAAATTTTTCCTTTGGCACAAATTTTTGATAAGTGCCTATGCAAATATAATGCAAAAACATTTACATATACATAAAACAAATTGAACAAATATTCATCTTTATTTAATAAATGAAAACTAATATTCCATAAACATTTTATTAATATGATTATTGTTTGCATGTTTTATTTCTATTTTAACAACTTTTTGTAACATCTTACCATCCCAATTTTACAATCAGTTCATCCTAGCAAATATTGATTGGAGAGCTACTACATACACAAGGTACCAAAAAAATGTATACACATTTTAAGAAAGGAAAAAATTGTATTAAAATTGTAATACTCAATATATACCAATAACAAAAGATAAATACAAGTCATATATATATATATATATATATATATATATATATATATATATACATACATACATTTTTTGGCTTTCCCAAAAAATTTATTATAAAGTATCTAATGAACTACATGTGCAATGAATATAGAAATCAAAAAGATAAGTCTATGACCTGACAAAATTATACTTGGGAAGCAGAAGGAAAGTAGAAAAGAACTAACACTTTATTATATACTTGATGTTGTGGACGCTAGAAATCTTCACTGCCATTACCAAACTTCATGCTCATGACAGCCTGATAGTGAGTTTTCAGAAAAGTTAAATGATTTGTCTATGGTCATATAGATAGTGAATTCTGTTATGGTTTGATGAAGGAACAGAGATTCAGTTCATGTTTAGCTAATTTCCAACCTTGGCTCTTTTGTCCTTAAAAGTAGCTTTTACCCTTTTTGTTTCTAGCAATGAGATATATTATGGAGTTTCAAATGATTTAAATTATATTTTAACATTTATATAATATTAAAGTACAACATATTAAATACCACATTTTGATGAGTATAGGATTAATAATAACAGCAACTACATTTATTTGAAACTCAGTTCATATGTGCAAGCTATTTTCTGTTTAGTTACACAGATAATATTTGATGCATATCTGTGTTTGTGTGTACTTGTGATAACCCCATTACCCAGAAATCCCATGAATATGTTAGAAACCCTGCCTACACTCTAAGATAAAATTATTAACTCAAGATAGAACAATTACAGTGGTTTTACAACATGTTTCTAAAAACATTAGTTAGTAACAGTAATAATATGGTTTTGTTGGAACAAATTTATTTGTGCTAAAATAAACTTGTGAAATTATTAAACCAAATTTAATGGCACTTCTGCCCAGGAGTTGTATTTTGCTAAAATGCATATGGATCTCCAACAAGACCATATAAAATAATACGCTTTCAGAATTTATACTACATAACATTTTCTCTGATGATACATTAAAAAAGACCAAGATTTAACTGAATACCTTTTAGAAAATATTTCTTTACACATTAATCTGACATCACTGGGTAACTGACAAACATTTGGGAGATTACGGCAATGATCCAGACGGAATTTGTGAGGTTATTGTTAAAAATAAGCAGGAAGCATAACACAGTGACAGGCTGTAAAATACATTTTAGAGAGGCAACCAATAATACTTAAAGACAGACAAATCATGTATATATGTGAAAGTAATACCGATCATTTACTGATAATTTGTTAGGTTGGTACAAAAGTAGTTGTGGGTTAAAAGATTAAAAATAATTGTGAAAACTGCAATTACTGTTGCACCAACCTAATACAAGCTTTCCACTGCTATTAGTGTTTTCCATGGGTTGGCTTATTTAATCATGATTCAATAGCCCCATTTACAGATAAAAACTCTAAACAAGGAGGTTCAGTACTTTACTCCAGATGACTCAACTAGTGAGGATTGGGCGAGAATTATAAACCGAGTCTATGTTCAAGCCCATGTTCTTGAACTCTATACTACCCAGAAACATATCTGATGTATCTTAAAGTTAAAATTTGGTTTAACAGTTCTTTCAGCATTACCAACAGAAAAGAAGGGATATTGAAAAATCATGCAAAAAGAAATAACAACACACATTTAAGGCCAGATATAACAACTTTAATTTTAGCATGAAAATACTTAGTAGAATTTCCATAAAACTAAATATATAAGATAAGAAGAGAAATTTAGAATGAAACAACATAAATTAGTCTTTTTTTTTTTTTACTTTTTGTAACACAGATTTTTCTTAACAATTTAGAAATAAAGATTTGGATACTAAGGTCAGAGATGCATTTGTCCTCTGAAGAAAAGGCCAGAGTTAGATTAGATGATGACCACAGGAGAAAATAATCTACTTTAGGAATATAAATGCATCCTAAAAGCATACTTTTCGGCATCTATTCTGACCCTATCTCTACACTCTAACTAAACAGACCTCTTTGCCCAAGAGATAGTACCCCTTTTACTTCCATTCCTGCCGGCTGGCCAGATTTGAGCAGTTTCTTCTGTTCATTTATTTACGTTTGAGAATGTTGAAAACCAAAGACAAATAATTCACTAATCACTGGGCTTTTAGCAAAGTATGACTTTTGCCAGATATCAGGAGATCTAAATTTTGCCAATAGTGCTTCTGAGACAGATTTCTGATATCTATCACAAATGCAGAATTATCTTTTTCCATCTGTTGAGGTATTTTCTACTCTAGTGAAATATTTTCATTTAAAACCTTTCCTTATTATTTTGCGCAGATGAAATCCACCCTGCTAATCCTTCAGATTATCTCTGATAATACTTTGGGTACTTCAAATGTTAACCTGAAAAGTAAAATAATGTAATTTACCAACAGACAAAATAGGTGATGGAACTACTTCACTGATGGCTTTTAGAACCCCTTCAAAGTTTACTTAAGGGATATAATAATCCATATTTACTGAATAGCTCAAAGAAATAAAAGTGACAGGTCTAAGGAGTAATAGCTTTATTTTAAAACACTGTAGCACATTCAATGTATCTACAAGGTTATTTAAAGTCGTTACGTGTTAGCTTTAAAAAACCTTACTCTTGCACTATAATATAACTACAATTCTATCTCGAATCAAAGGTTGTTTAAATATCTCACAGGTAAATTACTACAGATATTGAATTGAAGTATTTGTAAAAACTCGAATTTGAGATTACTAATTTTGCATAATTTAATTATTTTATTTTAATATATTAATTCTATCCCAAATAAAATTATCATACTTATATAAATACTATCCATCAAAACATTAAATAATTGTATAAACAAATCTACTTTTGGAGATGCATTATTAAATTAAATGGCTAATTATATTGCCTAACTTTTCAATGCTTCTTGGTTATTTAGATACGACTATTATGAAGTGTTTATGTGTTCTGCCTAATTTTCTACTGCTTTTCTGCTTTTAATAGTGGGTTTGAAAACATGTGATATTAATAAGTTAATCTGGAAAACAGATTTGATTATAACAACGTTGTAGATATCTATGGAATTTTTTAGGAACTTCGTATTGCAAAATTATGTTTAATGTTTGAAAAATATATTGTAAACTGCTAATGAATGGGTTTTATCCTTTTTAGGATGGAATTTGTATTGAAAATATAAAAACTGAAACATATAGGAATATATTTAACATCACCTACACTCTTTTGGCTGTCTGAAATGAAATGGGTCTGCTGATGATTTATGCAATATTCTACTCTTATTGAAAATAAAATAAACTCTGGTTGATTTAAAAAATAATTCAATTTCTAACTTACTGTTACTTGTAATATTTACTTTGAATATACACAAAACATGATGAATGTACATTGGGTTTTAATCAGGCATGATTTACTAAACATTTCGATTTATTTTTTAAGACTGATTTTTAAAGCAACTTGTGGTTCATAGAAAAATTGAGGAAAGTACAGAGATTCCCGCATATACTCCTTGTCCAGACACATGCACAGCCTTCCTCATTATGAAAATCCCCAACCAGAGTGGTGTCTTTGTTACCACTGACAAACCTACGTTGACACGGCATTGTCACCCGAAGTCCATAGCTTGCATTGGTCTCACGTTTGGTGCTGTACGTGCTATAGATTAGACAAATGTACAACGACATGTATCTACCATGATTGCATTATACAGACTATTTTCACTGCCCTGAAATTCCTCTTTTTCCTTTTGTTATCTAAAGTAGTACTACTCCATTTAGAATATTTAAAGATAATCTTAGTAAACTATCCAATGTGATCCAATCTGTAGTTCAAATATATGTGCTATATAGAAAGGCTAGTGTTCTCAGAGATGAGTTAGTTTGCCCAGAGATATTCAGATGTGGTACTTCGCAATGAAGGGTGTATGTTTGGGTGTGTGTGTGTGTGTGTTCAAGTGATTATGAAAGTTACGTAGGTATAAAAAAATATGCTAGTTTAGTAGTATTTGTATCTATGGCTTCAGGAATGAAGGAAGGGGCACAGATGCCAAGAATTTGATTTTTTCTTTTATACTATGATGATAGAGGAAATGCTTTTTTTTCTCCTGAAAGGTTTTTAAATGTTTGAGTAAGCAAGCCCAGTAAAATATCTATCTACTTTTTATTCCCATCCCCTCACTTCCTCCTCTTTGGCGATTGTCAGCTTGTTCTCTACATTATGGATCTGTTTCTGTTTTGTTTATTTATTTGCTTATTTAGTTATTTTTTTCTTCTTTTTTTTTTTTGGTATTTTTAGATTCCACATACAAGTGGGATTATATGTTATCTGTCTTTCTCTGTATGACTTATTTTATGTAGCATAATACCTTGTTGGTCCACTTATGTTGTCACAAATGGTAAGACTTCATTCTCTTTTTTGGCAGAGTAATACTCCATTGTATATATATATAAATAAATATATATATATATATATATATATATATATATATATATATATATATATTCAAATATATATATATATATATATATATATATATATATATATTATGTCTTCTTCATCCATTCATCTATGGATGGACATCTAGATTGCTTCCATATCTTAACTATTATGAGTAATGCTGCAGTAAACATAGGGGTGCATATATCTTTTCAAAGTGTTTTTGGTTTCTTTGATAAAGACCCAAAAGTGGAATTGCTGGATCATATAGTAGCTCTATTTTTAATTATTTGAGGAATCTCCATACTGTTTTCCATATTGGCTGCACTAATTTACAATCCTACCATCACTCTATGAGTTCCCTTTTCTCTACATTTTCACCAGCACTTGTTGTTTGTTGATTTATTGATAATAGCCATTTTGACAAGTGTGAGCTGTTATATATCTCATTGTGGTTTTAATTATTTCCCTGATGATTAGTGATGTTGAGCATCTTTTCATATGTCATTGACAATCTGTATGTTCTCGTTGGAGAAGTGTCTGTTCAGGTTCTCTGCCCATTTTTTAATTGGATTGTTTGTGGGGGTTTTTTGTGTTAAAATGTGTGTTACTTATTTTTGGATATTAAACTCTTATTGGATGTATCATTGGCAAATTTCTTCCATTCAGTAGGCTGTCTCTTCATTTTGTTGATTGTTTCCTGCACTTTTCAAATTTTTTTAGTTTGATGTTGTCCCATTTGTTTATTTTTTCTTTCATTTCCCTTGCTCAATGAAATATAGCATCAAAAAATATATTGCTAAGAATGATGTAACAGAGTTTACTGCCTATGTTTTCTTCTAGTAGATTTACAGTGTTAGGTCTAACATTCAAGTCTTTAATCCACTTAGATTTTTTTATGTGGTGTAAGAAAGTAGACTGATTTAATTTTTTGCGTGTATCTGTCTGTCCAGGTCTGCCAATACCGTTTATTGAAAAGACAGTGTTTACCCTATTGTATATCCTTGCCTTCTTTACCATAAATTAATTGACTATAGAAGCAAAGTTTTTTTTTCAGGGCTCTCTATTCTATTCCATTGATCTGCATATCTGTCTATGCCAGTACCATACTGCTTTGATTGCAGTGGCTTTGTAGAATAGTTTGATATCAGAGAGCATACCTTCCATTTAGTTCTTTCTCAAGATTTCTTTGGTTTTCTGGGTCTTTTGCCGTTCCATATAAATTTTAGAATTAGTTCTGATTCAGAGAAGAATGCTGTTGGTAATGTATTAGAGATTGCATTGAATCTGTATATTACTTTAGGTAGTAAGAATGTTTTAACAATATGATTCCTAAATTTGTTGTTAAAATATGTTATCGTTTTTCCTGCCTGTTTTTGGATGCTTGGATTAAAATTATAAATTGCACTTTTTTTCCCACTGAAAGGAATGAACACACACACACACACACACACACACACACACACACACAGTTTAACTGTATTATATGTTGACTTCTGCTAACATTGACATTTTATCAAGGCTATTCTTAACATTTATCTTCCTCTTTCTCTCATTTTTATTTTTTCCCTTCTCACTCTTCAAATTTCACCAGATCAGAAAAAGACTCAATCTCACTGTACCAAAAACAGGTGTTACGTGTGAAACATATAGATGATGCCTACTGCTCCACCCCATGGGAGATATTCTTATCTGTTTCGTTTAGGTTCCTTATTGGCATACTAATGCGAATGGTGGTTAAAAATCAGAAAATCCTCTCATGATTAAAACCTAATTAACCTGGTTATCCTCCCCACGAAGTAATTTTTCATATTAGAACATGAAAATCATCTCACTATTCTATGTACATGCCTCTATAATACACCTTTATCTCCACAGTTTAAACATAATTTATCTTAACCTCCTCTCACAAAGTGACAATTTTAGGCAGATTCAGAAAAAGGTAAAACAAATTTATAATTAAGTATCTTTTATCAATAAAAATAAATAACTTTTGAATTTTTACAAAGAGTAAGCAAGAAAACTAATTTAACTTACAGATAAAATGCTATATATTACATAAAGTACATGTTTGAAGAAAGAAATATAATTTTCATATGTTTCCATTATAACTCCATATTTTCCATACTAATTTCACAAAATCATTTTCATAATTTGAGTATTTTCTTAACATGTAAAATTCATATAATTTCCTAATATAAAAAATATTTCCTAACATATTTTCTAATACATGAAAGTGATATAATTTCCAGGATTTTAAATTATTGTTCTTTACCACATTATTTAAGGAAATCTACACTCCAGTCAAATCCATTTTTTAAAAATAGCAATAAATATAATACTAACAACTCTAGTTTGTATTCTTGCCAAGAAATTTGTCACTGGTGACAATGGGAAGGTTAAATGATAGTGAAGGAGTTTTAAATCTCCTGCTTTCCAAATTAATCTTTTCTGAAAGCAGGAAATTATATTCTGGTGTACCTGTTTTCCACATAAACAAATAATCAATATTAGTAGCAGCAGCAAATATCATCAATAGTAGATCAAAATATTTAAAATATTTACATACCTTCAAAATTTTAAGCTCTCCTGAGTAGATTAAATTTTTCTAGAATTAAGAACAATAAATATTAATGTGGATAATGCTGAAAAATAACACTAAGTATATTTCCTTTGTTTTCGGTGGCATTTAAGAATAAGGATATTCAGAATAAGCCTTTTCTGAAAAATAATTTGTGTGTGTTTTTGCAACATGCCACACTTGCCAACTCACTGCATCACTACCTTACCATATGATTAATTGGGAAAATATCATATAACCAGGTATTGGAAACATACTGATACTGTTAAATTTGTAATATATACCAGAGATGCTTTTATTTCATCACAAGAATACTTACCTTCAATATGTTTTATATTTTCATCAGAGACAGTCCTACCCTATCCTACTACTTATTTATATTTTCTGAGGTCAAGAAGGAGCCTTAGTAATACCTGGAAAAGTCATTGGTCTCTCAGAAGGCCTTCACTGCATTCTCCAGCTTGGAAAATATTTCGAGTATACTTTAACAGCAAAGTCTCCGGTTGAAATCCTGACTATCATTTACTACTTGTGAGTCACTTGTCAAGTTGTTTAACATCTCTGAACTTCAGTTTTCTGTTCTTCAAACAGGTCAATATTATTTCTCATCTGGCGAAAATTCAAAAGTTTAGCACTTATAACCAGGCTTGCAACATAAAGTGTTGTTTATGTAGCCTAATAATCAATAATTTCAACATGTGTCTTAATGTGTAATTTGGTGATTTCATGTTTCATATCAAGTGTAGTCTCCTCATATTCAATAATTTAGATTAGTATCATATCTAATTAGACATTATTTTTCTATATAGGATATAATTGGGCATTTTATTTTTCTATAACATATTTATATATTATCAGTATAGTATATGTCCACTAAGGCCATGTATGTGGTAACTTTTGAAAACAATGTATTCTCATTATAATATTAATTATAACTGTTCTCTTGATATCCATAGAATGAAAATGAAAAAAATAAGGGAATAAAGACATATGCTTTTAAAAAATATTTCAGGGGATAAAATGTAAGTAAAATCTCCCCCTAAATGGACCATGAAGTTATGGATACTTTTAATTTATTCTCTCCTAATATATTATAGAAATTAAGACACTACCAATATTTGAAGATCACCCATTTAATAATAATTACCCTCAAGAGAAGCATATTATAATTTCAGATACATTTTAATGTGTTTGATTAATTAATATTTATTGACAGTGGAAGATAATTGCAATTATAATATTAAACATGTTAGGAAATTGCCTGAACATTTATATGCAAATTTTATTTAAAAGTAAAATATCCAAGTGTGATTATTCTACAAAGGAAAGCTTTACAGCAAGCTTGAGATAAATTGGGGTATTTTATATGACTAGGACTATGTATTTAGGTATTTATTATTTAGACTAAAATTTTGCTTATAGTTAGGAAAATAGGAAGAACGTACATATATACATATATGTGTATACATATGTATAAGTGTATATATATATATATATATATATATATATATATATATACACACACACACACACACATACACACACACACACACACACACTATACCTTGCTTTAGCAATTGCCTTTTTTTTAAGTTGGCTGAATCAAAAAGTTATAATACAACACAGCAACACAGCATACTTTCCAAATTGACAGATATGACCAGAAACATGAGAAATTTGATTATTTAGGAACTAGAATCTGCATGACATTTATACAGGTTAAGCTGGTTGATAAAATGGCAGTCTTCTTTTGAACTCAATAATTTACCTTCTTATACCAATATAAGAGACAACATTTTTGTGTTATTGTTGATCAGTAACTCTGGACTTTTGTCTCTTTTTCATAACCACAAAAATTATGGTTTCTAGTAACATCACATAATATTCACATTCAAAAATGAAGAATGAAATCACTGTAATTTTCTATCAGTATATTGCAGATATTATCTTTCTTTACCTGATTGTTACCCTAGACCACCTTCAGAGTGATATTGTTTCTTTTGTAACTAAATGTTATGACTTGAAGCAAATGATTCTAATTTTTTTGTTAATTCTAAATTTTTTTCTTACACAAAATTATATTGATGATATAATCAGCTACACTTAGTAAAATTCAGTCATCACTTGTGATCAGTGATGATGTCGTTTAAAATATGTATAGCATTTGCTTCAGTTATTTCATCAAATTAAAGACAATTTATATTTTATCGATTAATAAATATCCAACTGTAATTTATCTTGATAGGTGATTGATGCAAATACAATCACCTGAAATACAAATATTTCACATTTTTAAACTCTGAATATGTTATAATAAAGAAATGAAATTAATTTGTTTTTCTGTGTGTGCTTTTATAATACACCATGAAACCATATAAATTCAAGATTGTTATATTGTCTCATTGCAATTTTTAAAATAGACCTCGTGGATTTTTAAATGAGGAAGGAAACATTTCCCTATCTCTGGATAAATAAGCTCCTATACTTGAAAGTCAAATTGTAATTTGTTTCCAATATACTATTTTGAAACCACAGAGTAGGAACTATGAAAGATGATATACGCATAGATGCCTTTGTGATTTTGCAGACAAAAATTAAAATTACCATATTGGCAGTTTTGCTTCATTAAAATATTTGAAGAATTTTGTGAAAAAGAGAAGGCTGAGTCTGTTTATTCACATAGAGTGTAGAAGGAGGAATTAGGACTAACATGTGGAGATAAAAGAAGAAACAGTTGTCTTGCAAATAAGGAAGCATTTCTAATAATTAGATTTAGGCAGAGACTTTATACCCATTATTCCTGAGAATATAATTATCTCTGCCTTGTGTCAAAGTTTGTACCAAAGAGCTTTGAAGAAAACGGCTCATATGATTCTGGTAATAGCATCAGAAACACTAAGTATAAGGATGTCTTGGGGTGAGAGATAGGGCTAGCAAAAATAGGGAACTCCAAGTACACAGTTCCTTTGAGCATCATGCAGGTTTATTCTGGCACTCTGGTGGCATGGCTTAAGAAAACTCACTTTGATGGCAGCAATAAATTTGCCAAATTTAACATTTAATCTAGACAGGGACACATTTCCTCACATTTACTTTGAAGGCTAATGGATATATTGTAATTATGCTCAAACGGAAAAGCACAAACTGATGCTTTGAGGACAAAAAGAAAAAAGAAAATAAAAAGAAAAAACCCACTAATTGAGGCATTATCATTATTGTTATCATTATTATTAGGCTTGAAATATGTTTCTTTGTTTGTTTGTTTTTGGCACCGGACTACACAAGGAAAAGTAAATAAAACGAGAATTAATTGGGTATTTCTTTTAATTGCTGTCTCTGATAATTCCATTTCACATGTGACTTAAGGACAATCCTAGAAGTGATAGTCAATATTCCCTGAGGTCCTAGCAGAAACTTTTGTGTGGAGATTCTAACTAGATAGATCCTCCATTAGCTGAGGTGATCATATCAAATTAAATACTTTCTTTTATGAGAGAAGCTAATGGATTAGCAACCGCACAAGAGGCACTTAGCCAACCAGATCAGCTAACGCAGTGTAATGGATGTCACAGCCAACTTGTCCTCAGATCACATATGTCAATGGGTTTCTCAATCATTTTAGCTGTTGGGCTCACCACTACTTCTGGCAACTTCAATCAAATGCTTTTACTCTCTCAGTGTATTCATTCTGAACCAAAATAGCCATTGGCAGAGATAACGGATAGATTCCACAGGGTCCCGTTATAGAAGTGTCATTTAATGAAAATAATTAAACATTTTCAGTGTCATTCTACTTACTCTCTCACTTGACTGTTTATTGACATTTTAGAAACTGAGTGCTAGGGTAATTGTAATCATATTTCAAGTGAAATGGTTTATTTGGAGCCATGAACTAATCCAATTTAAAAAGTTTATTTAAATATGTTTATTTGCTTGGGGCTCATTTGTCATCGTGCTCTGTAATTTTGTAAAGGAAAGGTAATAAATATCTTTATTCTCAAGGCCCATTATACTTTGTTTATTTCTTCCTGCCTAAAAGTCTAAAGAGCATATCTTAAAGTGTCTGCTATAATAATACCAATATAAATAATATTACCTATACTTCTGATATTGAAAAGAAACCAATGTTTTCCAAAATATTGTAGCGAGCAGGAAAACAAAGAGAGGCTTAGAAAAAAATGAGCATATGAATAAATATATATTATTCATTCACACATATGTCTTTTTTTTTTTTTATGGGAGCTTGCTCAAATTTAAGTCTTCAGTAAAATATAGTATTGAGGTCAGTGATCTTTACCATTATTGGTACTCTGTTGCAGTTTTAGATAAGAAATGGAGTTTGATACTTATCTATTGAACAGGCAGGTGAGAAAAAATGAAGAGGAGAAACTTACTTAGGCTTGTTAAGAAGAAACAGCTAATCACAGTTATGTGCCACATAAGGATGTTTAGGTCAACAATGAAACTCACATAGGATTTTGGTCCCATAGGCTCATAATGGAGCTGAGTTTCCTGTAAGAAACGGAAGACTGTGTGGTTCAGTAAGAATTTTTTTCTTTTTTTTTCCCCCTCTGATGGCAGTAATATCTGTGGGGCAGGGCAATGAATTCCCTTCTTTCATAACACCTCAATTTTGAGTGCAGAGATTACACTCCTATCAGTTAGTCACTAACCTGTTTCAGTACAGAGGAGCCTGCCCTCTTGGTGCTGCATACTCAGAAGGCTCTACAGCCTTCCTAGATTTAGCAGGTCCATCTTCAGAAAACAATGCTATAAATTCTTTATTGAGGATCTGAGATCCTATACAGGGACACAGATCCACAGGAGCTACCCTAACAAGTATTAAGTGTCATTGCCATTTTAATAAAAGTTGTCTGTGGTAACATGCTTCGAACTTGTCCCTGTACTTTGGAAATATTTTTGGGTTGTAATGATGTAACACATAGAGAAGTTTTGTTTCTTCCATCAGTTCAACACCAGAGAGCCCTTTGTGCCTTATACAGGTCAATGGAACCAAAAATAAATTTCCAAAGGCAAAATATTGAGTCTTCAGTTCTACATCATCTCTTTGTTATATACTCTCTTTCTTTTTTTTTTTTTTTCTTTTTTGGTGACCACTATTATAAAAAGTTGCTTAATTTGACCACTGCTTCAACATGCAGTAGCCAGAACCACATTGTCATCACAACCCCCTAGGTTTCCTTATCCCTCCATCTTGATGTTTTCATTCCTACTGATTCTCAGGCCACTTTTCATTCTCTCCTGACAGTCACTGTTATGGTATCAAGCCTTCCCCAGACACTTTCCCCTTGATATTTCCACTCAGGCCTGCTCACCTCCCTGTTCATGGAGCAACATTGACAGCTGTGGCATTCTGTTTCTGATTCTGTCAGTAGGAAGTAGGGAGAGGGCTTATGGGACAGTGTTTATAGTATACAGTAGCGTACAGTCATGTCCTAGGTCATCCCACTCACTTAGCACTCACTCATTGACTCACCCAGAGCAACTGCCAGTTCTGTGAGCTCCATTCGTGGTAAGTGCCCTGTACGGGTATAGGCACTTACCCTTTATACTGTATTTCACTGTAGCTTTTCTAACTTTAGATATGTTTACATACACAAATACTTAACATTGTGTTACGGTTGTCCACAGTATTCGGTATAGTAACATGCTGTACATGTTTGTGGCCTAGGAGAAATAGTCTGTACTGTATAGCCAGCCTACGCGTGCAGTAAGCTATACCATACCATTAAAGTTTGTGCACATGTACTCTATAATGTTTGCACAAGGAAAAAATAAAAAAATCATTTAATGATGCATTTCTCAGAATGTGTCCCTGTCATTAAGTGACTCATGAGTCTAATCCTAATGCCTTGACTAGAACATAGTTCTTGTGATTCTGATCTCTGTGGTTTTTTACTGTGTTGTACCATGCAAATTTTAAGTGTATCCTATAGGTTAGTTATGAATTGTCTCACCAAACATCATAGGTTTCCTCTAGTTGTATTAAATACAGAGGATGCCAAATCAATGTATATACATTTGAAGAAAGGAAAAAAGACTATTAAAATTGTAATATTCAATATATACCAATAACTAAATGTCATGTCCAGCGCAACAGAGGCAGTGAGAGAATGAGAAGGGGTGCGAAAGGTTAAGAAATAAACAGAAGTCAAGAGATTTATGCACTAGGGGCCAAGGGTCTCACAGCCTCAAAGGACTGAGAGCCCCGAATTGGGCCAACTTGTGGCTTTTATTCATGTATACACAAGGAAGTAACATTGTTTTCTCCACGGTCTGTGGAGAATTTCATACATTATACTAGGAAACTGATTCAAACCAATCACCCTTGCCTGAAAGCAGCCAGAACCGAAAGTCCCAGGATGTCTTAGTAATTGTTATATGTACCTCCCCAAGGGACAAAACTTTTATGCTGAAACTTACTGATATGAATAGATGGAGCACTGATGTTATCACATCATTGAATCTCTTCACAAGTAGGTTGTGAGAAGGAATATAGCCACAGAGGCAGAAACTCTCCTTAGCTGGGTGAAGGTGGGGTTCTATGCTCACCTCTGTCAACCCCGTGAGTTCTCCAGATGGCCACTATGCAACTGTGCCTGTCTTAGGTTGTTCCTCCTTTGAGGACTCTTACCCATCATTGATTAACCAGCCATCCTTTGGGGCCAAACAGGGAGACATAAGGTGTAAGCACAAAGGTGAAGCAAAGTCCCTGAAAGGATCCACCTCACAAACTCTCCTTTCTTTAGGGGTAGGTTCGAAGGGACAGACGAGTAGGCTGCTGCCTGACAACATCTAAAGATGAATACAAGTCACGTTTGACTTCTGCAGTTACAAGAGCTGCTCAAAGTGGTTACCATCAGTGTCCAGACATGTCTGATTACAGCAAACTACTGTTGGAACAACGTTGACTGAAGTGTCCACTTGTATACATTGTTTTGGCACCGCAGGTATATTGCGTAACCTTGAATTTCCTCTAGTCATGGATTAGAGGTTCAGATATTAATATATGCTGGGCTTATATCTGTGACAGACACTGCTGTCTGCTTGCTTCATTTTCATGATCTCTTTCTTTACAAAGTGAACACTGATAATATACAGGATGACATTGTGGGGATGGGAGTATAACATCAGAAAGAGAAAAACAAGGTAGATGAGTGAACAGCAGGGAGAAAAAAAAGACAATGAGGACACAGAGGGCAATACCATCTTATTCTCCAGATGGACATCTGCTTAGGCAGTGGCTTTATGATTTATCCCTATGCCTGCATTAGAAGTATAAACAACAAAGACCACTATGACCTACAAAAATACAGGGAGAGGTGGCAGGACTGAAACAAGGGTCAAAAATCAGCAGCCACATTCCCATGTTCTGTTATGTTCAAGAAGACACTGTCAGTATTTGCTGGACTTGAGGTGCCCTACCCATAGTCACTCAGAAGAACTGCTTGCTACCTATAGGGATCAGAAGAGCCTGTGAGTTTAGGTCAGGACATCAAAAGAAGGAAATGAGTAATAGTGGAAAAGGACACTCAAAGAGTGCGGAAACTAAGGAGAGTAACCCCAATGAGCTGTCTAAAGAGTACATGATTTCCTCATGAGTGAGTCAACATTTGAACATAAACCACACCAAGTGCATTGAGGATCTGTCGCTCTTAACCTGAGAATCGACCAAAGAAAAGAACACCATTAAATGAACAGTTAGGGAAAAGCCCACCTATTATTTTGTTGTTTGCATTTAAACAGCTAAGTTTTGGAGAGAGACTAAAGAGGAGATAACTTGGAATCAGAAAATAACACTGTGGTTCTCAATTTCAGCATTCAAGATCCCATGTTGAATCTTCACAGAGGAATGAAACAAGCATCTGACCTTTAAATGAAGATGAGAATTGATTAGGTTAGACTGAGTTTGAAAATCACCAAGTGGCTGGCAAAATAAAGAATCTGCTCCATGCAATATTAAGGGGTTGAACAGGGACATTCATCATGGCATGTATAAAAACAATGACAAAAGAAAAAGAAATTGCCCTAAGTTGAGACTGCTAAAACAAACAAAGGAATAAATACATGAAGTTAATTAAACATCAGAAAAATGGTCTTATAATGTTACACTTCCTCATAGAGACACTGAAGTACACCCCGTGTTTAAAGAGCCTACTTAATGATTCAAAGACCTTGGGAAATAACATTAAGTAAAAAACAGGAGAAAACAACTAAAGAACGAACTGTCATAGAGCAGAGAAGACATGATGCCTAAATGCAATGTGGTATAATTTGTATCTTTGAAACAGAAGAGGACATGATAGGAAAATCTGGTTGAAAACTGAATAAAGTTTAGAGTTTAGTTATAGTAATGTATTATACTAATGCTTGTTTCTTATTTTTGTATCTTGGTATATAAGATGTCAGTGGCATAAGAAAATGAGTGAGAGAGTACCAAAACTTTCTGTTATCTTTGCTACTTTTTTATAAAGTTTGTTTATTTGTTTAATTTTATTAAAAAAAAGAAGATTCTAAAATGAGTAAAGGATATATGCAGACAATTCACAGGGAGAAAAACAATACAAAGAAAAGGAAATGAAGTCCATGAACACAGACTATCATGCCAGAATTCAGGTAAAATAGGCAGAAATGTAAAATTGTTTATAAATACAATAAGAAAAAATAAGTTATTTCAAAAGATGCAATTTCCTTATGTTTGTCATTAGACAAACCCAAACTTAGGGACACTACAAAACTCTACACTAGTATTTTTGAAAAGGATAAAACTCATTAAAAAACAAAGTCTAAATTGAGAAGCCTGCAGGGATCTGATGACTAGCTGTAATGTGGTATTCCTAGATGCGGTACTGGAACAGTAAATAATACGTTAGGTAAAAACTTAAGAAATTATCATGGGCCATTTAATAATAATTTATCAATATTGCAATTTCAGTAGTTCTGACAAGTTTTTTAGAAAGGTATGATATTAACAAAAGGGGGAACTGGATACAGGGAGTATGGGCACTACTATCTTTGCAATTTTTCTGCCAATCTAACCTATTCTAATATGAAAA
Source organism: Rhinolophus sinicus (assembly GCF_036562045.2). Classification (NCBI taxonomy): domain Eukaryota; kingdom Metazoa; phylum Chordata; class Mammalia; order Chiroptera; family Rhinolophidae; genus Rhinolophus; species Rhinolophus sinicus. The sequence goes on from NC_133754.1 coordinate 32,157,363, forward strand.
TGTTTATCTGTATTTGTATATATAAACTAGTGAAAGAGGTCACACACACACACACACACACACACACACACACACACACACAAACCTATTAAACATTGTTGAAAAATAACTAGAAGGGATAAACTAGAAGGAAATATAAATTGCCCTCAGTACAGTATGCCTTCAGGAGACCAGCCAGTCATTTGGTAGCAGATTGATTACATCTAATTCTTTCCACCCAGTGAGAGGATGGTAATTTATCATTACTGGAATTCACACCATCTCTGAATATGGATTACCTTTCTTGTTCACGGTGCTTCTAAGAGCATCATCAACTGAAGTTTCATAGACTGTGTTGTTCCTGGAATATGGTCCCTCACATCTTAGAATTAGACCCAGAGACATTCTAAACAGCAGAGGAGACATGACAAAAAAAGCAGAATGATAGGATCAACACAGAAATATTTCTAGCACATATTGCATCACTCAAATATCAATATGTGAACAACACTTCGTGCAATGGTCAAGGCTCTGTCCTCATGCAGTATATACAAAGCATGCAGTATATACATTAAATAAATATTTGATATAAGGTGTCGTGCCCTAGTATGTATTTACCATACATTACAGAATTTGTACTTCCAGTCCTTGAACTTGGCTATATTGGAGGTCCTGATTTTCAAGAGAAGGACTGCTTCCACTGGGCATAGAAAAAAAGTGCAGTGAATTTGCAGCTCTCACTATCATTTAGTACTTGGATTAGCAGAAAAATAAAGTTAATGTGTTGGCAGGATTAGATGATCCAGATAGCCACAAATATTGACTACTATAATATATATATGTCGTTGGCCAAGGTATAGTATTATTTTTCTGTGTCTATATGTGATTTGATTGTATATAGTTAATAATTTTTGCATCTTATTCATACGGATATCAATTATTTATTTATTTATGTATTTATGTATTTATGTATGTATGTATTTATTTATTTATTTTTGTAATGCCTTTGTGAGTTTTTGGTATTAGTTTATTTTTTGGTCTCACAAAACAATCTGGAAAATGTACCCTCTTTTTTAAGTTTCTGAAAGATTTTGTATACTATTGACAATACTTATTCCTTGAATGTTTGATAGTAGTGATTAATGAAGAATTCTGCGGCTGCTATTTTCCTTTCTGAGAACGTTTCTAATAACATATGGAATAAAAAAAATAGTAGGGCTAATAAAGTTATCTGATTCTTTCAAATTTGGGATTCCTTATTTTTAAAGCATTTTTCCATTTCATGTATATTTTCAAGTTTATAGGTATATATGTATATATATATGTATATATATATTTTTTTCTCATTATACCTTTAATGTTTGTAAGATCTATAGTGATAATGATTTTTTCATACTTGATATTGATATGTCTTTTTTATTATTTATTCATTCATTTTTTAAAAATTATTGGGGTGACATTGGTTAGTAAAATTACGTAGGTTTCAAGTGTACATTTCTATAATAGATCATCTATACAAGTATATTGCATTGTGTGTTCACCACCTAGAATCAGCTCTCCTTCCATCACCATATATTTGACCCTCTTTTCCCTCTTCTACTATCCCCCTCCTTTACCTTCTGGTAACAACTGTTGTCTGTGTCTATGAGTTTTTGTTTCTGTTTGTTTGTCTTGCTCATTTGTTGCTTTCAATTTTATATCCCACATATGAGTGAAATCATATAGTTTTCAACTTTTTCTGTCTGACTTATTTAGCTTCGCATGATAATCTCAAAATCCATACATGTCAGAAATGGCAGTATTTCATCTTTTCTTATGGCCGAGTAATACTGTATATATGCACTACATCTTCTTTATCCAATCATCTATGGAAGGACACTGGTGTTTACATGTTTTGCCACTGTGAGTAATATTTGCTCGTTATGTAACTAGTGGTTTATTCTTTTTGTTGAACTATTTAAATAACAGGTTTTTTTTGTTGTTTGTTGAATCCGTGTATTGTCTTTTTCCATTATATTTTATTCCTCATCTTTCTTATTTCCTTTCTTCTGTTTACTTTGTCATTTATTTTGTTAGACAATTTCTAACATTTTCAAGCATGTAGAATTTAAGTCTTTGGTATTATTATTCTTTACTTCTTTTGTCATATAAAACTTACAGGTTTATATTTTCTTGTAAAAACTGTTAGCTACATCTCCCAAGCTATTGTGGTATGTTGTATTTTTATTATCATTCAATTTTAATAATTTTCTAATTTTCTTTGTGATCTCCTTCTCAGCATATGTATTATTTTAAAGTATGGTCTTCAATTTCACATATTTAAGATTTTCTATACAATTGTTAATGATTACATACGTAGTTAAGTCTGCTGTTACTAGATAACGTGCTCTACAAAATTCCAATTCTTTTAAATTGTTTAATATTTATTTTATAGCCACCACATGGTCTATATTGATGAACATAACATGTTTGCTTGAAAAGAAATGAGTTCACCTGTTATTCGGAATAGTGTCCTCTCAATGTAAATGAGGTCAAGACAGTTGCAACAGATGATGTATGCATTTTAAGATTTTAAGTGTAGTTCTGCTATCAATCACTGAGGTAGATGTACAAAATTATGTTAATATGATTTTACAGTTTTACCTTCATATAAGTCAATTTTTGTTTCACGTATGTTGATTTGTTTGTTATTATGTAAACACACAGTTATAATATTTCATTGAAGAAATGACCCATTTATGATTTTGGTAGTATTCTCTCTTGAAGTCTGTCTTATCCAATACCAATGTAATGGCTCCAGCTTTTTTTAATTTACTGTATGCACAGATATTTTTTTTTCCATTTATTTCTCTTTAAACCAAATGTGTCTCAGTATTTGTCTCTCTAAATGGCAATAATTTGTATCTTGCTTTTGTATCAATTTAACAATTTTTGTTTAATTGGGGTAAGAACACAACCCGAGATCCACCCTTTAACAAAGTTCATGTGTACAGTACATTATAGTTGAATATAGGTATAGTGTTGTTCACCAGCTCTCATCCTTACCAACAGTATATGAGAGTCCCATTTCCTCTCCATCCTAGCAAATAGTTGATGTAACTAGTCACTTTGAATTTAGCCCTTTTAATAAGTTTTTAATGCTCTCTCACTGTTGTTTTAATTTGATTTCCCGAAAGATTCATGATGATAATTTATTTCAGATGTGTATTTGCTCTGTATATTTTTGGTAAAATGTCTGCTCACATCTTTTGCCTGTTCTTTTATTGGCTATTTCCTTTTCTATAACAAATAGGACAGTGAAACAACAAAGATGTATGTTGGAATTTTACTCTTTCTCACTGATTCTTGAATACATTAGTGATTTCTTTGCTTCATGGAATAATTGTATTCAATACTATAACAATATTTCCTTTTTTTCCCAAAAACTGTGCCATGCATAATGAAATGAACATATGCACAATCCACTTTTAAGGTTAATATGCATTATTTACATATTCTCCATCTGCTTCTTAAGTCCAGACATTTCATAAGACAATAAAGTCTTGCTCTATAGTGTTAAAGAGAGAGAGAAAAAGGGTATAAGGCATGGTCCTTGCCCTGAAGGAACTCAGGAAGTTCATTCCATGTAAGGAAGACAGACATGGAACTGATTCCCACAAAGATGAGGGGTGGTTTAGGAGGGTCCATAGCTATCAGAGGGTCAGAGGAGGGAACCATTATCCTGCCCTGCCCAATATTCTAGGTTGGCTATGAGAAAGAATTCAGGAAACAATTGTCACTCACCTTCCCTGTGAGATTATCATCTTTCTTACTGAAAATTTATACTCACTTATTAGTTTAACTCTCCATTTCTCCCTGTCCAGCTTCTGGCAACCACCATTATACTCTTTGATTCTACATTCTCTGGCTTAATTGTAATATTTAGCCCATTAACAAATAACATAAATTTCATAGATGTATATCTATCAGTTTATAATTTATTTCCTGTTTTTCTTCTATCTGTTGTTTGTTCTACTGTTTTCACTTTCCTCTCTTCTTTTGGGCCATTTAAATATTTTTTAGATATCTATTTTATTTACCTGTTGGTTTTTTTCTATACTTATTAGTGTTATTGTTTTAATATTGGCTCCACATATTAAAATATGCTTAGTTAAGTTCTAAGTATACTTAGAATTAATATTTTGTCACTTAAATGTAGACGTTTTGTGGTATTTCCCAAATACCACAAGACATTATAATATTTGCTTAAACACTCCTATTTTAAAGATATTAGAAGGGAAAGTCAAATTTGTATTTACCCAAATATTTATTATCAAGAGAAAATTTTCACATTTCTATGTCTTGTGAGCAGTACAACTGACTATACTTTTTTCCAGACTATCCTTTCAAGGTCGTTTGCAAAGAGAAAGCCTTGGAAGATAGAGATAAACAAATACTGCTTATATTTCAAATACTGTTATATAATAAATGCTGTTATAATTCCGCAAGGAGGTTAACACAAATGCATATAGTTTTTAAATTTTTATTGCAGGTAAATGTAAGGTTGAGATAAGAATTGATTGCTACTCAATGGATTTTTTTCTTATCAAGTAACTATTAAATAATACACAGAACATAATTATATCATTTAGTTGACTAAAGCATTTGTGAAAACTATTTGATTCAAATACAGGCAAATTACATTACTATCTCTGGTCAGTAACAAACATTTCAAAGTGTAATGAGCTCTAAATATATTCAAATATAATGAGTTCCTTTTAGTATCTCAGCCAAAAAAAAGTAATGATAAAATTTTAACTTAACCATATACAATTTAATTTTTATCCAAAATCTTTTAATAGTGTGTCAATAAATGCCTAGTAATTCCTGCATATCTAACTGTTTCTGGTGAAGACGATATTCATCCAGTAAAAGACATCAGATTTTTTCTGCTGCCATCTCTGGCAAGTAGTGGGCCGAATCTGATAAAAGTTAGTATTCCTATTTCTGTGAGCTCCTTGCAGCTTGTTCTCAGTATTGGATACTTATAGTGCTGACATTTCAAAAGAACAGATGGTGCAGAGGAAGTCCTCAGACGTCACCAGAGGGTGGTTTTCAAATCTTTGTCACAGGTTTAGAGAGCTATAACTTGAAAGAGACAAAACTTTTTCACTAAGTTTTCTATTTGCAACTCAAAATTAGTTACTTTCCAACACATTTAAATCACAAAGATTCCACCCATATCAGTATAATAGTTTCACCTTATTACACCTTTTATTTTCTAAGATTTGGGGAAAATTTTGGGTCTTTCAATTTTTGCATTGATATTGTGGATATTTTCTGTAGGAAGGGTAATATTTCTTGCCATGGAAAGATATTGTTGTAACTCCCTATCATAAGTTTGATACTACAACAATATTTTGTACATATAGTATTAACATATTTATTATATTTTATTGTAATTATTGAATTACAGATTTCTCTGAGTTAAGAATTTTCAGTTTTTCTATGTTTTTTAAAGGCCACTGTGCTTAGTTTATTTTGGGGCATATAGATGATATAAAATATATGTTTACTGAATGTTAGAATGAATGTATGGATATCTGATCAGTTATGGGACTAAACTTACGTTATAGAGAAAAGTAAAGTGTCTTCTTTATAGAGCACGGATTAAATTAAATCAAAACAAAACAACATGTAGAAAGCAAAGGGATAATTGAAATGTTTCTGTTATCATGTGATTACTCTCTTAATAAAAAAGCAATATATAAATGTAGCTTATAATTAAAGGAAAGAACATCTACAGATAATAGAAAGAAATTTTTGTATCATCTTACTATATAGTTTCAAATTAAAATGTTTTCAAATGTTATGCACATCTTTAACAAATGCTATTTCTAATTCAAGACTTTTGCTAAAGGTAAAGAAAATAGAGTTAACTAGCAATTTTTCATGTATTTGTAGTGCTTATTTTTTTCCCATATATTTGGAGGCAATTTCTCAAACATCTGTATAGTTTATGTGTATCCTTTAAAGAAACATATGTTCTTTAAATATTCTATAAAATAGTAATAAATCATCAAATATCTTCTAATGCAAATAGAATTTCAGGATGAAAACTTTTACATTTCTAATAATTACTTTAAAGTTAATGAACCATCTATTGTAGATATTAGTGTTAAAACCATATGGTATTGTATTGTTCTGATAATTCTGTACTGATAAATAATTCAAACAGACAAATAAAAATGCATTCTCAGCTCTATTGTAATTTCACCCTCTAATTAATAAAATCTGTTTTTGAAAATGAGAGCTACATAGCATCCAAAATTTAAACCATAAAGTAGAAGACATGGAGTGATCATTGTGTGAACTTCAACCTTTCAGATGTAATTGAGTTTGACATTTTGATGAACATTACTCCAGGTCTCAATAAATGCATATGTTTACATAATATACTTTTACATATACAGGTTTTTATAACTAGGATAATCTTAATACGTTTCCGTATATATGTGTATATTTATATGTATGCTCGTATATACATAAACAATTTTTAAAATTATCTAATCATCTTATAGTATTTATTAACTGAGGGAATTGTTCCTATATATTCATACTATAATTAACATAACTAATATCCTCTTGTTGGATATTTAAGACATCTTCAAATTTTTACTATTACAAAATTTTACTATTATAAAATATTTGGAGAAATTATTTTTACATAGATATATTTTCATATTTCAATTGTATCTGTGGGGCAAATCCTTAGAAGGACAATTGCTGAATCAAGGGTAATGGATATTTTATAATAATTAAAACTAACATCCAAAAATATTGCATAAAACTATGCTGTAACAACAGTAGTGAAGTTCTGCTGACAATTGATTTTCTTTTAAAAGCAAAATATCTCAATTTTCATAAAACTTTTACTTCTGTCCTTTAGTAAGGTTTTCCTCTATCATAGTTTTTGGATGTGTGTTGCTTTATTTAATATAATTTGTGGTTTGTAGTCTACTTTCTCAATATGTTTTCTATTTGTGTATTTTTGTTGTAGAAATCCCTAATTTTTGTGGATTATGTAATTTGCCTTTGTATGGCATTTTTAATATTTCAAAAAATATTTTAATTTTTGACCCTGGGCTTTCAAGTATAAAATCTCATCTGCAGACAACCATAATTGTGTCTTTTTTCCCTCATTTCAGTATGTATACTTATTTGTTTCACTGTTTAATTGCACTGGCTAGATCTGGTAAAATAGTGTTAAAATAAATATCAAACATCTAGTTATCGTCAGTATAGTTCTTTAAAAAGAACTCTAACTCTTTAATTAGCCATATAAGAAAAGATTCACATTTACATTTTTCCTTTTTTACATATTTTAGGACACAAATTATTCACATATTTGTAATGTTCTTTGTCTCAAAGCAAATTCTCAACTAAATTTCAGAACTCTAGTCAGAAATCATTAAATAAAATTTGAATGGAAGAATATAGTATGGTCAACAGGCTAGAATTTTAAGATAGTACCAGATTGGCATACTAAAAATAGTATAAAGAGAAATCTTGCAGGAAAGAAGGGAGAGAACATCACTGCCATTACGGTAGAATAACTTCTCATCACATTTGCTATTATTAGAGCATATTGAACACGATGGACTAAATTGTACTTTGCTTCCAGACTATACTTATAGAGGTATTTTACCTTCCTGTTATACAACTTTTATGCTTATAAATTAGATATGCTGAAATATGTTCAATTAACTATGTTTCAGATAAAATAGTAGTGCACGTTGGAAAAATGCTTAATGAGATAATGAGTGGGATATGAAAGGCTTAGTGAGGATGTTTAAATTATCAATAAATCTCAGATATCACGTAAATTCTATCTTGGAATAAGACAGGTTAATAAACTCAGAAAAATACTACAAGGAACGACCTAAGTAATTGTCTTGTGAAACTAACTTTAGTCCTAAGTAGTGGTCTAGAAAATATAATAAGGTAATTGATCTTTTGGAAGAAGGAACTGATGAATTGAATGAAAAGTTGTCAGCACACGTTTCTGAAACACAATTGCATTCTAATGGGATGAATCAATTTTAATAGAGTAAATTGTAAGGTCGACAAGGACAGTGCCATTTGTAATGTAACAAGGTTAAAATCGAACTATACACCATGTTCTGTTTGCCTGCTTTCATCAAACAATGCATCATAAGCAACGTTCAAAATGGCTTACTATGAATGAAATTATGAGTAAATTATCTTAATTATTGGAAATATACTAGTTCAATCATAAGTTTTCTTGCCTATATCTTTATTCTTTGGATAGTTCTAATTATATATTTTTCTTATTTTATCAGCTTTCTGGAAGTTTAAACTCCTGGTCTATGCATTTCACAATACCCATAATAAAACTTCCTTTTATCATGTATAATAATTGTACAAAACACAAGATACTGTGCATTTCATTTTCCCATTACAGAGCAAATAGTTCTTTCTTTAGACATATATATATATATGACCTCCATCAGAATTTGCTGCTACCAGAGAAAGAATTTTGGTTAACTGATAGGATGGTAGATTGTGGTTCACCACCCGTCTTTTACATTACATTAGAACAGCTCTTTGTAAAACAAACAAAAACACCTAATTATAAATATTAGGCAGTACAATTGTCCTTAAAATGAGTTCTTAAAATGAAATATGAAGCTAGTGACACTGAATTACAAGCAACCTTTCATATTTTTAAATTGTAATCATTACAGTTATTACTTACTTTGATGCATGTTTTTTTCTTTCTTTTTCTCTCAGTCATCAGTGTGCCACCATCGCATAGCTCCTTAAATAGTTAGCTGCAAGCTTTTGAGTAAAATTGGTGTTAAATCCTCTAGAAAAGAATTCCCTCAACTCTACAGTCATACATTCATTCATTTAACAAAATAATAAAAGAAAATATCCTCTATGGGCTGTTTTTTGGGAATATAGCACGTAGGAGCGTTGATGAAATCCTTGCTGTTATGGAGCTTACATTCTAGTTGACAGAGACAGTCAATAAACAAACACAATATAATTTCAGAAAGTAGTAGTATGGCCAGATAAGAGATGAAAAAGAATAAGTGATGGGGCCCTTTTTGTAAAATAGTCCAGAAAGGGAGTGCCATTGGAGGAAACCCTGCATGAAGTGGGACCAAATTAGGGAATAGCTCATTCCTGGCATAGAGATCAGCAAGAAAACATTTACTGTTATGTTAATTAATTTGTTATTAGTGAGGAAGAGCAAGAAATCGTCCTAAAATGGAGAGAGCTAGGAGTAATATGGTAGGAAATGAGACTTAGAGAAAAGTTTTGAGCTAGTCAATATAAGTTTATTATTGTTTTTTTGCTTTGTTTTGCTTTATTTATTAATTTAGTTAGTTATTTTAAATTGGAGCTAGAACTTCAGTTATGTTTTGATGTGATCAAAGGATGGTGTGGTAATGTGTTTAGATATATGGCTTTAGAAGTACAACTCTAACAGTACCAATAATATGTGGAAAAAAAGAAAGTTTGGTAAGTAATAGAGAACAATAATGACCACCTAGGAGTCTATTACCATAGTCCAGGTGAAATCATTTCAGATACGTTGTGATACATTGTGAAGATATATCCCAGAAGATATATGTATGTGTGTCTGTGTATATATATATAATGTGTGTGTGTGTATATACACACACACACACACACACACACACACACATTATATTAATTAGAAGGATAAAGCAGAAGGATAGCGAAGGATAAAGGGTGAGATCAAAAGTCATAACAAAATTTTATTGGCACAATGGAGATGATTGAAGTGACATTTGCCAAGAAGCATACCTCTTAGACACGAGTTAGCGGAAGGACACACAAAAGTCAATTTGGGGAATGTAATCAATAATGTTGTAAAGATTTTATAAGGTATCTGATGGACACTTTTCTCATTGGGGAGACCACCTCAGGGATGGTGTAGATGCCTAATCCCTGCACTGTACATTTGAAGCTGAAGCTGAAGAATAATGAATGTCAACTACAATTATATATATATATATATATATATATATATATATATATATATATATATATATAATATATAATATATACATATAGTTACAATCATATATATACATATATATGTGTATATATATGCATATATATATATATATATATATATATATAGTTAGAAGAAGCAGAGTACTGCGGAGTACAGCATTAGGAACAGAGACAGTGGAAATGTAATGGCTGTGTGCGATGTCAGAGTGTTAGTGGATGGGGGAGGGCGGTTGTCACTGTGTGAGGGATATAAATGATAAATGTCTAACTATTACATTGTTTTGTGCACCTGAAACTAATTAAAAAAATGTTTAAAAAAAGAGAAAAGAGTTAGTGGGAGGAAATAATCAAAAAACTATCTGTTTAAATAATGTTTGAAATTTTTTTAGACCATCAACAGATTATTAAAAGTAGGTTTCTAAAGATAAGTATATATAGATGCATACATAGATAGGTAGAGAGATAGATAGAATTACGAACATCAAGGGTAAACCCTGAAGATGAACAATTAAAGCCATATGCATAGACAAGTCATGAAATTACACTTTTGTACAGAATCCACTGCTAAATGCTAAATAAATAATTATCTGTATTTTTATGGGATATAATATCCCTTGCATTCCTAACTAGAAAATAACTATATGTGCTGTATATTATGTCTCTGTTCTGTGTGAAATTCTGTGATAGCCACATGTAAATAGTATAACATTTGTTAATATTTTTGGAGATGCCTGTTTTACCTAACTGCAGATTATCAGGGACTAGATATTATGCTCTCCAGTCTGATTATAAACACGTAATCTGGTTTATATAAAGGATCTTGAGATTAGCATCCTAAGCAAAATGAGTCAGACAGAAAAATTCAAGGACCATATAACTTCACCTATCTGTGGGATATAAAACTGAAAGCAACAAATGAACGAGACAAACAAACCAAACTCATAGACACAGACAACTGTTTAATGGTTACCAGAGGGTAGGCAAGGGGGTGGTAGATTAAGGTGGTAAATGAGGGTCAAATATATGGTGATGGAAGGAGAACTGACTCTGGGTGGTGAACACACAATGTAATATATTGATGATGTATTATAGAATTGTATACTTGACACCTATATAATTTTACTAAATAATGTCACCCCAATAATTTAATAAATATAAAGAAAAAGAATTCCATCATTTGTTAGGGGTAGAGAAGGAACTTTTACTTCCGTATCAGATTTCCACTGTTGCTGAAAACAACTGAAAAAAAAGCTTCTGTGAACATAGAGCTGTACTTCCACTGCAGTGTTCTCCATATTTGGTTAGCCTACTTAATGTTTTTCTGAAGTTTCCATTTCAAGTCCTGTGAATTCCCTGGAAACACACTGCAGACCTTGCTAGGTGGGGCCTCAGATGACTCATTTGTTTCTTAGATTTCCACCATAATAGTGGTAATTTTTGCTGTCTCTCTTATTAATGAAATGATTTCACTCTATGGTGTGCAAAGTAGCTTAAGCAGCTCTCTTTAAATATTTTCCTGCATAGTGTTTTATTTGAGTAAGGGAATTAAGTCAGGGATGAGCTAATAAAAATATGTATTTTATATTGATATTGGCTACTTCCCATTAATATGTAAAGTGTATATATCTGACTATTTATCTGTATTATGTCTGCACCAAGTGGTATTTCTTTATAATTTAAGTTGTCTAGTAACCTAGAGGATAATGAGTTAAGAGCATGTGGGAATTATTACAATTCCTTACCTCTATGCCCTGAGCATAAGGCCTAAATTCTCAAAGAAGCCCCTTCAGTATTTCTTTAGATGTGAAATAAGTGTCAGTATTCTAACAAATCCTCTCCAGAGATGACAAGTACATTCCACTAGTAGAATAAATAAAATTTGTTTCAAAGCTATAAAGAAAACCTTGGTTAGAATTTGATTTTAAAAAATTCATCGATAAATTTGTTTTGAAAATATTAATAGCTAAATGTAAATACTGTGTTTTATTGGATTTTGTGGTAGTTTTCTGGATCCAAAGGGTCACATTTTGAAACTTCCATGATTATATAATATTCTTTAAGATGACCCCCTGAAATAAAGAAAACAACTTATTTTAAGTTTAATAAACTGATCATATGTATTGTGACAACAAGATAACAAATTAAATTATTTTTTAGCATTTCACCTATGCACAAAATAATTAATTTAAATATTGTAATAGAGGAAATGAATTGTATAATACATTTATTAAATAAATTTATCGTGTGTATAGGTTCTTTGTTTTTGGAGAGGAAAATTCATTTATTTTATCAGAACACATTTGTGTTTCTTCATTTATTTTGTAATAGAGGTTGATAAATTAACCTTCCTTTTATATCTGGAGAAGCATATTTAGGCAACTTAAATTTTACTGTGACTTGCCTCCGTGTTTTATCTCCTGTTAACATGGTATTGTAAATCTGAGAAGGTTTTTTTTTTTTTTTTTCCCCAGCATGGTTTCTAGGATATGCAACTTCTACATACCATAATTCTAACCATAAGGATTTACCACAGCAAATCCTTTTAACATTTTCTAACAATATCTCAAGTTGTGGAGCACAACAAAAATTTGCTTCTAGGGAAATGCTAACTTTCTGGCATGAGTATAAAATAAGGATTTTCTTTTCTCTGACTTCCTCCAGCATTTGTAAATGTGGTTTTAATGGTTCAATTCATTTGAGTGATAAGAGACTTAAAATTCAGTGAAACCTTTTTCTTCTGAAAGAAACCCCAAAAAGTTATCTTTCCAATCCTTTTTGCCTATGTATGATGAGCTTTTAGGTTTTTGTTTGTTTTTGCTTTTTTTTCCCACCAAAAGCAATGCCTCATGAGATGCCAAAAATAACATTTGTTCAGTTCATGTTTATAGTAGATTAAACTCAATATTACAGTACTAACAACTATTATAATTATAAGGATTTGGCTTACAGAGGAATTAGAGAAGTACAAGAAGAAATACCTTAGGCTCAAACTCAATATTTCTTATAGGAATGTTTTATAATAGAATATGGATTATGTGATTATCCTGTGATTCAAGTTTTATCCTGCAGTGTAGAACTCTATGCTTGTGAAGCAGTACGTTGTCTTATATTTGACTTTAATATAGGTGCAGTCTATTCAAATATATGTGAGCAATTAAGACATATCCTACATAATCAACAGCCTGAGTGATTTTAAATCTTCATTGTACATTAAACCAAGTTACTTCTCCTTTGGCTCTCGTATTAACTTCATAAATTCAAATGAGTTCACAGATGAATACCCATTACTGGCAAATATGTTGAAAAAGTAAATCAATTTTAAAATGGTAAATATTATTCATTTGGATATTAATTATTAGACTATTATAAAACATTAAATTATCTAACTTCAAATAACCCTATTGCTTGGCTATTAAGAAAGCAATTGATGACACATTAATGCCTTTTACTTTAAATAATCAAAATTAAACCGTTTATATATTCAGCTGGCTGATATTTGAAAATGCTTTTATTTCCTTAGAATAGCTTTCTCAATAAAATTACAAAATTCTTAAAAATGTCCATGAAATATTCAAATCTCTAATAATGGCAAGCTAAGTTTTTTGGGTCAATAAAACTAAAACCAAAAAAAAAAAAAAAAATGCTGTTTTAAACTAAACCTAGAATAGCGGATGCTTGAAATCATTAATGATCTGAAACAAATAATGAGGCAAAACCCAGGCCAGTTTTTACATAAACCTGTAGTAAGAGAAGGAAGGGAGGAAAGCTACATTTGCCCTCCTGGCGTTCACCCATACTCTCAGCTCTGCTTGGCGTCTCTGGTTGAGGCCGATCACAAAAGACACAGATCATAACCTAGAATCTTGCCACTTTCCCCTGCCTTGAGATGGCACACCAAGAAGTAAATCCTTCAATTAAAAGTCAACAAGTGCTTAGAAATCAGTAAGGGCACAAAGTGGGAAAGAAGAGAAAAACGAAATTAAAAAAAAAAAAAAAAAGAAATAAACGCCATCTTGGGAAGTTTGTGTTCACACACTTGACCTTCAGTTGTGTATGTATTCGGAGTATGCTCAGCTTGGGTGAGTCAGGGACCTTTATATCTCAAATTTGGTTTGAGACATTCTCAAACCTATGGTAGTGATGTAGGATTTGCTGGCAATTTCTGGGTGTGAGCCAGGACCGTGTCTTGTGAAGATGAAGAATGGACACATGGACCAAGGAGAGGCAAAGAGTTGTAAAGGAAGATAATTGATTAAAGCAAGAGGAAAGGTTGCAGCTCCCGAGTGGGAGGGGTTACCGAAACTGGGAAGCCACTAGCTAAGGCAAAAAGCTTTACTTTTATATTTCTGTTTCTACCAGGAAGGTGAATATTGGAATGCTGATGCCCACCAGTATGATGTTTATGAGATCCACTCTGCTGCTCCAGCCTAAGGGAGACTTTTGAAATGCTCCAGTTGCCCCAGAGTTTGGTTAAGGTTTTTGCCCTGCAGGAGCAGGTTATCTTGGGGCTTGGAAGATATGGTCAGTTTCATTTTCTGCTTAGTCCACCGGGAGTTCCTAACTGCCTGTTGTCATACTAACTAACGTGTCTCAGTAGCAGAATGGGAGGGAAGGATATCTGGAGGGAAGGGAAAACTGTCCTTGAGTAATTGTTGTTTAAAGACAATGGGCAGTAAGCTGCGAAATTTTCCAAAGCATACAAGGGAATAAGAAATGTGGAACCTGAGTGACAATCAACAGGAACTATATTTAACAGGAATTCATATTCTACAGATAATAGATTTATATAAAATGTCTTTTAAAAGAATCTATGTTCGACCTATTTAAAGAAATATATGTTTTAAAATAGTGGAAACCATAAAAAGTAAAATAGATTTTCAAATACAACTGGGCAGGCAAGTATAAACATACACTTCCAACCTTACTGGAATAACTGGTACCAGACTTTTCATCTCATTTTTAAACAGAAAGGAAACTGCAAATAGATAAGAAAATGTTTTAGGTATTGGGAAGCCTGTAGCATATGATTCTAGTCCCTGAGTGAAGGAAAATAAATGAAGTGAGCCTTAATACACCCTCAAAGGTCTCTGTGAAGAGTTTACAAGTATGAGATGGTAAAGGTGGGTAACCCAAACAAAGAACATTAACTGTGGTGAGTTGAACAAGAAATCACAATTCATGGCAGCTGAGATAGCTGTGATTTGTAGGGGAAATCCTATAAAATGGGAGATGTGCTGAGAAGTATTTGCAAATTATCCATAGCATCCGTTTTTTCTGTTGTTGGGTACAAATATTCACGTGTATGGTAAAAACACAAGGGTTGATGAAAAAAATTCCAAGACTACACAGGGCTGAGCGACATATGAATTTCCGTGACCCAAATTTAGAGATATAGTTCAACATACTATGTATTTAGTAAAGCCATCTAAAGGATCAGGATTTAATAGTGGGTCTTAAATTACTCTTAAGAAAAGGCTACTACTCTAGATACACAAAACAAAACTTAAAAAGAAGCCTCAAAAGGTTTAAGTATTACTGGTAACTTAAATTTCCCAAATAATACTAATAATCTTGGAATGAAGAAAACAAAATATAGACTGTTGATCCTATAAAATAAAATAATAAATAAATGTCAAATATCTAATAAAAAAAATACTGGACATTAGAAGAAACAAATGAAATAAAGGAACAATAAATTCATTCATTTATTCATTCAGGTTCAAAATATGACATAGTACATGAGCAGATAATTGGTGTAAAACAGCTACTATAAGTAAGAAACATTTTGGGGGAAACTATGATTACAATGAGTAGAGAAGTGGAAGCTGAACAACAGAATCTCTGAAATAAAATAGTCATTGGATAGACATGAGAAATTTACATTATGTAGAAGAAAATATTAGTGAACTTAAGACGTAGTAACAATTATCTGACAAAATTAGGAAAAATATAGAAAAGAAACAAAAATATAATGAATACAAAGGAGACATGGTGACAGATACTTCAGACAAAAAAATAGTAGGATTATATTATGATAAATAATATGTCCAATAAATTAGAAGGCTTAATGAGAGAAAAAATTTTTTTAAAATCTAGAGAAAATAAAATTCTCCCAAAGTATGTCAAGAAACAAAAATCCTGAAATATATATTCCTTTTTAAAATTAAATTATTTTATAAATCATTTTATAACCATGTATTTTATATATAATATATCATTTTATCATAACTATTTTATAATTTTATTTATATTTTATTGTAAAATATTTACATTTTCAATTATAAATTATAATCTTATAAACTATAAATAATTCAGTTATTAGATTACTTATATATGTATTTAAATCTATATTATGTAAAATATATTTTAAAAGCTTTATTCTCAGAATATGTGCTTGTATACCTAGAAAATTCATAAATATCCATATGTAAATAATAATAATTAATAAAGAGCATGATGAAGTCACTAAATAAGAAATTACTATACAAAATTTAGTTGTATTTTGACATTCTAAAAACAAACAAAATATTTTAGATGGATACAACTTAGAATAACATTAGAAATATGAAATATCTATATATAAATTTAATGGTATACATTTAACAATGATGTAATTTAAACAATAGTTCTATGGACAATGTAAAATTATATTAGATATATTAAAGAAGACTTCATTAATAGTGGGTCTTAAAATAGTGGGTATTTGGTATGGTATATTCATGTTTTAACACTAAATATTGTCTTAGTTACTAACTTATTTAATAGATTCATTGAATCCAAGCCAAATCCAAAAATGTTTGCCGATATAGGCAAGCTTCCTCTAACATATGTATTGAGATGTAAGTATAATGAAGATTAAAATATACAAGACTGGACATTTTGAAATATTCCGGTATGCTATAAAGCTTCAATAATCATGAGCATGATGTGTTAGTACAGGGAGAAAAAGTATATGTATATAATTCTTTATGAAGGTAGTGGAGTTAAAAATCCCATATTAGTAGAAGGTTATTGCAAAGTTAAATTTAAAAAAAAAGTGCAGAGCACTTTATTAGCCCATCTCTGTACCTGGTTATTTCAAGATTAATGTTATCTAAAACACTGTTGGCTTATAATTTATACTTCTTTCTCAGATTAATTACAATCCATAGTTTTGGCATATAAACCTCCTATTAAATGCAAATCATTGGATGATTGTATGTAAAAATCCAATTTGAGACTATAGGCAATGAAGATACTGACAAGCGAGCACACAATATTTAATTAAAGTTGCTTGATTAATTTTCCCTACTTTTGGTTGTTTCTTATCTGATGTAGATTTGAAGGGGAAAAATAAAAGCAAACATAAAAGTAGATACAATGTGTCAAGGTAGGATGGCAGAAATCAGGATATCTATGAAAGAAAGAAATGCAGGTTTAACCAGAATGACATAGAAACTTTTAATGAAGAAAAAGAGAAATCTTATTTATAATACTTCTAAGAGTTAAAGGAGGACGTTCTTGATTTTGGGTGTGGGGTAGAGGTGGAAGAATCATTGATTATTCTTGTGGTTCATTAAAATGATGCCAGTGATGTATATGTATCTTTTCTCTTGGCAGCATTTAGAGAAAAGGAAAGGTACAGGAAAGAATTTATGTTTACAGATTATTTCTGCTTGTTTCTATATGTATTCCATCTGATCTGCAAACAGATTTCTTCAGATGGTTTACAGCAGCATGTGGTTAGGAAAAAACTTTTTGATGATTTGTTAAGTAAGTCTAGAATAGAGGTTTTCAGCTGAATACACCAAGATTGTAGGCTATATCTATCTTTGCAACTTGCATTTTTATGGTAACATGCCTTTCCTATTGTCATTTTTCTACTTTATTTAAATATCTACATAACCAATTCAATAGCAAAATTATTACCAAGCATAGATGAGAAAAGCTTGTAATCTGATAATATATAGTCTTAAGTAAGTAAATGTGACTGGGAGCTCAGTTAGTATCATACTACCGTTTTATACCAAAAATATTTTTAGACCTTGTGAAGTAGCTTTTTTAATAGACTGAGTAAAATAAAAAGCATTTTTGTTTTTTGAGTGTCATCTTCAAGAAACCATTGCAGTTTTTCATTTTTATATAATTTTAGTGTTGTATAGGAGGATACGATTTGACATAAACCTCTTTGACTACAATCTAATTCAAGTTTACATTTAGTACACATTTCAGATACATAGCACTGTAGACTATGTGACAATGCTTCTTACTTAAACAAGATTTTGTCAGATGTCGACACACAAAATACAGATGTGAATTTATCTGAAGGCAATAGGTACGACGATCCTATGCTTCAGTGTACACTTTTGTCTTTATTTCTTTAAATACCTTCATGGTTTTGTGGTTATTAGTCACAGATTTGAGGAAAAATGTGGACTCAAATATCTGGGCTCAAAGCTTTGTATGTTATTGGACATGCCATTTCTCTATTTGATTTTTCTTTTTTAAATGGTGCTGAAATTTAAGAGACATACAGAACATTACATATATAATAAATATATAGTAAATATATATATATATATATATATATATATATATATATATATATATATATATATAAATGACTGTTCAGCTCACTAAATTTATACAAATTAAATACCCCAGTGTAGCCAGCACCCAGGTCAGTAACTAGAGTACTGCTAGCATTGTACTCCTCCTATTCCCTCTCGGCCACTAAACACTCTCTCAAAGGTATCATTACTGATTTGAAACATCATGGAATAGCCATGCCCACTTTTATATTTATATTAAAAAATAATATATTGATAATAATTTATATCTGGCTTCTCTAACTCAACATTATATTTGTGAGATTTATCCCTATGATTGTATGTAAATTAAGCCAGTCATTCTCACTGCTATATTTTTTATTGTGTGAATATATCACAGTTTGTCTATTTTCATGTTGATGGATATTTGAATATTTTCTAAATTTTTGCTATTCCATTAGAATTGTGATGAACATTTTTGTACATACTTTTGTTGAATATTTAAACATTTCTCTCTAGGTTATCTGTTAAGGACAGGAATTAATGGATTATAGAGAATGCATATTATCTACCACCAATTTCCCACAGTGATTATACCAATTTACACTCCCACTGGTAGTAAATAAAAGTCCTGGTAGGTCCACATACTGGCAAACACTTGACGTTTTCAGGCTTAATTTTTGTTTAGAGTGTAAGAATAATGGCACTTCTTTGTGCTTATATTCATGATTCTCTGATGACTGACTTTGAACATGTTTTCAGATGCTTAATGACCACTGAGGTATTACTTTTTAAAGTATCTATTAATATCTTCTGATTATTTTATGCTATTATGTGTATGTGAGCATGTGTGTCTACTAATATGTGTGCTGTCATAAATATGATATTGTGGACATCTTCTCTCATTGTTCAGAATCACTTTTCCATCTCTTAGTCATGTATTTTAATGAACAGAAATTTTAATTATAGTACAGTACAAGCTATCAATATTATATCTTATGATGAGTGTTTTTTATATCCTGCTTAGGAAATCTTTGAGAATTTATCAAAGATGTTACCATGCATTTTCCTCTAAACATCTTCATTTTTTAAAAAATTAAATTTATTGGGGTGACATTGGTTAGTAAATTATATAGGTTTCAAGTGTTCATTTCTATAATAAATTGTCTACATATTGCGTGTATATATTGTGTTCACTACCCAGAGTCAGTTCTCCTTCCATCACCATATAATTGACCACCTTTTTTCCTCTTCTACCATCCCCCCCTTACCCTCTGGTAACCACTAAACTGCTGTCTGTGTCTATGAGTTTTTGTTTCTTTGTTTGTTTTGTCTGTTTGTTCCTTTTAGTTTATATTCCACATGTGAGTGAAGTCATATAGTTCTTGACTTTTTCTGATTTATTTCACTTAGCATGGTAATCTCAAGATCCATCCATATTCTTTTTAATAATAAAAATCTGAGTTCTGAAAGGTTTTTCCGATAGGAAAATATGAGGATTTACCAAAATTAACCCCCCACATTTCCCCAAATGTAATGTTTGTTATTCTGCCATCCTATTAGAGTTCATCTAAGAAATGCAAATAGTAGTGTTTGATTGCTTCAGTTTATGTTTAGACAAACATTTAGACAAATCTATAATTTAACAGATTTGTAGGAATGAGACAAATTATTTGTATTGTTTATATAAGCTAGGATTAAATATTCTAAAATTATTACTCCCCATATTATAAAATTTGAATTATATTTGGCATAATCATTATTGCTTATTTTTGTCAGTTATTAATAACTATCCCCATTTCATATTATGTACTATAAAATACTTTCAGGTGTTTTTGAGTAGTGAATGGTCTTCAGCCCAGAATAGTTTTCTAGTCTGTTTTGGTTTGTTTGTTTGTTTGTTTGATTGATTTCTTTTCTCAATAGTCCCTTCCTTTGAAAGAATAAATGCCCTCCACCTTATTTAGAAAATTCTGGATCATCTATTATTTCTGTTACCTATTACTGCATTAAAAAGTGCATTGGAAAAAAAAAAAGTGCATCCAAACCTTTGACTTAAAGCAACAATTTTATTGTGTTTATCATTTTATATGTCAGAAATTCCAGAAGTACTTCACTGGACACTTTATCTGTGCTCAGTGTGGCATCAGCTAAGGAGGTTAATGGATGATCAACTTTGAAGACGGCTCACTCATGTTACTGGCCACTTAGTACTGGCTGTCAGCTTATTGCTCAGCTGAGACTGAAGGACCTCTTCACTGGAATGTATGAAGTTTCTCAGAGAATCGAAGCTGGGTTTCAGCATGTAGCGGGTGTAAGCTGCCATTTGGTTAAGTCCTAAGCCTGAAAACTGGCAATCTTGTAACTTTTTTCCATGTTCTATTGGCAAAACAGCCTTAGAACCTACTTGGATTCAATGGAAAGAGAACAGACCCTACAACTATTCCGACAAATGTTAATAATCTGCTCAGTGTCATATGGATCATACATGGATGAGAAACAAATTAATTCTCACATCGATCTGACTTCACATAAAAATGTTGTGTTGCCAGATATAAGAATGTTTAGCAGAAAAATTATTATGCACGTCTACCTGCTCATTGTACTTTTTAGATTGGATCATTGACACCAATCACCGGCAGTGCCCTTGATAAACTTTTCCTTGTTTTTGATCTTGTGGTGATCCTTTAAGCACTTGTAAGCCATGTTAAAGTAAGAAGATATAGACATAAGAAACAGAAGAATCAAGACACGTGAAGAGAAAATGGTGACTATTAGAGAATTTCTTCCTTTCTTCTTTATTAAAATGTTAAGAACAGAATTCTGAGACAGATTAAACCAGACTTTTGATCCAAGCCTGAGCAGAACACTTAGCTAATCATGTCTAGATTTCTTAACCATGGAGATAATAAATGCATATTGTATTAAGCCACAGGGTTTGTGATCATTTGTTACATAAGAATAGAAAACTAACATAATGATATTTTTCAAGGAACAGAAGTTCTGATTTTTAACTCAGGTCAATATATCTACTTGTCTTATATTGTTCCTGTTCTGTGTCCTATTTGAGAAATGACTGACTAGTCCAAGATCCTACAAACTTTTTTCTATGCTATTTTCTAAAAGACGCATTCTTTGTCTTTCTGCATTTGAATCTATAATAGAATTAGTTTGGTGTATGGTAGATAATAGAATTCATAGTTTATTGTTTTTCATATAACTATTTAGTTAATCCAACACCTTGATTTTAAAAACTACATTTTGCATTGCTCTGCAGGGCCACCTTTTCAATGTATGAAGATACATTTATATTTGGGTCTTTTCGGAACCCTGACTCTATTTCATTGCTTTAGTTGTCTATCCTTGTGCCTATGAAACCCTGACTAATTACAGTAACATTGTATTAATTATAAGTTAATATACAGTGAACTTGTTTTCAAAATGGTTTTAGATATTTCTCTACCTTTCATGTTCATATATATTGTAAATCATGTTGTCCATTTCCCTACACACACACACACACACACACACACACACACACACACACACACACACACACACACACACAGATTATGGCTGGGCAGCTGACACACCTGGAAGTTTGAAGAATTCACTTCCAAGCTCATTCATATTACTGTCAAACATTCTTTGCACTTGCATTACTGAGGACTCTGGCTTTTTGCTTGCATTCTCCTGAAAGCTTTTCTCAAGTCCTAAACGCCAACTGCAGTTTCATGTGGGCGTCCTCAACATTGCTGCTTACTCCATCATGCCAGCAAGAATTATTTACTTCACACTGCTAAGACAGTGTCTTATACAACATAACAAAATCATGGTGGTGACATCTCAACCTCATCGCCATGTACTGCAAAGTAATTGTAGGAGTAACATCCCTTCTGCTTTGCTGTATTCTATTAGTTAAAAGCAAGTTACAGCCCCCACACACAAGGAGAAGAGTCACAGCTATGGACCCCAGGAAGTGGAATGATTTTTGGAGATTACTTTAGAATTTGTCCATAGCAAACCTTAAGTAAATAAAAGTACAAACTCCAGAGAGTAAGCAGAAATTGGCAATTATTGTAGCAAAGAGTTTATATCAGGGATATATAAAGACACTCCCCCCCCCCATAAATGCGTAACAAAAAGACAAATGTTCTAAAACTATAATGGACAAAAGACTAGAACAGAGACATCACAGAAAGGAAAATTAAATAGAATATAAATATATGAAAGGTACTCAACATATCACTTATTGAAGTGAAATTAAAATCAATGAAATTCACTCTACAAAAATTAGAAGGGCTAAAAATATGGTTGCAAGGATGTGCAATAATAAGGATGCTTAAATTATGATTGAAGTGAAAATTTGCATAACAACTTTGAGTCTAGGTAAGTGATCCTAACAATAATAAATTGTATATGAATACATTAAAAATCATATGTAGATATGCTTTAGTCATATTATTGCCCCATATGACTGGAAACCAGTCAAGTATTCTTCAATAGCAATTTAGATAAATGCATTGCATTATATTTATAAATATAATTTTAAATAATATTGAAAATAAATGGAATATTGCTACATGAATATTGCTACAGTATTAACTGAAACATTACAGAAGCAGAAAAGTAGACACTCGATTATTCCATTCACAAAAATTTCAAAATGATGAACATTAATCCATCGAAGTGCAATTAAAATTAATTACTTTGGGAGAAGAAGGTGGTTACACTTCTACAGTCTTGCTACTGTTATTTTTCTTAATTTGTGTGGTGATTATATAGTTGTATTAACTTTCTGATAATTCATTGAGTTTTTCACATAAGATTTGTGTGCCTTTCTTTATATTTGTCAAACTTAAAAAAATGTTTTTAAAAAACTGTAATTAAAAATTATGCCCTCGTAGTGTTTAATTCGTCTATCAAGTTACGTCACTAAAATGTATTAAAAAAAAAAGAAAAAATTTCAGAAATAAATGATTTAGTTATTGACATTTTAAATGTGTTAATGAAGGCAGCATCTGTTTAATTTTTGGTTAATACTCGTAGGTCCATGAGTTAATTTATGAAATATATCGATGTCTTCTCAAAAACACTCTAAACTATCCCGTTACATAAAAGCTATCCATATATATATATATATATATTTATTTTTTTCCCCCCCTAGGAAGTCAATGCTGTTACCTTACATATGCCTTTTTAGGTAAATTAATTACATTTAAAGGAGACTTTAAAGACAAAAGGACGGTTAAAATAATTTTAGTAGCAAAGAGTGTTAAAAAGAAGTGAAAGCCTCTGGAATTGATATATAATGAATAAATATGTACAATTTTTTCATTTCAGAAAATAAATTTAATTAATAGTTATTTTAAAAATTAATATCCAGAAAATTGACAGTTCAATTCAAATATTTAAAAAATGTTTTTCCTCAGATTGTAACAAAATTTTCAGTACAAATGTGAACATGGTTTTATATAAATATTGTCATAACTGCAAAGAGGTAGTTATAAAATGAATTACCTTTAATATGCCAGAGTTTTAAATTAAGATGCACATGGCTTTTACGAAAAAAATTATTCTCGTTTTTCAGAAATTTCATAAAGACAAATGGAAAAGCTTGGTTAATGTATATCACATTCATTTTCAAAACTAACATGTATTGAATTTTAATTTACTTTGTATTTTATGTATACTGACTCAATTAATCCTCATGGCAACTCTATGGATTAGATGTTAATGTTTTCCGCATTAGATGTAGGAACTGAGGCTTAAAGGAATTAAATAACTTCATTCAAGTTATACAATTTGGGAACAGAGCTGTTCTCTGAATATAAGCTTTCTGACACTAAATCAGTAATTTTAACCATTCTACTATTTTCTCAACTGGGAAACATCCTTGATTATACCTTCTTCATATCCTGTTTTTCTAGACTTGTGAGATGTTCTGAGATGCACATGCATATTCTTTTTTTGAATCTTTAAAAAAATTCAATTACTGTTGACATTCAATATTATTTTATGTCAGTTTCAGGTATACTGCGTTTATATAATTAGACATTTTTATAGTTAGATATTTATATAATTTATGAAGTGATTCCTCCAATAAGTCTAGTACCCACCTGGCACCATGCATAGTTATTACAACATTACTGACTACATTCCCTGTGCTGTATTTTACATCCCACAACTATTTTATCACTACCAATTTTACTTCGTAATCCTTTCACCTTTCTCACCCAGTTCCCCAACCCCCTTTTCATCCAGCAACCGTCATTTCTCTATATCTATGAATCTGTTACCTTTTGTTTGTTTCTTTATTTTGTTCTTTAAATTCCACATATAGGTGAAATAATGCTATTTGTCTTTCTCTTTCTGACTTATTTTACTTAGGATAATACTGTCTAGGTTCATCCATGTTGTCACAAATAGTAAAATTTTATTCTTTTTTATGGCTGTGTAATATTCCATTGTCTATATGTACCATATTTTAGCCAATCATCTCTTGATATACAAGAATATTCTTAATATAATATTCTATGTTCTAAATATTGCATATAAAATAAATGACTAATTTAACATAGAAAGTATACATAAAATCAGTCATACACATGGCTATATGAAGACAGTCTAATGTCAATTGACTACTTTATGTGAATCCAAATCTTAAACTAAATTCCAAGACCTCTAATTGCTTTTGCCATCATTAGATGAGGTAAGGGGGATTGGGAGTGTTTAACATTTGGTTTGGAATGGTAGATACCTAGAATAGATAAGCTTTTTTTTTTGACATAGTAATTAACAGAACACTAAAATTATTGGTTGGTTCATAATAGGGGATGCTAGGCAGACTAACGCCCTCTCCATCACCACCAAAAATGTCCATCTCCTAATCCCTGGAATCTGTGAATATATTACCTTACATGGCCAAAGTGACCTTGGATTTAAGCAAGGCTGTGGATTTTGAGATGAGATTATCTTGGATTATCTGGGGGGAGTGGTCCAATATAATCCCATGAGTCCTTAAAAGTAAAGAATTTTTCCCAGTTCTAGCCTAAAGAGATGTAATGGTAGAAAATGTGTCAGAGAGGTGGCAGCATGAGAAAGATTTGACACCTCATTGTTGATTCTGAATTACAGTGCTTTGTAAAAGGAATGCAGAGTTTTGTAGGGTTATGGGTAGTCTCCAGCTAATAGCCAACAAGGAAACAGAGACCTAGTCCTACAAACTCATAAAACTGAATTATTTCAACACATGGATGAGCTTGAAATTTGTCTTTCTTCTAGAGCCTCCAGAAAATAACACAGTACTGTGGATGCTTTGATTTCAGACTGTTGGGATCCATGTCAGACATCTGATCTCCAGAACGGTAAGATAATAAATTTGTATTGTTATATGATGGTACGTTGGGGGCAATCTGTTATTGTAACAATAGAAAACTAAGATGTTGGGCAATATAGTTTTCCAAGGATTAAGGCCAATACATAGTACAAGTTCCTAGGGACATATAAAAGATTGTGAGATGGAAATAGTTGTATTGTGTATATGAAGGTGAATGGCAGGGTAGTTGAAAATTTTCCCAAAGGAAAAGGAAAAAAAGGCATGAAAATAATTCTACTATTCATTCAAATACCAATCCCAATTCTAGTTCTTGAATGGTAACAGCACTGAACTAAAGCCAAGAATGTAGCAGTACACAATAAGATGAGATGCAATCCCCACAATATTACTGTTTCTGTATCATTTGCACCATGTTTAAAATAATCATAGTTACATATTACTGAAAGTTGTCTACATGCATGTTTACTTCTAATTAATTTATTTCTTACAATGACTCAATCTTGTCAAATAGATATTCACCATCTATAGATAAAACTTGGTAAAGTCATAGTACTTTGAATGCAATGTAGTGAAATATGAATGGAATATGTTAATTAAAATAGAATAAAACAAACATTACTTTTAATGCTTTACTTTTTACCTTGTAAAAAAAAGTTTCCTCATTTGTGTATCATCTCACCTTCTTTATTTTTTTTATATTGCATCTTTTTTCTTCTTTATCGAAATAACCTAATTTTCACTAAAATTAGATTATTTCATTGATGATATTAATTGTCATATAAATTAGTTGACAGTATTGTTAATGTAGCTGACAATATTAAAATGTAAGCTTCATTCCAATTCCAAAATCCCTAGATACAATTATAAAGCAATGGTACTCAGATTAAATAATTAGAGTTTGACGTTTAAAAAGAAAATAAGCACAAGCAGCTGAGTACATAACATTTTTTAAACAATTCAATTCACCATTAGAAACAATCAATCAATTTGTTTGATAATAAGTGATTTATAACACTAAATAAATTGATGTAGGCAAGAAAGATATCATAATTGGGAAAGTCCAGAAAATATAAATATGTTGACCAAGAGGAATTTCTTGGTATATGAGATTATAATAGTGTAATCTTATAGTTTCAGAACTGGAATCTTTGTCATCTTTTAATCCAAAATACTACCCAGAAGCTACTCACTAGTAGCATACATGTACCTTTGTTTGGACATTATATGTATGTAACACAGAACTCACTACTTCACAGACCTTGATTTTGTATCTATAAATGTGGCAAAGCCTTTCCTTATAAACTCTACCGCCTTGTTTTTCTACCTTGATTTATTGGTTGATTAATCATGTTTGAGTTTTTATTTTTTACCAGACTATATTATTGAGTCCTTATTTTGTACCATGCTGTCTTATATCTGAAATTTGGTGATGAACATAATAGATACAAATTTTTCCTCACAGGAGATAAAGAAAAATATATATCCAGGAATTCAGTATACTCCATAAGAGAGATATAGGGTGAAATAGGAACACTTAGTTACATAAACTCATCAGTAAATCCTCAAAGTGTCCTGTGGGGAAGTGGGCTCATGAATGATGAATATGGGTTATTCAGCGGAAGATTTGTGCGAAGGGAACAGTATCCACAAAGGCCCAGAGATCACACATGTCACATATTCAAGTAAAAGTAAAAGATAGAATGGCTACAGTGTTTACCTTTTATAAGTTTGCGGGGATCACCATTAAGCATTTGTGTTTCAGAGTGGCCTTAGGCCAATATTAAAGAATTTGTGTATTATTTTAAATAAACTATGAAGACTTTAAGGGACACTAAGAAACAAATTGGTATAATGAAAATTACTGTTTGGAACATTACTTCAGATACAATGTGGAAAATCAGCAGGAGAAATACAAGATTGAAATCGGATGACATGGTTAAGAAGGGAGACCGTGGTGTCTGGAAGGATTGTATTAGAAGTAAGGATAAGTAGATGTACATTTTTTTGAGAAATATTTAAAAGAGTGACACAAAGAACTGATTAATTGGATGTGAGGGAGACATGACAATCAGAATCATAGAAAGCCCCCAAGTTTTTGTTGTTGTTGTTGTTTTTATTACTTTCTTTTTTTTTTTTTTTTTTTTTTTTGCCTGGGCAACATCTACTTGGTCTTACGTATAATTTTGCAAGTATGCTGACTATATCTTATTTTTCTTTTTTATTTCTCATCTCTTCATACCTATATCTATAGCAAGAACAAGTTTAGTTTCCATTACTAATATTCCTCAATTTTATTTATTTTTATTGTATAGTTTCAAGACTATATTTTGATAAACTTTAGTTAATGGTTTAGTTAATTGTTACATATAACCATTAGTAATTCAGTTCATTTTGTTTTTTAGACTATAAAACTATTACAAGTAAGATTTTAATCTCTTTTAACTACCAATCTTTATATTTTTATGTTTCAAGTCAACATGTGTATGTCTCTCTCTCTCTCTCGCTCTCTCTCTCGCTATATATATATGTATATATGTATATATGTGTGTGTATACATGTATATATGGTCGCCCAAAAGGAAAGAAAACATCATTTTGGCTACCATTTTACATAAGTGGCAGCATAATGTGAAGATAATTTGGTAAATTGATTTATTTTCAAAATATGCCTAATAATCTGTATATGAGTGCATATGTTTCTTATCAATCATTGAAAATGATTTCTAGCATTTTATACTAAACTATGTCACAGTGCTGTACATTCTAATGATATATATTGAGGTTTACAATGTCTTTTAACACAAACATAGATTTGGTATTATATTTCTTCACCAAGTTAATGAGGAATAAAGAACTTGAAGTATAGAAAAAAAATGTTATAAATAAGATTAACTTCTCATATTAATCAGCATTATTTAGGAATAAATTTTTTTCCCCAAAACACCTTGAGAATTGATTTACCCGTTGTGATATATATTACTACGTAAAACATAGTAGAGTGATATAGGTGGCAAAAATTGCCTAGAGTGCCCCAGTTCATGTAAAAAGAAGCTACGAGTGAAATACTTCTAAGATTTAGTTAATTAGATTGTTCTTTAGTAATCACTCTTTCTCAGTGCCATAGAAAACCTTTGTAGAAGGAAATTGATATTGCGAGATTGTTCCCTTCTCTTCAACCATTTATTCATTTCCACTCCACATTTCCACAATCTAAATCCTTCAGGATTAATTTTTCCCTCCACTCCATCAATCTGAATTAAGGAAGTACTCTGCAGGAGAAAAGATATGTATTATAAAACCCAGCAGTAACTGATTTTCGGTGTCCTATTTGGAATATGGCTTTTAATAACTGGTTAGAGAGAATAACTTATGATTGATTCGGTAAGAGTTACATTGCTGTAATTGATTTATTGATTCAATGAGTGCCTCCATGTAATCGCCATAAACAGCATTCATTACCATTAATTTGGGATTATTCTTGAGTTCATGTGAATTATTCAAGAAATAAATCTGTAGTGTAGGGTTGAGAACATAGAAAGCACTATACTTTCAGATCTTATTTCTAATGCGATTTATGAAAAATAGCACTGGATTTGGCACATAGAGTAAAATCCAAAGGTTATTATAAGGATAATGTAATATATCTCAGAAGATCCCCCTAATAAAAATGAGGAGTAATCTCTAAAATCAGAATAAGACAAATAAATGCATTATCTCCACAAGAGCTATACCATGGTATAGTGGGAAGAAACTGTTTTAATATATATTTACTGGTGGTAAATTAATAGACACCAAAGATAATTTTATATGTTCAGAATTTGTTCATAGGATTATATAGGAAGATTTTTGCAGAAAGGATTTTAGTAATATAAATAAGAAGTATGTTTACACAAGAATGGCATAACTTAAACAAAGGGGTGAGTCAAAAGTATTAACCAATATACTTGAATACATAGAATAATGAAAACTGTTGATTCAAAAATTACTTCAAATTTCCTTGGTTGGGACATTGCACAAAGTATAACGTTGCTATTCATGTGAAAAAGTTACATATAAATAGAATATTGAGGACATTAAGGCCTCTGTGAAGAACCAATTCAATAAAGCTTAATTCAGACACTAGTATAGGTTTTGAGATAAAGTTTTCAGTTGATAAATAAGCTATAACATATTGAGGCCATTTATCCCATGCATTTTACTTTGTCTTACTTAAAAATTGTGGTTACAGAACTAAAACTAATTTAACCTCACTTCTCCAGAACTCCCTGATCTGCATAATATTTGTTCCCCTATGAAATTACTTTGATTGAATTTTGGTCTATTATTTTGGAAACTAAGGAAAAATCACTCATTTTATTTTTCTTATAAATTTCCTCAATAGGTAAATTAGAGGTCACATTTTTTGACATGTTATTAACACTTCAATTAAGAGTCTTTTCATTTGGATATAATTCATCAGTTTAAGAAGGTAAACTTCCTTGTATGATGACAGAACGTTTTTTGTTTTTTTTTTAATTTATAAAAGTGATTTTTCAATCTCTGTTGCTGAACAATGGATAGAGAAATGAATAAAATGCACATTCAAAATAAATTATTCCCTCAATTACATGAACGTGCCAAGATAGCACATTTTATAACACAATTGCTGCTAAGGGTGTTGAAATGATTCTCCCACATTCTTTTCATCCAACTCATATTATTTTATTCCGTTTGTTGTCAGCAAGTTAAGAAAAATCAAATAGACAAGAACCCGATGTTCTGAAGAAAGCATGTAGAAGGAGATTAGAGGTTTTACTTCCTCAGGTGGGACGTGTGGCATTTAACCTTTTTCAGTGATCTGTGACTGCGTTTGGACTGTCAAGATAGTGGTAGAAGCCAGGAACATCTTTACCATCTGTACTTGGCATCCGTTTCACAGAGTGACTGCCAAAGGAGAAGCAGCTTCTTTTAGTATACACCTCAGTGCCATTTTTCCTTCCTTTTAACACCTCAAGAAGTTACATTACAGATGATTTGGCAGCAGGGTATGGGGCCAGTTGAAAAGAGGATTATACAAAATTCAGTAAATCTTCCAGTTAGAGGAAGTATTTGCTATCTAGGTATTTCTAGGCATAATCCATTTGCTAAAGTTTCTGCATTTACCTAAATCTTACACTGTGGTTTGACAAAAAATATTCTCTTCTGAAATGCCATGAATAAAATTTATGCATGAGAAGGAGTTTAAAGCCTAAGTCAGAACAAAAAATCTCAAATATTCTAAATTCAACAATTTCCATAAATATATATAATGAATGGAAGGGGCTAATTTCACTGTACCATTTTGCTTTATTGGATAATTTTGTAGTGATTACAATATAGATATTGTATATCAAAACAGTGAACAACAGAAAAAGAAAAACTAAATACATGCTGAGGTAAGGAAGAACATAAAAGCATGTACATGAAAAAGCCTACCATCAAAATTATTTTTAGTTAGGATGTATGTATTCAAATCAAAAATTATTTAAATACATATGTTAACATATTAGTATATTAATGCTCACTGTGCTCATGGCATTGTGTCTGATGTTATAACTAATTCAAATACTCATTGTAAGCTCCTGAACCAGTCCATACATCTGTGATGAGTGGAGCCCTTCGTATGAAATTATTACTAAAGCATAATTTACAGTTTGCTTGTATCCATTAAGTCCCGGATAAATATTTTTGAATGAATGCACATCACTTAATAACTGTTCATAAGTAGCTTACAACCTTTTAAAGGATATACATATATAAATAAGCTTAACACAAGCAACTTTTGAAAGTTATTAAAATCACACAAGCTTTCTATTACATTTTCAAAAGATACAATTCATTTATATTAGAGGTAATCAGGAAGAAGCATTTTAGATAGAATTTTAAAATGTACAGGAAAAATACAGTAGGAAAGTATATTGGAGAATATATTGTGTGCTGAAGGAATTAGAAACCTAATTACATATGGTTTAGGCGAGTAGCAGGAAATTATACAGGGTAACTGATGTCATTTTACACATATAGTTCTTAGTATCTGGCTTAGAAATTGTATATAATTAGATAAGAAAAGGGAGAAAATTAATCAATACATTAAGGAGGGAAGTGAAGTATATTAGAAGCACTTCGAGAAGATTAAGCCATATGTATGAATATGTGACGTAAACTGAGAAAAGAAACTGAAAGTAGGGAGACTTACTACTAGAGCTGAAGGCCATGGCCATGGGGGCTTGCATCAAAGCCATGGCTCTGAGAATAAGATGGGTTCAGGAGAAGCCAGTTTTGTAACCGGAATAACACTGGGCACTCTGGAGGTCTGTGTTTGTCTACAAACCTCTCTAAACATTCACACAGTACACAAAACTGAGAAGAAAAGTGAGAAAAAAGATAAATAAAAGAAACTGTTTTTAAATCTTTAAGCATCTCATGTGTTTCACAGCACATATTTGTTCTTTGCTCTCTCTTAACTTTCTCCACTATTGTCAGATCACCTTTAAAAAAATAAAATAAAATCTTGTTCTGAAACATAAAGCAAACTGATTCAAAGGCACACAACTTTGGGGGAATTGTGCTTTTATAATTCTCAGTCTTTTGTCTCATGAAAATAAAATTCCACCTCCAATTCCTGACACTGAAATTTTGGTGAAGTAATTTTTATATTGACAAATATATAGAGGCAAAGTTGATGAATGCATAAAGGAAATCTGTGACAAGTATAACAATTTGTCTGTATACGCCATTCCAATATCTAGTAAATAAGCTACCAAGCTTATTAGTTGTTATGCTAGATTTCCTAATTAGTTGTATGTTATGATTCATATAAAGTTATTGACAGAGTTTTGGGTGCATACTCAGTACTTAATAATCATTCGCTATTATAACCATTTGAATTTCATCTGCTATTGTTACAGTTGGTCCTCTTGACTAGGTTTTCCAAATGTTTAAGTAGATAACTCCATGCTATCCCCCCTTCATTTTATTTAGTCTAATAATCCTGGATCTATGTACCTAAGAATGTTGAAGAATGCTAGTTAAATATCCAAATTGAAATACCAATAAATCAATTTTGTAAGAAAAGTCAATACAGTTGTATAAGGAAAACTCAAAAGAGAAAGTTGCTGTAAAACCATTTGCACAGACAAGATTGCCAGAGAAAGTATAGCTATACTTCATTAAAAAAAAAAAAAAAAGTTGAGAGAAAAAAATAAAAAGTAGAAAAAAAGAGCGAATCTTTGAGTAAAAAGAATAAGACCAGTAAAAATAAGTTTTCTAATCAAAGGAAAGCCAGAAAAGCACAGTGATTAAGGGACCTGGTATGAAAAGAGGTGGTTGTTATGACATATCACAAGAGTGGACTGGAAAATGAATATAGTGAGGGAGATTTCATTGTGGTTTTTTTTCCGCTATTATGGGGAGCTGTGAAATGAGATTTCAATGACTAGTTTAAGATAATTAAGAAGTGAACAGTAGATCGCCACTGCTATTTCAAGAGGTTTAGAAACAAAGGGGATGCTTCCACAAAGGTGTGAGATCCAAGTCACATGATTTAACCACACAGAATGTGCATGACTACTCATAAGGAAGTAATAGACGGGAGTGATCTGAACATAGTCTGGCTTGTAAACTACATGATCTTTTAGATATTTTCTTACCTTTATATTGTATAATTTTATGCAATAAGGAGATTAGCGAGACGTTCAAAGATGATGATGTTTTCCTGAGGAAGGAAATTTGCCTCCACTCCCGGAAGCTCCCTGCATACTCTGAAGATATCACCAGCACTCCCAGCCATAGGGTGCGAAGAAAATTGGGATTGGAATCTGGTTTCCTGAAAAGGCTCTGCCTGTCTGGCTCTGCCTGTTCGGCCCAGGGTTTCATAGCAGTGAGAGGAGGCTGGGGAAGAGGGGATGTGGAAGTATAGGCAGCCCGCCCACCTAGTCTTAGGTCTTCCCCAGTGTGAGGGTGGGATGCATCCGGGCTTGCTGGTACCCATATAACTCCGAGGGCCTGTCACCTCCTCTGACAATGGGCCCTGTGGCATCCTTGGCCCTTCTGATAGGTGAGATTGTGCGTGTGATACACCAAGGCAATACCAGCTCATCCCCAGACCCTTAGGGCCTGTGCTGGTGATTCTATGTGTGCCATATCAGACCTGCAGCACTTAAAAAAAAAAAAGTATTTATGTTTATTCCAGAAATCCCTACTATAGAACTACTTTGAGTCAGATTCTATTCAAGAAATCGTGGATAAAATGGCAAACAATATGGACAGTACATGTGCCTTAATGGAATTTACATCATCATTGGGAAGGGTTCCAGAAAATAAAGTAGTAAAATTATAAATTAAAAAGATAGTTTGGATATTAATATATGATACGAAGTACGTGAAAAGAATAATATGACTAAAAAAACAAAAAGAGAGATACTTGGATGCATAGAATCCTTTCATATATGTGGTTGAAAAATACCTCACTGGAATAGTGACACTGCCTAGAAACTTGAAGCTGGAAAAGGTGCTAGCTATGAATAGAGGCATAAGGGAAGTGTTTCTAGCTATGGAATCTGCACATGCAGTGACTATGAGCTTGGTGTTTTAAGAAATAGATGAAAGCCAATATGCTAGATAGTCACAAGTAAAGGAGAAAGTGTTAGAAGATTGGTATAGCAGTGATTAGACTGTTAAAGAAGAAAGGTAGAAGATATTGCAAGGTTGGAAATAATTGATGCAAAAAGTGATAGAAAAGTCAACTAGAGATTGGATCAGACTAACCTTTTACCTACAAAGATATGATAAGCATTTCATTGTCTGATGTAGAAGTGTTTTTGAGGTAGAGATCAGGACTTTAAAGATCAGTGTTCATTCTATAAGCACTTATTATCAAGAATATAGGAAGCGGTCTTCTGAGAAAGAAGGAATAAACAGATAGGTTATGCAGAAAGGGTGACTAAAGCAAATTTGGCTCAGTTTCTCAGAAAATGC
This sequence comes from Rhinolophus sinicus, assembly GCF_036562045.2. Taxonomy (NCBI): domain Eukaryota; kingdom Metazoa; phylum Chordata; class Mammalia; order Chiroptera; family Rhinolophidae; genus Rhinolophus; species Rhinolophus sinicus. The sequence goes on from NC_133754.1 coordinate 32,192,255, forward strand.
AATAGGAAACATAAAGTTATAGGTACCCAATTGCCAATTAGAATGAATTCATACATTAAACATTTTTTCTCATATTGGTTAATAACATTATATGTTTCAAGTATACAGTTCTATAATACATCAGCTGTACGTGTATATTGCACAAACAATTACTAAGCACTTAACATCTGTGAGATTAAGGATGAGGCCCTGGGAATATGAAGAATTAAATAATGTGATCTCTTCCACTGTTAGTTCACACTTGGGTAAGAGATAGCACAATCAGGACACCCATGAGTTTGTAATAGATCCCATCAACATAAAATTAAAAAATATATATCCAATAAGTCATAATCACATAAATAGCAATAAATATTTCGTTCTTTTCCATTAATAACAAAATCTTTAGTGTATGGAATTTTGCATTAATAATGGTTTGGAGAGTAATGCATAACTAAATTGGCCTTACGCCTAGAATTTGCTCCGTTGACAGACATAGAAACTGATAATGCAGAGTGAAACATAAACATCTTGAATTAATGCAGCTGCTTACTGTTATATAAAATTATTTCTATTCAGTTCCTTCACTCAGACCTATCAAAATATGTAGAAACATATGGACTTTTCTTTGATCCTCAAAATCTATATGTGCAATGCCAATAAACACTGATTTAAGCTCTAGATATATAGAATTGATTCTGAACTCTGAAGTTTTACAAAATTGAGCAGAACTCTTTGTCAACTAAAGTAAAGTGAGAATAAATGTCAAAGTTTTGTGCAAAGATGTATTACTGTTTATCCTTGGCTGAGCAATAACAAATTGTTAGCCAAAACCATCTAAAGTCTCCTAATTAAATTGTTGAATTAATCAGTGTGCAATGAAGATGTTGGTATTTCCATACAAATTCATTATAATTTTGGCTTTCAGTGTGCATTTTATTAAATGATTTCAATATTTGTAAATATTACAAAGGGCCTACATAGTACACACATTTCTAACTGATTATGCCCCAAATAATCTTTTCCTAATACTTTTTTCCTGTTGCCAGATCTTATAAAGGTATAAGAGATAAAGGATTTTAAACTCACTGAAAGGTGATCAATCTATTGCCAAAACCCCAAATCTTTAATGCCAGAATTTTCTTCTATGGTTCAATGATTCCAGTTTTCAATTAGACACCAAAATATTTGTATCATGATGCACTTCAAATTTATCCTGTACAGAGTCTGATTAAATTATCTATTTACCCAATAAAATACAAAACACCAGGGTGCCAAAAAGATATATATATGATATATATATATATATAATATGTATACATATATATACATGATATATATATATATGATATATATATGATATATATATATATATATATATCATATATATATACATACCATATATATGTATATCTATATGTATATATATCTGGATACTTTGTTCAATGTTGCTCAAGTAGTAGTTCGCTGTAATCAGAAGTGTCTGGACGCTGATGGTAACCACTTTGAGCACCTCTTGTAATTGCAGAAGTCAAACGTGATTTGTATTCATCTTATGTATATGTATACATTTTTCAGCACCCTCTGTATGTAAAAATATTGATTTATATATATCCTTTCTCTTTAAAAACTCTCACTACCTATACAAAGACATGCAACCACAATTGTATAAGTTGTTTCTGTATTTATTTTATTACATCTCATTCAACCAATTAATTGTCAAAGGGTTGAATAAAATTCAAAATGTTTACTCAAATATTATTTGTCCCAGTTATACTTGTAATCCACTTCTCTGTAAGAATGATAACTATATTTTCTTCATTTTTCTGTCTCCATTATCTGAAACTATAACCTAATCAGAGTTAGCAATTTAAAAATATTTGTTGAATCAATAAACATAATAAGAGGGTTGTGAACCAAATGAAGCAAACTACAATTTAAATTTATTCATTAATTCAACAAATTACTTACTGAGTACTTACTATATACTACACATGGGCAACCTATTGTATACATGTTGAAGAAAAGAAAGAGGCCCTCTCTTTCAGAATGTTTAGTGTAGTAGAGGAGGAAAACTTGTAACAGCAGAGTGTATATTGTAACGTGGTAAGTTTAAAATAGTAAATGGTACAAGTAAGAACCTTAAGAAAATCTTATGTGGAATGGGATTAGGAATTTGAAATCCAAGTCCCTGAAAAGATGTCATAGAGGAAATATTCAGAAAGAGACAAGTCCTATTGCACAGGATACACAGTGAAGTAGAATATGGCCCATTGTGGGTAACTATAAGTAGCTTATTGGGGTTGGAGCAAAGAATGCAAAGATGACTATTATAGGTTGGTACTTCAGAGGTATTAGTAGAAAAAAAAAAATATTAGGGGCAATTCAAAGATTGTTGTATTCAAAGATTGTTGTATACAACAAAGATTGTTGTATTCAGGTTCTGTGAATTTCCCTTTGTCTATCTTTGATCATTTAGTTCTCACAATAACCATAAGACAGAAGAACTTGAGAAGAAAACAAATACAATAAAAAGAGGCAAAAGAGATATTGAATAAAGGAGACACTAAAAGGAATATGAAGACACAGTGAGATTATAAATAAGAAAATTACTCAGAATTATTAAAGAATTTACATACATAGTTGGAAAGCTTGATTATTTTCAAAATATTATACTAACATATTAGTCTGCTCAGGCCGCCAAATAAAATGAAGTTGACTGGGTGGCTTAAACAACCAAACATTTTCTGATCGTTCTGGAAACTGGAAGATTGATTCAGGTAACAGAGCTGGTCACCTCTGAAGGTGCTCCCCCTGACTTGCAGACACTGCCTTCTTTTGTTCTCACATGTCTTTCCAGGGTGTGTGCATGTGGAAGAACAGAGAGAGAGATCTCTTTCTTCCTTTTCTTATAAAATTCCCAATCCTTCAGTTTAAGATACTGCCCATATGACCCATTTAACCAAATTGCTTCCTCCAAGTCCTATCTGCAAATACAGTCACACTGGGGGTTAGGGCATCAACATACAGATTGTGAAGAGACACAATTCAGTCCCTAGCATTTGCCCCTGCCCCCTCAAAATTCATGTCCTTCTTACATGCAAAATACATTCATTCCATCCCAACAGCTTCAAAAATCTTAATTCATTCTAGCATCAATGTTGAAATGTAAACTTCAGAGCCTCATCTAAATATTGAAATCCAACATGGGGAAGACTTGAGGTAGAATTCATTTTTGAGCAAAATTGATGTTCAGCCGTGAACCTGTGAAACCAGACAAATTATGTCCTTCCAAAACACAATGGTGAAATGAGACATGCGAAAGATAGATATTCCTATTCCAAAAAGGAGAAGGAGGGAAAGAGTATGAGTCCAAAATTTTACAAGGAAAATTCCATTAGATCCTAAGGCTTGAGAATAATCCCCTTTGGTCTCATTCTCTGTTCTTCAGGCCCCCAGTGTGGCAGTGTCACCTCCATATCTCTAGGCAGTAGTTGGGTCACCTGTCCCTGCCTAGCCAGACTCCAGTCTCTGCAGCTCTGCCTGGCAAGGTCCTACCCGCAAGGCTTTGGCAGCCCCACCCCCTTGGCTCTGCAAGGCAGTCCTGTCCCCAAGGCTTGGGGCAGACACTGTCTGGCCTATTGAAACCAAGGTGATCTCTGAATCACATTTGGGGTCATTTGTTCATCTGAAGAACAGCACATGTTCATAGTTGAGTAGCTGTGTCATCCTGTTCTGCCAAGTCCAAGGAGTCTGGCAATGTTCCTTCATATCAGTCTTTGTTTTTGTTTTTGTTTTAATTGAAGTTTATTGGGATGACAATTGTTAGCAAAGTTACATCGATTTCAGGTGTGCAATTCTGTAATGCATCATCTATATATCACTTTGTGTGTTCACCACCCAGAATCAGTTGTCTTTCCATCACCATATTTTTTATCCCTTTACCCTCATCTACCATGAGGGTAAACCACTAAATTATTTACCGTCTGGTAACCACTAAACTATTGTCTGTGTTTATGAGTTTTATTTCTTCATTTTTTTTCTTGTTATTTTGTTGTTTTTAATTTTATATAACACATATCAGTGAAATCACATGGTTCTTGTGTTTTTCTGTCTAATTTCACTTAACATTCACTTCACAAGATCCATCCATATTGTCAAAAGTGGCACTATTTCATCTTTTCTTATGGCAGAATAGTATTCCATTGTGTATATACACCACATCTTCTTTGTCCAATCATCTATCAAAGGACACTTTGGTTGTTTCCATGTCTTGGCCACCATAAATAAAGCTGCAATGAACATCGGAGTATATATATATATCTTTATGGATAAATGTTTTCCGATTCTTTTTGATAGATACCCAATAGAGGCATTGCTGGGCCATATGGTAATTCTACTTTTAGTGTTTTGAGGAATCTCCAGACTGCCTTCCATAGAGGCTGCACCAGTCTGCATTCCCACCAACAGTGTATGAGGGTTCCTGTTTCTTCACACCCTCTCCAACACTTGTTACTATTTGTCTTATTGATGATAGCCATTCTAACAGGTGTGAATTAATATCACCTTGTGTTTTTTATTTGCAGTTCTCTGAAGATTAGTGATGTGGAGCATTTTTCCACATGTCTATTGGCTATTTGTATGTCCTCTTTAGAGAAATGTTTATTCAGGTCCTCTGCTCATTTTTCAATTTGATTATTTGCTTTTTTGTTGTTGAGTTTGTGTGAGTTCCTTATATATTTTTGATATTAGCCCCTTATTGGAGGCGTTGTTTGCAAAAATCTTCTCCCATTTCGTTGTTTGCCTCTTTATTTTGTCAATGGTTTCTTTTGCTGAGAACAAGCCTTTTAGTTTGATATAGTCCCATTCATTTATTTTAGCTTTTACTTCTCTTGCCTTTGAAGTCAAATTCATAACGTCCCACCTTCAGTTAAAGCTGGCAGTGTTTGTTCATATAATCCCATAAGGTTTTTATCCTTTGATAGTCATCCAGCAACAACGTTGGTGTTCTCTTCAGAACATATGTTCTCATTTTTTACAATATTCGTCAGCTGAGAATTTTCTACGTCTTCAATTTCTGGTTCCATTTTACTTAATAATTCTTTGTGGGTTTTTGGTTTGTTTGTTTGTTTGTTTTGTTTTGTTTTAATTCATCTCTTCTCACATTTTACTATGAGCAGTCAGGAACAGCAAAGCTGATCCTTCAATGTTTGGGTCAGAAATCTTATCTTAATATGCAAGTTTATTATTCACAAATTCTACATTCCACAAAACAGTGGACCATGGATACAATTCAGCAGTCAAGTTCTTCACCACTTTATAATAAGTATCACCTTTCCTCCAGTTTCCAGTAACATGTTTCTCATTTCCATCTGAGACATCACCAAAATGACCTTTACTGTCCACATTTTTACCAACATTCTGTTCATGATTAGTAACGTATTCTCTAAGAAGGTGGGGGATTTCTCTCCAGCTCTCCTCTTTTCTTTGTGTGGATTCTCACCAGAATTGCCCTTAATATCCATATTTTTCATATGACCCTCAAAACTCTACCAGCTTCTACCCCATCTTAAAGCCAAGTCCACATTTTTAAGCATTTGCTATAGTAGCACCCAGCTCTTGGTACTAAAATCTGTATTTGTGCTCGCTTCGCCAGCACATATACTAAAATCTGTGTTAGTCTGCTAAGGTTGCCATAACAAAAACTAGACAAAATAGACTGAGTTACTAAAACCATTGAAATGTGTCTTCTCACAGTTTTGGAGACTGAACATTTAAGATCATGGTGCCATCAGGGTCAGTGTCTGATAAGGATTCTCTTCCTGGCTCGCAGCCAGCCACCTCTTGCTGTGTCCTTACATGGCCTTTCCTCAGTGTGCAGAGAAGGGGAGGGGGCAGAGTTTCTTCTTGTTATAAGGCCACAGATTATACTGGATTAGGACTATACTCTTGTGACCTCATTGAACTTTTATTTTTTCTTGAAAGACATATCTCCAAATACAATCACACTGATTTCAGGGGAACAATTGAGTCCATAATATAGAAGTCTTTCATATTATGTTTATTTACAAAATTAATTAAGGTGTACCTGTCCTGGGTTATGGGCTAAGAATTTTGTTTATCTCAATTGGTCCCTGCAAGTGATCTCACTTATGTGGGTCCTCATTTTAGGGTCACTTAAATGATCCCATTTGATTCTATGAGTCATGTATTATTACCTCCATTTGGTAGCTTTACATTTTAAGACTTAGAAAAATTAAATAACTTCCTGATAATGCCTGAGAAATATGTGTTGAAGCAATATATTAACTCACATATGAGTGACATCAAAGCCCATCCCTTAAAACCTACATCATACTTGAAAACTGAATGAGTATTAGTCACATGACTCACATGAATGTGTTTCATCTTTGACCACTTTCAAATCTATGAGTCAAATCTACAAAGATAAACTGCATTATTGAAATAGTGTTAAAATGAAATCCTTTAAATGTATACAGTAAACTGAAGTATCCACTTTGTAGATCAGCAGATGAAACAAAGAGTAAGATATCAATGCAAAGTGTCAGAGCTGCTTCCATGTATATATCCACCAAATACTTTATGAAATAATTCTTCAAACCTCATGCTTGATGAGTCAAAAAATGCCCTTCACATTATATTATCAGGTTGCAAACCTTAATTTGTTACCAAAACTCATATTTATAACTCTGTCTTTTTTATGTAATTTTTTTAATTAAAATTTATTGAGATGACAATGGGTCGTAAAATTACATAGGTGTCAAGTGTACAATTCTGTAATACATCATTTATTTTTCACATTCTGTGTTCACCACCCAGTCATTTCTCCTTCCATCAGCATATATTTGACCTTGTTTACACTTATCTACTACCCCCATCCCTCTCACCCTCTGGTAACCACTAAACTATTGTCTGTGAGTGTGAGGTTTGTTTTGTTTTGTTTTGTTTTGTTTTGTTTTTTTATGTGACTAGCCAGCAAGGGGCATTGAATGTTTGCTAATTGGTAAGTTAAATGTCATAAAATACCTCCTTGTACTTGTTTGCATACTTCATTAATAAGGTGGTACTTTATTGAGTGATGTATTTGTCATGCTAATATTTCATTCAAAGTTAGTTAAATTAGGTGTAGGTATGACAATTATTACTAAAGCAGAATAATATGCTTAAGATCAGGGGCCCCAAATCATGCTAACTGGGTATGAAATTGAGTTCTGCTTCTTCCTAGTTTTGTGAACTTGTTTTTGTTGCTAGATATATCTATGCATCTGTCTCCTTATCTGTTAAATGGGGTCATGAATGAACATATCTTAAAGGTAAATGGTGAGAATTGAATGTTCTAAATACATGTAAAGCACTTACAGCAGTGTCCAGCAAATACTGAGAGCTTTCAAAGTGTCTTCAGTAATGATTTTTTGTGATCATAGGCCTGTTCTTTTTTGCTTCTGGATCAAATTGAGTAAGAGAATAAGATTTTATTCTGTATAATACCACGTAAATAAAATGGAATATTCTCTGACTCTAAACCAGGATTAATTCAGTGTTGCAAAAGTTTCGTAGAGATGGTTTTCTTTATATTATTTAGTAAAGAGTAGGGGATTATTTTACTTTAACATGCTCTTTCTATGAAGGACTAAATTTCTTTGAGAGGACATAGGGTTATTTCAACTAATAGGGCAATTTCAAGTAGAAATAACTGCAGTGCCATAACTTAGAGATTTACAAGTTTAAACAATAAAAAAAATGATTAGGTAGCTAAATTACCCTTTTGAGAAAACTCAAAATTTACGAACATATCATCTATAAAGCATGTTACCTTTAAAATACTGAAGTCCCTCCATTGTGCTCAATGAATTACAATCAAGAAACTATTAAACTCTCCCAGTCAGTTGATACCACATTGCTGAGTAAAGGAATCGTGGATTATTCCCAGTAAACTAATAAAAGATTATTCTAATTTCCACATAAGGGAACATTTCTTAGAAGATGTAGCCTTTTATGTTGCCACAATTAATTGCCTGAAGAACTTACATTTAATGAAATTTCAAATTTTCTTATGTTTATCAATATCAATTTGTTTGGGGGGAATTGAGAGGAGATATTTAAAGATCTCATAAGTTAGATATCATTCCACTTACCTATTGCTGCATAAACAATCACTCCAAAATTTAATAGCTTAAAGGAATAACATTTGTTCTACTCATGAATATGCAAGTTGGGAAAATTCAGCAGGGATGGCTCATGATTTCTCCATTCTGCAAAATCAGGATTGCCTCAAAGCCCAAGGACTGGAATCAGCTGAAAGCTTGGTTGTAGAATTGTTGCTGAGTATCATTTGGGCCATTAGCTGAGGCCATCGGCCAAAACATCTTTATGTGGTTTTCCAATGTCACCTAAACTTCCTGGCAATATGTTGACTGTTTCAAGGTCAACAACCCCAAGAAATAAAGACAAGTTATTGATAGAACTAGTAAATATAAAGAACCCCAAAATTGCTAGGATAGGAAAGTAAACTCTTATTCATTTCCAGCTTCTCTAAAAGACAAATGATGCTAAAATTAAGGCATGGACTTATAGACAAATTAAATTCAGGGTACTTATTGTCCCCTTCCCTTGTTTGGGGGTAGTATAAATATGAAGCCGAGGTTATCATTGTAAACCCTTTAGCCAAGAACTCAGAAAGATTTCAGGCAGCGCTTCACAGACTATTTCAAATGACAAAAAGCTTTTTAAGAATCCTAAACCTGTGCCTTGTAGATCCTCTCTTTTGAATAACAGACCTCATTTGAATTATAAGTAGTTTGTCCTACACAGCAGCTTTACAGGGACCTTAGCAAGAGGTGGCTCATTTCAAAGAAATCCGTGAAAGAGTTTTTTACCTAGTTTATAGAATTGGAGGGAGGACGCTCAGTCAGAAAATTAGTCTTAGAATCCACATCAAGCACATTGAGTATTTTTGTAAATAAAGATTTGTAGTCACTGTGTTACACTCATTCATTTACATATTGCCTGTGGCTGTTTTGGGGCTATAACAGAGTTGAGTACTTGTGACAGAAAACTGTATGACTGCAAAAACAAAAATATTTAGTTTTTGTCCTTTTACAAAAAAAGGTTTGCTAACCCTTAACGTAGATCATTCATTAATTCATGAGCAATCCCAACAGTTTTCAAAAGAATTGGATCGACTTGGATTTAAAGGAGCAAAGACAGCATACACTGGTAAGAGGCTTTTGGAACTTAATACTTCTGTGGAGAAGAATACTGAAGAGACTACCAAACTAAAAACAAGGAATCTGTTTTATATAAAAGGAAGGGTAATTCAGAGAATGAATGAAAGACCCCGAGGACTGAGCCAAGAACTATGTAAAATCTTTCATCATTATAATTCCCAGTCTGGATTTCCAAATTGTATAGGTCACTGATTGTTATGTTCTAACCTTTTTTGGGGGTGAGTATTTAGAACAATTTCCATATATCTATTCTGCCAGTATATGTTGAGTGTGTGTCTCTGTGTGTGTGTATGTGTGTATGTGTGTGTGTGTTATAAAAATACATGAGTCTTTAGATCACAGATTTTCCAAAAGAGAAAACCACAGTATTATGGTGAGAAGACTCATCCACACCTGGATTGAACTTAAATAAATAACAAGATCCTCAAACTTCTAAGCTAAGCTTAATGATGTCACAGGATAATACTTCAGTGAGTTTGTAGAGAGTGTATTTTGCATGTAAGCAAAACCTAATTTTTCCATGAGAGGAAACCGTGGTAAGTTCAAATTTCAAAAATAACTACAGGAATATTTTCAATAGCACATGGTTTTTCAGGCCCTGCCCCTTTCCTGTGAGGAGATGAAATATATGTCCACTCCTTTTGAACTTAGTTGGACCTTTGTAAATTCTTTGACAGATAGAATGTGGTGGAAATAATATTGGGTGTTTTTCTGTGCAAGGTCATAAAAAGTGATACTGGCCTGCCACACTTCCCCTAATTATGAGCCTGGACAGTCCTCACAATATTTCACACTATCCCATGAGTGTAAAGTGCCAGCTGTCACCAGTTCCTCTTGCATAGACTTAGGAGAGACTACAAGGTCCTCACAATTATGTTCACAAACTTGCCACTGTGCACTTACATGGCAGCACTGTACCAACAGTTCAGTAAGATTTCATAACCTTGGTTTATCAGTGTCTCACAGTTGTGTTCGTGTCAATATGTGGTGGTGTCTTGCTGAGCGGCTTTCATTATTGTTGTTGCATGTTTTTGTGTGCCATTGCGAGAATGAGCTTTAATTAGAGCAATGAACAAACATTCAATTTCTTCTTAAACTTGGCAAGAGTAGAAGTGAAATCAGGGATATATTAGTCCAAGTTTATGGGGATAATGCCATGAAGAAAACAGCAGTGTACAAATGGATTACACATTTTTCAGAGGGGAGAGAATGCGTCAATAATGAAGAAAGTTCAGGAAGGCCAGTAACGAGCAGACCTGATGAAAACATTGCAAAGATTCATCACATTGTGTGACAAAATTGTTGGTTGACTGTGAGAAGCATAGCAGATCATATCAACATCAACAGAAAAACAGATAGGAAAAACTTAACTGAAAATCTTGGCATGAGAAAGTTGTGTACAAAAATGTTCACAAAGGAGATCACCGATGAACAAAAGCAGAGGAGAGTAGAAGTTTGCCAAGACCTTTTGGAGAGGCAAGACCATGTCCTGGGCTGTGTTATCATTAGTGATGAAATATTGGTGTACCAATACGACCCTGAAACAAAGCATCAAGGTGCACAATGGAAGTCAGCCAATTCTCCATTACCAAAAAAGTTTTGTCAGTCCAAATCAAGAGTCAAAATGATTTTGCTAAACTTTTTTGATATCAGAGGCATTATTCATTATGAATTTGTACCACTTGGACAAACAGTTAACCAAGTTTACTATTTGGAAGTGCTGAAAAGGCTGCATGAAAAAGTTAGATGAAAACGACCTGAACTTTTTGCCAACAATTCATGTCTCTCACATCACGGCAATATACCAGCTAACAGGGCACTGTCTGTGAGGGAGTTTTTAGCCAGTAAACAAATAACTGCATTGGAACAGCCTCCCTACTCACCTGATCTGGCCCCCAATGACTTCTTTCTTCACCTGACAATAAAGGAAATGTTAAAAGGGAAATATTTTGATGACATTCAGGACATCAAGGGTAATATGACTGCAGCTATGACCACCATTCCAGAAAAAGAGTTCCAAAATTGCTTTGAAGGGTATACTAGGCACTGGTGTCAGTGCACAGCTTCCCAAGGGGAGTACTTTGAAGGTGACCATAGTGATATTCAGCAATGAGATATGTAGCACTTTTTCTAGAATGAGTTTGTGAACATAATTTGCACACCTTGTACTCGGCTCACACTCTGACCAAATTGAACTCATGGAGGCTCTTGCTTTGTGAGGGCCTGCCTCTATGGTCTAGCTAAGACCAGATTAAAGCCCATGGAGTGGACTTTGAGTAACGGGAGACTGGAAAAAGCTAGCAGGTTATTTGATAATCCCTTCTCTCATGATGGATTATCGTGGCAAAAAATGTGCATTTTCTCTGGAGACATCTCAAGTGACCAGACTGAGATTTGAGTCCTTGCAAAGCTATGTCCAGTTCAGTAACATTCCTTATTTTATTTGCTCTACCTGTTTCTTCTCTTATTTACATTTCTCACTCTTATTCTCTGTGTTTTCACCACCCCCAAAAAGTGTTAACATATAAAAATTTGGTTCAGGATTTATTTCCTAGGGAACACATGCTAAGAAAGTATTTTTTATTTTAAAAAGCTAAAATTCAATTAATTATGTGCATCTATATATTATATGTAATATACAATGTAGACTACACAATATATAACACATAATACATGTCATAGCAAAATCAGGAAATATTAACCTGAAGTCAAAACTACTTTTGTCAAATCTCTATACTATCTTTTAGAATCTATGTGACCCCCGCATCAGTTTTCCTTTTATGAATGATGATAATTCCAGTTTTTCATTATTTGCCTATAAAGGATATTAGATGAGAAAATCCATTTGAGGCACAAAGAAAATTGACTGCAATATAAGATCTTAGCAAACTTTATATTCATTTTTCTTTATTGTCATTACATCATTATTATCATGGAAGAATCATATTCTATATGAAGTCCACCTATATAGCAATGTAACTGATGAGGTTATTTTTAGAGCACTTTAGAAAAGTAACAGCATTATATTGGTAGTATGCACTTTATTATATTACATTAAGCATGAGCTAAATACACTCACACACACACACACACACAATGTGATTGAAAACTACGGTGAACACTTCTGCCAACTGCCATCCAACAGAAAGGCAGTGATCTTCAGTACGGGAAGGGGCATGTCAAACCTTAGTAACAGTGTGTGACAAGTTTCAACTTGTTCGGTGCAGTCAGTCAGGTGTGAACTACAGTTGAGAGGTGTGTTTTAAAGTGTGCCATGAATCATCCTCCATCATGACAACATCCTGTGTCATACATCGCTTCTGGTGTATGGCAATTTCTGTCAAATAAAAACATTACAATGTATCTTTATCCATCTCATTCACCAAATCTGGCACTCTGCAACTTCTGGCTCTTCCCCAAAGTCAAAATGCCCATGAAAGGTAAAATTTTTGAACTGATTCAAGACATGGAGGCAGCCACAACAGTGCAACTAAAGACACTCACAAATGAGGACTTCCAGTACTGCTTCAGAAAGTGGCAAGAATGAAGAGATAGGTATGTTTGAAGGGAGGGGAAGTATTTTGAGGGGGATTATGGTAATATGTCTTTTACTATAATATATATATATATATATATATATATATATATATATATATATATATATATATATATATATATATATTTTTTTTTTTTTAATTTAAACATTCACCATATTGTTTTATCACACTTCATGATTTCAATGAGGCAAGAAGAGAGGGTAGTATAGTAAAATTTTTCACAATTATAAAATCTACCACTTCTTTCCCTTCCACACACAAAATACGTGTGATCCTTTCTCAAGGGTCACAATACAAAGTCCCATCAAAATTGAACATAGAATCAAAGCTCAGTATCTCAGGATAAGACACAGATGTGTCTCCTCTTAATTTGTAGCCTGTAAAATTAAAGGATAAAATGACCATATATTGGGTAAAATAGAAATAATGGAATTAAGATTACTGACTGCTCACTTTGTCCCATCCTTCAGTTTCAGATGCCTGTTGTGAAGTTTTCTTGTTGTACATTTGGATGTGGTAGTGATAAGAATGTGGGGATATAGCTGCATCACCCCATAATCTAGCTATGCTGAGTAATATTCAGTGGCTTATATTAGGCATTATTTCTAAATAGACTCTTAAATGAATAGAGCCCACTGTGTTCCTAGCCCCCAGCTCTTACCATCCCATCAGCTCCAAGTTTTCAGTTTGCTGTGTTGGATGTCATAGGTAAAATCAGAGACATATTGTTGAATGTTGTATGACCTCTGTTTGCATCACATTTAGGAATAAGAATAACTCACATTTACTCCCTAAATACTTTGTGTTTGTTTTCACATTATAACAGGCATTTTTTAGTCTTCTCCTTTGTATACTGCTACTCTACTTTTGTTTTCCACAAAGGAGGGAACAACACCTTATTCAAAAAATAAACATTCGAATCCACCCCTCACTTCATACTAGTCTTAGAATCTCAAGAAGTTGTATAATAGCCACAGCTTTCTATTTGCTGAAGTTCTAGGTTTCAGGCATAGGAATTTAGGAAAACATTTCAGGAAAATGAAGCAATAGGGTTTCATAGAAAGGTCATGAGATTTAGAGCCAGAGAGCTCCAAATTTAAATTCTGGTTCTAGTATTTGTGCATGGTTACTTTCCTGCTAAACCACCCTGCTGCAGTACATTCCATTAAGAATAGTTATTACCCAATCTAAGATCATGTGGTTTGGGTACACAAAAGTAATGATTCCAACCATGTGCAACATACAGGAATTTAGCGAATGGAGTATATAATTAAACAAGCAACGCTGGGCTTTAACTTTCAAAAATAGTTCAGCTTTTGGTCTGTGATAATATTACCATTCCGGTAATATTCATATTCTTTTCCAAAGCTGTGCAGTTGCTCTGAGCCCATATATTTTTATCCTAATATCATTGATGAAGTTTCAGAAATTGGATATCTCTTATAAAGAAATTCACTCACCTCAGTCTCCTAATCAGGAGATACCAGAAAACTTTCCTAAATCTCAACAGGTAGTTCCTGTGGAAGTTCTCACTGCTTCTCAAGATGTTTGTAAGCTGTTCCTTCATTGAGTAGAAACCAGGTCCTGCAGTTACTTCTCAGTTGCTAACAAGTGGGGAAGAGATGAAGATGCCACCTACTGATTGCACGTTAGGCCTTAACAGTGATGTAGGGAGTTTAGAATTTGTGCTGCTGAAGTCTTGGCAGCAACAAATATGAAGAAATTAACACACATAGCACACAGGCTGCACCTAATAACCAGTTTCAGGTGTTACTGTCTGAACTTATCCAAGATGCACAGCTAATGAAGCAAACACAATACTCAAGCCACAGAAGGATTCAGTGAACACTGTTCATTTCTACTTTTATGTATTTTGCTTAAGAAAATCACACAGCTGTGTCTGATGGTTCTGGTCCAAGGCCACTTTGTCTTTATAAGATGCTTTTCTACTTGGGCAATAGGGCAGAAAAATGTGTCGTAGTGGTCATCTAATGGTTACAACTGTGTCTTGGGTGAGAGGGGAAATTAAAAGTATGTGTGATAAGAGGATCAATAAAGCATCAACAAATAGGCCCCAGGTCATCACCATTTAAAAAATATCCTAGTGGTCATCATATATATATATATATATATATATATATATATATATATATATATATATAACAGTATATATATATAGACGTAAAGCAGTGTATATATAGATATAGATATATATACTGTTATATATATATAACATACATATATATATGTATATGTATATATATATATATATATATATATATATATATATATATGTACTGTTGTCCATTGAAAACTTTTTCTGACTACTCTTCCAATGTTACAGAAATCTGAGGTTGCTTTTGTCAGATGAAAATAATCACAGGAAGATGAGAAAACAAGTGATACATCATTCTGGCAAAATTTTAAAACAGCCAAAATAACATTTAATTCAGATACATGAACAAAGATGTCTGTACGGGATGGCTAAGTGGATATATATACCTTTGGCAAACTCACCCAGAGTTCTCCTATGCAGCTAAGTGATGAACTGGCACGGCAAATGGTGTCCTGACTTATTAAACATTTGGCAAGAAATACCTCAAGTCTGTGACAAAGAAGAAGTGTGGAACATAAAATAGAAGAACCAAAGGAAGTATTTCTGTGTATGCCTATATCAAGGATGACTGTATGACAGAGGATACTGTACTGCACACCTTGGAGATATCTGTTTCAGACAGAACATCCTGGCAAGCAAGACCACTCCCACCTTCACATAACCAGCTTGATCTCCAAAAATTAAATACAAGCCAGAAACATAGTTTTGGATTAAAAGATTGGACGGTCAAGAAAACAAACAAACAATATCAGTAAAACAATTCACAGCCCAAATTCATTTATAATATTTAGAGTTGAGCCTGTGTTTTTACATTAGCTACTGGTTGCTAAAGCAAAGAAGGAACTATGTTCAAATGATAAAAATGCATAATATTCATATTAAAGCTACTAGAAAAATCTCTATATAAAGAATAATCAATTTCTAAGTAGGCAAAAAATGCTGTTCTTATTCTCTCCCTCCACTAAAACATATGTATGTTCTATAAAACTCAAGTGATTTGATGATATACCCAAATTCATGTAGTCTGTTAAATAGAATGAAAATTACAAAGTCCAAGCAATTTTGATATAGTATTCGAAAGATCATTTAAAACATCATGTTTGTAGAAGTCAGTTGAAAGGGCAATTTATTAAGTTCTCATCTTTTCAAAACGGCCAGTCTCATAAAACCCTATGGCAAAATAGCTCTACAAGGACATTACTACAGAGCAATAATGCATAATCATGCATTAATTTATTATTTAATTCATTCAGCATTATTTGTGGATGTGAACTATGCAGAGATTTATGCTGGAAATAAAATTATATAACCGTAAGTTAGAAATGTGCCCTCTTTTACAGAGAGTCCTTGGAATGCAGGAAACAAGTAGAAAAAAAAATCATAATACTTTGTCATACGTGTTAAGATGAAAATACAAAAAGATTGCTGTAGGACCTGAAACTAGGTACTTAGTCTGGGGCTGAGGGCAAGGACTTTGACAGACTGATTACTACATTACTATGTTCTATATGTTAGATTTAGAATTTTTCCAATTTAGATCATTCATTATTATATCAGTCATTTGTGTTGCTTTTATTAGGTGTTATTCTTTTTCTTGTATTCATTTCACCTGTTCTTGTTTTTAAAATTTTGCTTTTTAAATTTTATTCTACTCCTTCCATCACCATCTATTTGACCACTTTTACTCTAACTTTGGGTGGTGAACACACAATACAATATATACATGATGTATTATAGAACTGTACACTTGAAACCTATGTAATTTTATTAACCAATGTAAGCTCAATAAATTTAAAATAAAATAAAAATAAATTTTATTCTCCTTATTAAAGATTTCACATACACTAACAAAATATTTTAAACCAAAACAAATGTCATCCCATTCACTTATTTTATTAACTCATAATTACTTTCATTTAATACATGTTTACCTTGAGATACAAAAATGAATGGGTCAGATCTTGAATTGGACAACAAAGGTGAAAAGGACAGAGCAACTTGGTGTAATCAGGAAAGTTTTATAATGTTACTAATATATGCATTGAGTCTTAAAGATGAGTAAAGATTTGCCAGATGACGAATGTAGAAATAGTGTTCCAGGAGAGTAAAGCTATAACATGAAAAATTATGTTTTCATCATAATGTCATTTTTCTCATTTTGACAATGTTTTGACAAAGCTTTTTATTCAATATCTGGTTATACTCTGGGCACAGACACTACCTATTAGTAAAGCTATCAATCTTATCTGTCTACACTAAGGTAATATGTTAACACTTTTCTATTTTTAAGATTTAATTAAGTTTAATCCATCTCAAAAAGAAAGTTTTGTTTCAATTATAATCTTTCAAAACAATATATCCACTTTATTTCTGCATGATGGAATAGTGGCTTCCTGCAATGATAACAAAATAAAGAAAATCTAGTCTGTTGAATGCATGACATTAAAGGAGGTTGTATTTAAAGACACATGGGCTGACATTAATTATAGGAGTGGTCTAGGTATCAGCAAAAAACACTCCTGTTTCTGTTATTTTAAATACATCATAGATTAGAAAATTATGCATAATGAAAAATAATGGAATTCCATGCTTATTACATATATATATTACATTACATATACATACTTATATGTAATGTAATATATATGTAAAATAATGAAATTCCATGCTAATTACATATACATAACATCACATATATATTTATATGTGATGTAATATATATGTAATGTAGCGTATATGTAATATATGTATGTAATATAATATACATATGTGTATATATATATAAATGAAACAATGATAAATGTATGATGACAGATACAGGAGGGCACTAAAATACATACTCATTAGCATAGGGAACTGTTTAAAAAGAATATATTTTAAAAATGTTTCTTAACTGTCCTGTTGATTCAGTTGGACAGAGAACGTTTCAAGACCGATTACTGGAAATTATAAAGAAAATTTTTGACATATTTTACCTGGATTCAGCATCAACTAAGTATTATTGAAATATTGGGTGACATGTTTTTAAACTTAGAAAAAAAAACTGAACATCCTGAACTAATAATAGCTTTGTATTATTAAGTATATTTCAATATTGCCAATTATTGAAAATAATTTTCCTCTGCTTCATTGTTCAAAACCAATACTTTAGCAATCAATAACACATTTTTCATCCAAAATAAAAATCAATTTTGTGTTTGGATTGAGTAAACATCTTTAAATTACTATCCTTTACTCTTTAACTTGCCAGTCTGAACATTCAAGTATACTTGAAATAATTTAATGGAAGAGATTTGCAAAATCTTTAAATTAATGATTAAAATTAAGAGCTATACTATGTATCTTTATTATTTGTTACATGTTCCAATTGATTCAATAGATCAGCCCCAGTATTTCCTAACGTATTGTAGCTTTTCCACTTTTTTATTCTCTGTTTTTAAATCATCTACTATTTTATATGCATGTATTACACAGTTGATACTCTGGAGTAATAAAGAACAAAATCCATTCTACTAAAGCAACAATAGCTATATTTGCTTCTTTTTCTGAATGTAGATTTAATTTAATTGCATAAAACATTTTGAGAGCTGCTATATTTTATTTGGTTTGTAATTTGTGGAGCCCACACTTTCAGGGATTGAGATTGACAGTTACAGATTCCTCGACGCTCCTTTCCTGTTTCATTTATTTGTCTCAGCGCTCCTAGGTCGTCTGTGCTGCACTAATCATACAATCCACCCTGTTTGACCTTTTCTGGGTAGAATGTATTTGCTTAACAATTGCATCCTTTCATCAAATTGTAAAATCTGAATGTCATATGTTAGCAGCCATGCATTTTACTATGCAACTAATTAGTGCTCTGTGATAAAATCGATTACTGTTTACAAACTGATAGCCAGTAAAGATTTCTTACATCTCTATCTCTTTCTTTTTCCTTATTATATTTGAATTATCTTGAGCGATCCAAAAGATTGAATATCTTACTCCAGATAATTGTTTTGGTAATTAAGAAAATCTTGTAAATGTCTGTCTTGCTCTCTTGAGCCAGGCACATAGTAGGACTAAGCAATTATTTGTGATTAAATGAATGAATGAGTGTTAAGATCTTTGTATAAATGTGCTTATAAAACATAGCCTTGAAAATCCCCAGTTTAGCATTCATGATTCTCAAAATTTGGGAACAAATCTTAAACAATGGGTTGCAACTTGTATTTTTGCCAGGACACAAATATATTATGTCTATATTATCATTTAGCTGTTGTTAGCTAACCAATCTAATGATCTCTCTATGAGATCCTACATATTTTAGACTATATTTTCATACTCATTAATTGTCATGTTACTTTTTAAAGAAAATAAAGTCCTAAAAAATTCATTTGCAAATGACTTCATTAATATTTAAGTTAAGGTGTCTAGTAAAAGGTATCTAAAAAAATCATGACTTTTTAAATCAGAGAATACAAATTTTCTGACTAAATTAGAACAAATTAAAGACTAAAGCAATTCTTTGCAAACATAATCTATATATCATATATGACCTGTATGTCACCGTGCCTGGTTACTCCAAAAAGTTGATATGAAAAAACAGTATGAGAAGTTTTCAGTTTACCAGAAACTAGAGAGATAACATAAATAATCTTGTCTAGACTTTGATTAAAACATTTCAAAAAGCTATAAAAGACATTTTGGGTAAAAACTGGTGTGCTAACATTTTATAAAGCATAGTATTAACAATTTTTTTTCCATTTTCTTATGTGTGATAATTGTAGTGAGTTCTGTCAAAAATATCTTTATTTTTTTTAGATGTGATACGTTGATATGCTTAGAGTTGATTTTTGCAACTTTTTCTCAAATAGTTCAGAAATATCTATATACTCCCATATACATATGTATATACATTTACATACATATGCACTCATGAATGTCTATCTGTATGTTCATAAATATGTAAATATATTAAGCAAATATGACAAAAAATCAGCAAGTGAATTTATATTATGGGTATGTTAGTTTTCATATTAGCACTCTTATAACTATTCTATATATTTTAAATTTTTCGTAGTATCAAAGTCCAGTGTTCTCCTGCTTCTGTTGATCCATCACCACTCCCCATTATATTTTTCCTGTGATTCTCTTTATGGACTGCTTCAAATTTACCCAAATAACTCAAGAAACCTATCCTATTGTGATCCATCCTGTTTTAGAGGTACCTTCAAATTCATGGAGAATGTTGAGGTCGCAGGCATAATCTCCCACAACTTCCATTTCCAGGAAAGAACACAGCCCTGCCTATATTTCCAGTCTTTCCTGTTACTGTCCCTTCTCTTCCTTCAAAAATATGGTCTATTAATAACAATAACAATAATAATAATAATAATAGGAACTAATCATTCTCTTAATTTCCTCTATCCTCTGCCTGCAATGTTTATCCTTATTTTTCACCTAATTAAATATTACATTAAAAATTAACTTTTAGTTACCTCTTTCAGAATAGCTTTCCAGAGCTCAAATTTCAGATGTAAACAGACAACTCATCATAAATGATTCCCATTCTTTTACATTTGTTGAGATTTGTTTTATGATCCATGGTATGCTCTTATAATAATAAATGTTCTATGGGTATAGATTTCTATTACAGTTTATGCTTTCAAGGTATCTTTACTTCAATCTGACATCCTATCTAATCTGTAGTTATCTACAGATTAGATAACTACAGCATTTTATTGTACAGATATACCCCAATATATAATCATTTCCCAATGTTGTCCATTATAAGTAAAACTGCTATGGACACTCATATAGAAGTTTTTACATGTACATGTTTTTATATTTCTAGGGTAAACTATCTTTAACTTTATAGTAGACCCCAAATATTATCCAGAGTGGTCTCACCATTTTGCATTCCCATTTGAAACATATAAAATTTGCTCCACAGTCTCATCAATACTAGTACTTCCATTCTTTTTAAACTTAACCAGTTTAGTGGGTATTTCAAGGTATCTCATTTTGGTTTTATTTGCATAACCCTGATAACTAATAATGTTATTTGTTTGCTTTATACCATTTGACATATCTTTTAAATTTTTTTATCAATTCAGATAGATCGATAGATAAATAGGGCTAGAGATAGATATATAGGATACACACACACACACACACACACACACACACACACACACACAGCGTGCCAAAAAAATGTATACACATTTTAAGAAGGGAAAAAACTGTATTACAATTATAATAATATATATCGATAACAAAAGATGAATACAAGTGATATGTATACATTTTTTGGCACCCCTGATATATATATATATCAGGGTCTATCTATCTATCTATCTATCTATCTATCTATCTATCTATCTATCTATCTATCTATCTGTCTATCCCTCTGACTTTCTGTAAAGCACTTTCAATATCCATGGGGATCATTTGTGTTGCTTCTTTGAGTAATAAATGGTTTATTCTCTGATTCAGAGGTATTGTGTTTCTCTCAGTATATGTTAGAAAACTGGCAGGCTAACTTCAAATTTCATACTTTTCACAATTTCAGACAAAACTTTAGGCAACAAGGCTAGAATACTGTCAGAAACATTTTTTAAAAGAAAATTGAGGACCACACTTAAATAAGTGTTGTATAAGACAAGCTGAACAGATGGGAGACCAGACTCTGTGGATTATATTAATCAAAGTGGTAGACGGAGTGGTATATACTTAAGAAATTTTGCCAGGAGCCAGAACCATGTAATACCAAGAAGTGAATATTTTCGGAGAAAATTCTCCTTACATTTCTTGTTGTTTCTGAATGTTCTGCACATGCTAGGCAAAGGAAATTGACAAGCTAGAATGAACATAAAACACATTTTCCATGGAACCATTTGCTTACACTTCAGGCTGCAAAAAACTACGGACCTCTCCCTAAACTTCTCAAAGAGAACTTGTTTATGTTATAGAAATAAAGATTGGATTTTTTCTCTATATACAGAGGGTGACAAAAAAAAAATGTATACACATTTTAAGAAAGGAAAACTATATTAATATTATAATACTCAATATATGCCAATAACAAAAGATGAATACAAGTCACTTTTGACTTCTGCAATTAGTGCTCAAAGTGTTTACCATCAGCATCCAGACACTTCTGATTACAGCGAACTACTGCTTGAGCAACATTGACAAATGTGTCTACTTGTATACATTTTTTGGTACTCCCAGTATTTCCAGAGCGGAGAGGTACAGATGTGCCAGCAGCCTCTATGTAAGTCGGAATCTCAAAATTTTGTGGTTCTTCTTTTGTATAGAAACCCACTACATATGCAGATAGACAACTGAATTCACCCTGTTGCTCTGTGGAAATTGGAGTGTAGGGACATAATGCACAATTCTGTCTGCTTTTTTTGTTCTGTGTAATAAATGCCTGTTATTTGACAGAAACTCCAGGCCTCTCTATGAGAGAAGAGACGATGTATTACTCACAGCCCAAAGTAGCTAAAATGTGCATTAAATGTGTGTATGTGTTTATGTTTGTATGTGTATAAATATGTGTGTATACATACACAGAAGGTGCCAAAAATATATATATACACATTTTAAGATAACAACTAAGATAACATCACTTAAAATGGGTATACATTTTTTTGGCACCCCTGATATTTATGAATGCTAATAGAATTCAGGCCAATTCAAGGTAAATATTAGTATTTACTATTATCTTTGGGTTCCTTGAAATTATATTCTAAACTAAGTATTACATAAAGCATTTCCAGATAAAGATGTTAATATTACTTGCAAATATATATTTTAAATATTTCACTGGAATAATAGCACTATCTATCACTATATAATTTACCTATCATTTATTTGGTCATAGTTCCTCATTTTAAATTCAAATAAACTTAGCTGCATTGATTTATTATACTGAAATAACATACAGTAAAAATTAGAAACATTATTTTGTAATCTACAAAGAAAATCAAATTGATAATTATCCTAGATTGAGCCTAATTCCTTGATTGCTTTTTATTTAATAAGTATAATGCTTTCATATGTACACTTACATTTTTAGACTCTTCTTGATGTGCCATTAGCTGTAGAACCTGTATGGCTTTTATAAAAATTGAGTGTACCATTATTTGTTTTCTTAAACCAATCCTAATTATAATTAACGTTTTAATATATTATTTGCGTACAAGTATTTTTTGTGTCTTTCTAAATTATATTACCTCTATTCCCTGCTCAAGGTCAACCTGATTATTGCAACCTGATTTTTTTCTTCTCCTTAATTTAAGTTATTAAAAATAAAGAAATAATGATAATGGTTATTGAACTTCAAAAAGCCATTTTGTTTAGCACACAAAAATTTTATCATATGGCATAATTACTTAAGATTTCTTAGAAAAATATTTTGCTAAGGAATACAATAAATGTAAAAAAAATGCAATAAAAAATGCACTGAAAAGGCTATTTAGTCAGTCCAAAGATCTTAAAGGATTTTCATTACATTTACCTACAAACTCAATTATTGTCATATAAAAAAATAGCAGTTACCACACCCGATTTTTCAAAAATAATTTAATTTAAAATACATTGTTGAAAACAGTTTAGCAGTTTCTTAAAAAGTTACACATATAACTACCATATGTCACAGCAATAGCACTCTTGGTTTTATACCAGAAACATAAACACTCATGTGCACAAAATATCTGTATATGAATATCCATAGCAGTTTTATTTGTTAAAGGCAAAAACTGGAATTGGTTCTGATGTCTTTCAACAACCTGTGGTGCAGCTATATAATGGAATACTACTCAGCAATAAAGAAGGATCTATCAATATGCATACGAACGTGCATGACTCTCCAGAGAATTAGTATTATGCTGAATGAAAAAAGTCAATCCCAAAGAGTCATATGGTATAACTTTATTCACATGAGGTTTTTTTTTTCCTTCAAATTATAAAAATAGATAGAGGCCTAGGAAATTAATGTGAAAAGGATAATATTGTTAATAATTTTCCAAACCTGTTAATGCCATCATGTAAATCTAAAGTAGTACAGATATAACAGCAATATAGTAAGTAGTTCTGATAATAAGAGCATCAAAAGAGGCCTCAATATTAATAGCACAGTAGTGATTACCACACCAGTATTCAAGAGGTTTATGTCTTAAAATAAATAAATCAGTTAATAATCACTCATTATTGCTAAAGCTAAGTTTTATTTGGTAATATGTACCATTCCATAGATCAATATCAGAAACATTTTCTATTATGATTTTTAAAGTTACATGCCAAAAGCCGTGGGTGTATAATTCTATATGGGGGCAAGTAATGCCTTGAGAATAATTTTTCAAGCTACCTCATAATGGAAGCTAAAAAACAATGAAATTATATCTTTTTTTTAAATTAAGGTTTATTGGGGTGACAATGGTTAGTAGTTACATAGGTTTCAAGCATACAATTCTGTAATATATCATCTATATATCATTTTGTGTGTTCACCACCCAGAGTCAATTCTCCTTCCATCACAATATATTTGATCTCGTTTATATTCATCTACCACCTCCCTCCCCACTTACCCTCTGGTAACCACTAAACTGTTGTCTGTGTCTATGAGTTTTTGTTTCTTTGTTTGTCTTGTTCCTTTGTTGCTTTTAGTGCTATATCCCACATATCTGTGAAGTCATATAGTTCTCAACTTTTTCTGTCTGACTTAATTTCGCTTAGCTAAATAATCTCAATATCCATTCATGTTGTCGAAAATGACACTATATCATCTTGTGGCAGAGTAGTATTCCATTATGTATATATACAACATCTTCTTTATCCAATCATCTATCAAAGGATACTGGTTGTTTCCATGTCTTGGCCACCATAAGTAAAGCTATCATGAACATCGGGGCACATACATCTTTACAGATAAATGCTTTCAGATTTTTGGGGTAAATACCCAGTAGAACGATTGCTGGGTCACATGGCAATTCTATTCTTAATTTTTTGAGGAAAATTCACATCCCTCAACCAAATTGGAGAAGATATTTGGAAACAACGCCTCTGAAGAAGGGCTAATATCCAATATACATAAGGAACTCATATAACTCAACAACAAAAAAACAAACAATCCAATTAAAAAATGGGCAGAGGACCTGAATAGACATTTCTCCAATGAAGACCTACAGATGGCCTATAGACATAAATATGCTCAACATCACTAATCATCAAAGAAATGCAAATAAAAACCACAATGAGATATCACCTCACACTGGTTAGAATGTCTGTCTGTCATCAACAAGACAAATAACACATGTTGGAGAGGTTGAGGAGAAAAAGGAACCTTCATACACTGTTGGTAGGAATGCAGATTGGTGTAACGGCTATGGAAGGCAGTGTGGAAATCATATCTTTAATATGCTAAAAGAAAATAGCTTCTAGTTTATATTTATATATCCATAGAAAACTTCAAGAATATTGTACCAGGAACTCTTCTTGCAGAAATGATTCCAAAAATTATTCTAGATCATGCAACTGAGTAATGACTAAGACACTATAACAAAGAAATACTGGTTTTGGATAACATATTTATATATATATATATGATATATATGTAAAATATATATATATATATATATATAATATATATTTTTTATAAATATAAATATACATATATATATATATTTTATAAATATAAATATACATATATATATATTTTTTAAGTAGGGAAAATTTCCAAATGTACAGCAAGTCAAGAATTGAACCAAAATTTAAGCTTAGATTTGTCTAATTTTGTTACTTCTTCTTTTCCTCCATTGTGATTATACCATGCTTTATTTAAAGTTGGATTTGATAAATCAAATGTTATATTTAATTACAATATTTTCTGTAATATTAAAAATCAGAAATGCTAAATATCTAATGTTGTGCAAATTACTTGATAAACTTTTAAATATTTTAAACTAGTGATAACATTTAACCCTGTGCACACAATATAGCAACATTAAAATTGTTTATACTATAGCAAACATTAAAATAGAAATACTATTAGCTTTATCTATAGACTATACTGAAACATCAAATAGTTAAAAAATTTACAAATGTGAAAATCTGCAAATAGTTGGTACTCTAGGAGATTTTAAATCCTGTCTGTGAGGGAAAGTATTCATTTTTTAAAGACCAATAACCTGAAAGTTGTTTTTTTGCAAAGCTTCGGAGAAACCAGCTAGAGCTAACTATTTAAAGCAATGAAACCTTGTAGGGATTTGAATTAGAGACTCAGCTCACCCACCCACCATGTCATAGAAGATAAAAGTCACATATTTAGACTTTCTTTCCAGCATTATATTACAAGAGGGGATAGACTCCCCCAGCCATGACTGCTGATCTGCAGATTATGCCACTAACATGACACATCACAAAGCAGCAAACACAAGATTTAGACCATTGCCTTCCAAACCTGTCATTGGAGAAGCTAGTGCAACCCCACTCATCAAGAAAGCAATGGAACCCATTTAGGATTTACTGATCTTCCTGCTGATTTTTGATTCTAGACTTTGATGAACGCAGCGGAGACTGTGGTGGTCTCCTAGACCTGCATCATAAAAGCCACTTTGTCCAAAAGTTAGAGTACCTCTCCAGGAATCTGATAGCTACCCTGCTAGATTTCTATGCACTCCTTAGTTTAGAATGGGGGACTGGAAACTTTTAACCTGTGAGTGATTACATCCTAACGCTTGGTGTGTGTGTGTGTGTGTGTGTGTGTGTGTATACATATATAGTATTATTTTACTTTAAACAACAATTTATTTCAAAAGATTAATGTTTGAATAACTATAACAGAAATGATAAACAGGATATTCAGAGTTGCTTTGCAAATAACTAAAATTATTTTCGCTATGAACACAAAATAAGATTTGGATTATATATTAGAGTTGAAAATATGTTTTAGTTTGAATTTTTAAAATGTAATTATTTTATAAGTAAGAATTATTTTAGAACTGATTGTTTATTAATATATCACAGTTCATATGTTACATTTTTAAATTAGTTTAAATGTTATAGATTTCACATAAGTCCTCATTACTAAAATTTACTACTAAAATAATTCTTATAAAATATGCATCCTGGTAGAAAGAAATGCATATGGCTTTGTGTGAAAATCTATGTCATTGGAAAAATGTTCCAAATTGACAGTGAGATGTGTTAAAAGAGTCATAAGCAGAATCGACTAACTTTACTGGGCAAACAGGAAAACGATGGTAGCTATACCTAGCACTGAAAAGAACTTTCATTATTTATTAACTTTGTGTGTGTGTGTGTGTGTGTGTGTGTGTGTGTGTGTGTGGTGTCAATAAGTGAGGTTACTGTGTGTCTGAATGTGTATGTACACACATATGCCTGTATGTTTTGCCACAATTCAAAAAAGAAACATTTATGACTCCTCTCTTAATTATGACAGCTTTATTTAACTTGTCCTTGCTTCTTGCAAGGATTAGGGACAAGGACATTTTCGCTAATCCCAAATTAAAATATATTGCTATCCATAAATTGCAGTTTATAATTTTCAAAAATATAATAATAGCTCCAGATGTATTTGAGGACTAAAAGTTATATCACAAATATACGTCAGGAACTGTGCAAGCCCCAAACATAAGATAACTTCAGGTATAGATTGTGGCATTAGTTGTCCCTCTAATGAAGTTGATAATTGTCACTATTTTAAGTCTAAAATATTTAGAAATAAAACTTACAGGGAGGTTGTTTCTTCTTTCTATATAAGTATGATGATAATTTTTTTCTGAGAAAGATATAACACATCCCCCCATAACTAAATCTGAGTATGAGACATACTTTTCCTTCTAACCATTATAGAGTTATCAGACCTAGCCTTCTTCCTACAATGTACAACAATAACAACAGCGCAAACTGGACAAATTATACGAAATAACTCTTTTCACACATTGGGAAAAGGACAGCTATGTATTTAAATCAATGAGAGGAGTAATCAAAGTAACTTCTACAATTATCCTATCTTGCTGGAGACTTTCTCCAAATTATAGTGCACAGATGGGGGATTGAGTAGAACTGGGAAGATTTGCCGTGTAAATACAGATTTAGAATTCAAGGAAGCAAAGGTTGCTGGAATATGAAGGCAGACTGGTCTCAGTGGAAGAGCTTGGAAGATAGAGGATCACTTGAGTCTTTGGCTGAATACTAAACTGTACATGTGTAAGATGAAATTCTAGCAGGGCAATCAAAAACAACTACTGTGGAAAAACAACTAGCAAGGAGCTGTAAGCTGAAAAATCAATTCCCAGATGCCACACAGGACAGAAACAATCAAGTTCTGATCATGGGTATGTGAAAATTTCAGTAGAGACCTAAAATAGATCACATTTAAATAGTGGTGCTGTTTAGCCTTTAAAGTTTAAGGCTATTCTATAGCATCTTTAGTGTTTCACATGTTTAAGATCATGCCATTTGCAAACAGATACAGTTTTTCTTCTTCCTTTGTTATTTGAATGCCTTCTATATCTTTACTAGAAGTAATAAATGGATTTAATGAAGTTGAAGGGTACCAAATCAACATAAAAAAAATCAGTGGGTGTATATATACTAACAATGCAAATTAAGAGACAATCCCATTTACAATAGCATCAGAAAGAATACAATATTTAGGAATAAATTTAAACAAAGAGGTGAAAGTCTGTGCAGTGAAAAACTACAAAACACTGATGAAAGAAATTAATGAAAGCAGAAATACATGAAAAACTATCTGTGTTGAAGGATTGAAAGATTTAGTATTATTAATATGTCCAGACCATCCAAAGCTATCTACAAATTTAATGCAATCCTTATCAAAATAACAATGGCATATATATTTTTTTCTGTTTTTTACAAAAATAAAGAAAAACAATCCTAAAATTTATGTAGAACCACACAACGGACCCTGAATAGCCAAAACAATCATGAGTAAAATTAACAAACTAAAGGCATCACACTCCCTGATTTCAAAATATATTTTAAAATTACATTAATCAAAACAGTGTGGTACTTGCATAACAGACATATAGACAAATGGAACAAGTAGCCCCCAAATAAATTCACACATATACAGTTAACTCATCTTCAACAGGGTATTAAGAATACACAGTGGAGAAAGGATAGTCTTTTCAACAAATGATGTTAGGAAAAGTGGATATCCACATGCAACAAAATGAAATTGGATGCTTATCTTGCACTAAAAAATCAACTCAAAATGGATTAAAGGCTTAAATATAAGAGCTGAAACTTCAAATTGTAGAAGAAAACATAGGTATAAAGCTTGATGACATTGCAGCAATATATTTTGTTGTTGTGTGTTTGTATTTGTATATGACACAAAAAGCACAAGCAGCAACAACAAAAATAAAAAAAAAAAAGTGATACTGCATCAAAACAAAAAGATTCTACACAGCAAAGGAAACAATCAACAGAGTGAAAAGGTAATTGACTGAATGGGAGAAAATATTTGCCAACCATGTACTCACATGTGATAAGGGATTAATATCCAAAGTATATAAGAAACTCTTAAAACTTAATAACAACAACAATAAAAAAAGCAAATAATTTGATTTAAAATGAGAAAAGGACTTGAATAGACTAGACATTTGTCTCAGGATGTACAAATGGCCCAAGGGTATGTGTAAAAGTGTTCAACATTACTAATCATTAGGGAAATGCAAATCAAAATCATTGTGGCATATCAGCTTACACCCGTCAGGATGGTTATTATTTTATTATTTGTTAAGTTTTGGTGAAAATGTAGAGAAATTAGGATACTTGTACTTTTGGTGGAAATGTAAGATGTTATTGCAGTAGGTGTATTTACTTCTGACATTTTAATTTTTGTTTTCGGTATGTGCCATGTCTTTTGGCTTTCTGTTCTTCCTTCACTGCTTCATTTTTCCTTAAGAAAATAACTACTAGTGTAACATTTTAATTCCTTGAATTATATTTTTACTATATTTGTTTGAATATTTTCTTTTAGTGTTTGATCTTTTGCTTAAAATATACTTCTTAATTTTTCAGATTATATTTCAGATTTATACTAACATATATCCAGCAAAATATAGTTCAAACTCCATTTTCCCTGTTATTATACTAATATTATTACTCATATTACTTGTAAATGTGTAGCAAACAACAAAAAACATTGTTAGAATTATTAATTTACATATTTTTGTCATTAGAGATGCTCAGAGTAGAAAAGATACTTTGACTTTTTTTAAAATTCTCTGTGTCTCTTAATTGCTTTCTGTCTAGTTGAGTGACCATCTGTTGTCATTTCTTTACTCAACCAGCTTTGTTCAAATCCACCTTTTTTTTTGCTTTGTTATTGTTTGACAACAACAATTTTCAATTGCACTTTTTAATTGTTTGACAACAAAAATTTGTTATTGTCAAACATATTACATGACTATATGTTACAGTCCCAACAATATAATCATATACATTATGTTTTATACAATTACATTTTAAATCAGCTAAAGAAAGAAGTAAACATTTATGCTGTGTTTTATAATTACGCAATTGCCTTTACCAGTGCTCTGTTATTTTTTTGTCTTTCATATAGAATTTATTTATAATGTTAGATCACTTTATCCTGAAAAATGTTATTTAGTATTTTTTGTTAAGTCAGATCAGCTGGTAATAAATTCTGAGAATGTCTTTATTTTGCCTTCATTTTTGAAATATAGTTGTTTTTTTTCTGGATATAAGATTTTTGTTTGACAGTGTTTTGTTTTTCACACTGTATACATCAAGTGACACCTAGCCACCTTTGTTTCTGATGAGAAGTCATTTTTGACTTGATGCTTTTAGGATGTTCTCTTTGCCTTGCTCTTTCAACACTTTTATTTTAATTTGTATTTTCTATGATGCATCTGAATGTGGATCCTTTGCCTTACTTGGAGGTTACTGAGCTTCTTAGGTGTTAGATTAATGTTTTTAATTATTAATTTACAAAGTTTTCAGCCTTTATGTCTTTGAATATTTTTTGGTTCCTTTCACGGTCTTCTTTCCTCCTGAAACTTCAGTTACTCTTTTCTTAGTGAGCTTAATGAAGTCCCATATTTCTCTAAGGCTCCGTTTATTTCTGTGATTTATTGTTCTCTTTGTTCTTAGGTGCGTATTTTCTATTGACCTGTCTTGAAGTTTGCTGATTTTTTGCTAGCTCAGTTCTTTTATATAACATCTCTAATTATTTTATTTATTTTTATTTTGCTTTACTTTTTTTTTGTATTTTTCCAGTCCAGAGTTTCAGTATGCTTTTCAAATAATAATTTATATATCTTTATTAATATGCTTTATTTCATTGCACATTGTTTTTGAACCTGTCTTTTTAAAACATGGCTCCTTTCAGTTATTTTGCTTAATTATAATACCTTCCTTGAGGTATTCATTTATGTGCTGTTTGACAGGTAGGTTCTCTTAATGGCATTTACTGTAGCCTGCTTTTTTGTCCTTGTATGGTTTCCACTTCCCACTTCTGCTGCATTTGTCCTAAAATTTGGTGACAAGTGGACATTTCAGATACTACTTTGTAACAGCTCTGGATTGGTGTTGTTGCTGATGTTTTTCAGCTTAGTTCGTTACTGTTTTTTTAGTGTCTTGGCTGGACCATTTCAATGAAACCTCCAGAATATCCCCCCTTGATATTCTTCCTCAGAAGGCACGACCCAGGGCATGAACAGCTACCCTGGGATGCACAGCTCTTTTTGATTGTCACTTTCTCTGATATCTCTGTTAACATGCCTGCTCTGTTGCTATCACACCCAGCTGATAGTCTCAACGAACTTCTAGTCGATTGCTGTATTTTCAACAATGCCCTGGATTATAAATAGCTGGGCACTTTGTTACAATTAAATTCAGTCCCATTTGCAAGGGTAAACTTTAAGTCTATTCTTGAGCTATTTCCTGATCCCAGGAGGGCCCTGCTTTAGCTGTCTTCTGTGCTTGTCTCTGTTAAGCTTTTGTATTGTCTGTGGTTTAGTGTGTTGCTCTCATGTAGGTACAACTCCTTTTTATTGTTTATCAAAAATTCTCCATTGTTTTCAAGAGCACCTTTGGTTTTGAATTTCTCCATCGTCTATTCTAAATAAACTCAGTTCCCTTAGAGAGAATTTAGGAGCTCGTGGTTCTTATACCTGCCTTTCTCCCTGTGCAAAACTTTTGACCCCAGAGTGGAGCATGAGGACAGTGCCTCACGTCTCTTAGAGTGACACTTTGCTTTATAGGAGTATGGGATGAGATGTAGCCTCTGGTCTTCCTTACTTTTTTATCCTGGCATGAGACCTCCATCCTACAATTGAACTGAGGTGAGTAGGCAACTGGCACTTCTTAATTATTGCTTGTAATGCTTGGGTTAATGAGTGCTTCCTCCTGGTAAATGGGGGCTGGGTGGAGAAAGTGAGCCCAGAACTCTTGACTGTTCTTCCCTGGAATAGAAGTTCTGAAATTCAAAGCTAGATGTTGATGAGAAAATTTTCATTTCTTGACATATAAAAAGAACTGTTTATATCTTCATTTCTGGATGGTGTTAACCTGAACATAAAAGGCCAAAATGAGAGGTAACAAGTGTTTCTTTGTTGTTGTTTTTTTCCTGTTTTTTTTTTCTTTGTTTGTGTGTGTGTGTGTGTGTGTGTGTGTGTGTGTGTTTGTCTATATCAGAAATAATAGCTATTTAGTAAGCACTGATTCAGGCAGAAACCCAAATACTGTTCCAATAAAGAGATTAAGACAAGAGATATTTATGAGAAAGAGAAGGGAAATAATTATATGGATGAAAGGAAGGAATTGGTGCTAATAAGCTAAGGAAGGAATTTCTATAGGTGCAAATAAGATAAGTCACCCTTTAGCTATCCATGGTGGTGCTAATTATAAAGGATGTTCATAATCATCAGCCTTGTGGCTAGGAGGTCTGCTTTCCTGTTAGTTTTACAAATAGTTGTTTGGAATACAATGTTGGTTTGGTCCAGTTCAAAGGTTATTTTGCCCAGGTCAAACATTCCAAAGATTTGAGGGGCAACATGCAAGGCAGTTCCTCTGGCCTGGTTTCCCAAGCTCTATTGCAAAAGGTCTCTATCTATGTCAATGATTCACAGTGGTTACATGGTATTTATCAAATACATTTGTGAAGACACATGGAACTCTACAATTAAAATGACTGCAGTTTATGTTATGTAAATTACATCTCAATAATGATAACTTAAAAAGTAAAAATAGCAAAGTGCTGCTTATGGAGTCAGTGAGAAAGCAGTCATTATTGAATACCTAACCATGTCAACATCCGATCACTATGATTAAAAATCATTAGTGAGAGATAAAAATAAAGGGCCATATAATTCAGTTTCAGGGATTGATTATACACATCAGAATGGAAATGTATAAGAATTTACAAAAACATTTTGAAAATTACATACTGAACTTGTATCAAGTAAAGTAGTCATGGGATCATTGATTTGTTACAGTCTCTATAATTAGATTTCTCCTCTCCCTTTCTCCAAATATATAATAACCACAATGGACTCTGTAATTTCAATGTCTTTAAAAATGGTAAAAACTGAGATTAATATAAGTGAATCTAGACAACTTTCAGGAGACAGTCATTCACATTTTCATATTATTCAAACTATTATGATGAAACATGTCCTTTTGAAAGGTAAATCAAAATGATTTGTTTATATTTCAAACAGAATATTTTCCATTATCTCATTTATAAGTCCTAAGGATGTAGTTCTTTGTTTTTAGTGTGGATAGTTTCTAGAATTCAAAGACAAAGAGATAAATTTTTCAGTGCAAATTGAAAATCAAATTAAATGTCTTAAGAATGAAAAGTTATTTTTGTACCGAAAGGGATAAGAATGTTACAGAACGAAATTCAATAGAGTAAATTTGAAGATCTAATTGTATTTATTAAGCCAGTCCTGAATCTAGCAAATAGAAAGACCCTTAAAAAGTATAAAATGTAATGTTTGTATAGGCAGACGGGTAAGGCAGGGGAGTTATTAGTAAATGAAAAGAAAGGATTATCTTCAGGTTTGGTCGTCTTCTTTTGGGGGGAAGGGAACAGCAAGGGTTTTAACATGGGGAGGATCTCACCAGTATTGATCAGGAAATTCCAAACTCCAAACTGATTGGTTTAAAATTCCACTCCTGGGAGACTTTGAAACTAAGTAATGTTATTAACTTTTGATTTGGTGATGTGGCTTAGCAGAAGAGACTTCGTTTTGGCTAGGTTTTTTTCTTTTTCTTTTTTTTTTTAACAAGTAAGAAAATATAGCTATTTAGTAAGCACTGATTCAGGGAGAAACCCAAATACTGTTCAAACTGAGGGAGGTGATTTTGAAATTGAATCACAATGATTGTTTATAATGACAGTCCTCTTTCTATTTTTGAAATTTATTATTTTAAAGCTTCTGGTAGTTTATCCAATCAAATGCTCTCATTATGAAAAAAATGATAACATATAATGATTTTTAAAAAATATATATTTAAAAAACAAGTTAAAAACCATCGGTACATTTGTTCTTGCATTCAAAATGATAAATGTTTCCTTAAAAGTATGTTTTAAAGATACTTAAGCCTTGGGGATAATTAACTTGCCTTAAATGGAAACACTAAATTGCTAAAAGAGGATTCTTTCAGCAATCTCTACAGCTGTCTTCCCAACACTAAATACATAAATATGGCATACACACTACAGCATTAGCATGCTGCTTTGTGCCTAGCAATATTATTCATGATCTTTTGCAATTAGTTGTGCTTAAAATGAAAACAGCTGTTAAAGTGGAATCTTTTATCATAGACATGTATTATTAAATTTGACAATAAATCTGTGAGTGATTTCCAAAGTAGAAGAGCTTCTTAGGAAAACAAATATATAAAAGACAAGCATATATTGAGTACTTTCTCTTAGCCATGCATTTTGCTAAGTATATCATAATGAATTACCCCTATTTCTTACAACAATACTTCAAGTCAGATGTTTTCTGCATTTTAGAGAGGAGAATACTGAAGTGTTAAAATGAAATGGTTTTCCCAGATTTAAACAGCTACAAGGATGTGTCCTCAGGTCAGGCTGACTTCAGATGTGCAAAATGCCCATCAGCCCATCATTCTCACTGTGTTTTTCTTAATGAATGGCCTGAGTGCTTAAAACTGAAAACTAGAAAAACAAGAATCCAAGTCAATCAAGGATGCTGTGTAACTGGGAAAAATCGGTGAAGATATTTAAGATTATGAAGTTTACCCAAACCTGTTATTATCTTCTTCTAATATCCTTTTAGAAAAGAAAGAAAAAATAAGATTGGAAATTTTGAGTTTAGTATTGATGAATGAAAAGAAACTGTTTCTACTGGGTAAGTGAAGAGAAAATAATTTTTGTCAAGTGTCTGAGAAGTCAGGATTAAAGGAAAATAATAAACTGAACAATGGTTAATTTTGAAAATGAAGAGTGGCATATTGGAAGAAAGAGCTAGATAAGAAATGGTAGTGTAAGCAAATAGCCCTGCAGAATAGAATACTTCACTTCATGTTAAAATTATCTGATGGAAGTAAAACATAGGAGTGAAATCATTCATGTTTAAGTTATTAAGAATTGGATTACAAGAAAATACAGTTTCAAACATAGAAATTAATAACAAAGATTAGATACTGAATTTAATATTAGTGTATTTTGGAGATCAGATTTGTGCCACAGCTTGAATCATTTAGTTTGTCTATTATATCCACTAGTTATAATCTGCTTAACACAACTGACAGATATTTGGGAAATAGCTCATATTATTATCAGTAAAACAAAATACATATTTTAAACTGTTTTAGAAAAAGCCTTCCTAATAGTGACTTCTGAACATTTCACAAAGCTTAATTTGTGACACAAAGTCTGGTATCACAAACCAAATACATTCAGTTGCAAATTCAAAGTCATTTAATTTTGTTACATAATAGTCATAGTGTAAATACCATTGCTTCTATTTTCTAACTGAGCAAGATCTAATATTGGGTTTTCTATGTGAATTATGAAAATCCCTTGAATACCTAAAATCCTACATTAATTTCTATGAATTATGCTATCCTGAAATAGTAAATGCTAGTTAGTATGTCAGCTGCTTTTTCAGATTCAAACACTATTACCTTTAAACTATCCCTAAATGTTAGATATAATTAAGACTGTTCAAATGTAAGGACCAATTATATTAATTTACAAACACTTATAATTTTTTCTGGCATAACAAAACATACACAGTAATATTTTTTCCTAGATATTAATGACTTCCTGTATATCTGATAGGAAATAATAGAATCACAATTTGAAAGGTTTATCAAACTTTTTTTTCATCAAGTGCTAGCCTTAAGTGCATTCATCTGTGAACTCATTTACTGTACGATTGTGAGTTTTAGCACTTCCTTTAATGTTGTGAAAATTGTAAAAATTCATTAAATCTTATTCTCAAGCTATCATCCTGTATTTGTAATTCATGAATTGTGAAGGTATTCTTTTTAAAGTAACAGAAGAATCTTTTCAATGGAATATATAAAAAAGAGGAAAAGTGTCTTGTGGTTCGATATGACAATATTAAGGAAAAATTGGTTAAAGTGGTCAGACCCTCTAATGACTGCAGTTAATTTGCTGAATGTCCATAGGCTACTGCTAGACCTAGTATAGTTTAGGGGCTTAGATTGTTATGAAAACATATATTTATAATAACATATCTCACTCATCTGTATCTGTGCCATAACCCACAGAATTCTAGACACAAGGATGATTATTTTCATGTTTCTTTCCAACTGTGCTCTTTGGCCAGTAGTAATGTTTAACAGGTTTTTGATGAAAACTAAAGTAACATTAATTTCATTTCAGTGAGCACTGAGTAATTGCCAAGAGTAAGACACACTGATCTTAAAGAAAAAATGAAAATGCCAAGAAGCAAACATCATAGTGGAACACAAACCTTTAAATTAGTTGATTGATGTGGAGATGAGTAAGGGAGAATAATTAGTTAAAAGATAATGGACAATTATTTATTAGCTCCAGAAGAATTGAGTTAAGGGTAATGAGAAGTCATTTTCCATCAGTGTCCTTGCCACCCACAGGATCACTGCCAACTGAACTCCAAAATAACCTTTTAAACCCAACCATTCCTCAACAACACCAGAACTATCCTCCCCCAGTTCCAACCTATTATCAGTTTTCAGTGAAACATAGCCAGTAACCCCCATCTGATCTTCCTGCATCCATTAATTCTTCCCCTTTCTAACACATTCTCTAGATTGTCAAGTGAGTTATCTTTCCTCTTCATCTTGATTGAAACCTACACATCCTCATTATTTGATATGTGGCTTCAACTTTCAGGGAAGTCTTTCCTGTCCTCCTTGACTTGGTTAATTTCCCCTAAAATGGGTTTCATTTTACAGTGAGCTTCTCTGTCATAGAACTTGTTATGTTTGTTTTTGATCAATATTAGTCTCCTCCACAGGACTATAATCTCAACAATGGCAAGGATCATTTTCAGGGTCAACTTTGTGCAACAAGTGTGCCTCACCATGGTTTAAACTCTCATTAGGTTTATTGTCAGGAGACAGAGTAACTAAATCAGGGCTTTATATATACGAGTATATGCAAAGGGTGCCAAAAAAAGTATATACATTTTAAGAAAGGAAAAAAAAAAAAACTATTAAAAGTGTAATACTCAATATATACCAATAACAAAAGATGAATACAAGTCACGTTTGACTTCTGCAATTACAAGAGGTGCTCAAAGTGGTTACCATCAGCGTCCAGACACTTCTGATGACGGCGAACTACTGCTTGAGCAACGTTGACCAAAATGTTACTTGTATACATTTTTTGACACCCCCAGTGTGTGTGTGTGTGTGTGTGTGTGTGTGTGTGTGTGTATAATGAAAAAATGAATGTGCATTAATTATCCCAGAACTGAAACATGTTGTCATTTATATAGGAATCCAGGCTAAATATTTTAACTTCCACAGAAAGAAATCTAAAAGAAAAATAAAAGTTCAAAACCATCAACTTTTATATATTGGTCTGAAATATGGTATCAAGCCCTACTAAAAATTCCCGAAGCCACGATATAAAGAAGTAAACAAATTAGCATTTGGCAAGTGGCAGTGAATGTATAGTTTGTTGAAAACTCTAGTTATTCTAGAGTGGTATAGAGAAAAAGGTGCTTCAGAAATAACAGTGGTAACCAAATAACGACATGGCCATAGAAGAAACAGGAGCAAAAATAGCAAGGAAACAAAGTGCTGACGTATGTATCAATGTTGCCAATGTTGTACCGTTACTTAGTGTTATGACAATGAGAGTTTTGGCTGCAGAGAAATACTCTTTTTAAATCTTGTTCTTAAATCTGTGAATAACCAACAATAACCAGAATTTACCAGTACTCAGTATTCCTTTAGAAAGAGATAAAGGAGGAAAAGTTGAACTAGTATCAAATAGTGTGTGTGTATGGGAGAGCAATAGTGGAAGACTGGGTTATTCATACCTTCTCAACTGCATTTCTTCAAATTGATGGTCTCAAACAATAAAAAGTATAGTTTTCTTATGGAGATAATATTTCACAGATATGCACATCTAAATTTCTAAGTATACATCTAAATATATATCTAAATATGATATGTATAATTTATCCCACCAAAAAATCCACAGACCCATAAAATATCACATTGTATTTATTTTCTCAATATCAGTCATTATTGAAGATCTCTACACCTAAACTGGCCACTTGACTAAGGAACAAAGCAGAGTGAAGACAGCAGAGAAAATGTAGGCACTATCAAAAAAGGTAAACTTAGCAAGATGTGGCCTCTAATAATTCTCATAGAGGCCAGTAGAAATAAAATACAAAGAGGACTGTCAGATTTCTCCCCAAATGATAAGAGAATAAGATCCTATCAAATAATATCAAACTGATTATC
Source organism: Rhinolophus sinicus (assembly GCF_036562045.2). Classification (NCBI taxonomy): domain Eukaryota; kingdom Metazoa; phylum Chordata; class Mammalia; order Chiroptera; family Rhinolophidae; genus Rhinolophus; species Rhinolophus sinicus. The sequence continues at coordinate 32,231,131 of NC_133754.1, forward strand.
ACAGGAGATGTGAGAATGCATAATGCAAATATAGGAGATAGTCTAAGGATGATTACTAATATTAGAAAGAGAGATGCATTGAGGTGATAATCAACAATGTGGCAATGTGTTGTATTGATATAGGACATAGTAATAAAATGGTCATAGGACACAACCATGCACAGAACTCAATTAGGTTCCAAGAAGGAAACAGCCATAAAAGACTGATAGGTTCATTAGCCTAATAACAGAGAGATAAGGAAAGGGAAAAAAAAAGAAAGGGAGAGAGGAAAATTAGTAGCTGGAAGTGGAAATGAGTAGCTGGAAGGGACAGTATACAGAGTTCAAAAAGGTTAGAACAGAAGAAAGCTCAGTGGATTTCTTAACTAGAAAATGGGAAGCAAATTTCTACCATGTATTGAAGTAGAAGCTTTCTGAAGACAATTTTACTTTCTATCTCAGAAAAATGGCTCTTGTGGTGAATATGGTAGACATTTTGGGGATAATGTTAAGGAATGTGGATATGATAGATAAGCACAGGGTAAGTGGCATATTCTTCATGTATGAGTGTGTATTAGACTCTTGATGGCTTTTGGTTTTATATTCTAGCACAGAAATGGGTTAATCACTGAAGCGTCATCCTAGCCAATATTCACAAACCTATGATGTGAACAAATGTGGATTTGGACTAATAAATGAATATTTTCAAAGCCCTGCTGAACTAGCAACAATTGTCTTAAAGAAATGGCTTAAGCAACTGCAGGCCTCAGTTGTCATTATTTGTAATGTTGTTCCCAGAAGCAATAACATTTTCAAGCATTATATTGGCAGTTATACCCAGATCATTAAAAAATAAAAACAAAAATAAAATAAGAAACCTCACTAGAAACAAAATACGTAGATAAAATGATAGTTTCATTCTGTATAGCTTAGTTGTTTGAATTCCTAATATAAACTATTTTAAAAGGTAATTGGTTCGTTTTGGGCATAGTTCACATGTTACTTTAACAAAGAGTTGTATGTTTAAGCCATAGTAAATGTGACCAAGAATTGTTAGTAAAACGTATGTGTATTTTATGCTAAGGCTCATCAGCTTTTTCTTTAATCCAGTAAACTAGATAAGAGTTGTTCATTTACTAATTGGAGAAGATAATAAATTTGTTTACAGGGCAACACTTGGAATGAAGAGGGAAAAGAGAAAAAGCGAAGGTTTAAACAGATGTGAAAATGTTAAAAGTTCAATACTATATTGTGCAAAGTAATAAAAATATTGAAAGTGGACAGAAAAATTAGGTGAGCATAATGTTCCAGGAAAATAATGGCGTAATGCTTCATGTTCTCAAGGGACCTAATTATGAGCTATTCTAAATAGAATACCTCAAATATTGACAGGTAGGCTGTTTATATTTGGTTCTTAATTAAAGACTCTTCCCTTACAGGCCTTAAAAGGTTTATCAAAAACATCTTTCTATTTTAACAAGCATACTGTGAAGCCACATGTAGGGAGGCAAAAATAAATGAATACAGAAAAGGAGTTTAAATATGTTCGTAGACTGGAAAAGAAACTTTTCTGTAACTTTCAAGGAAAAAAAAATCATTTATCTGTCTAGGTTTCCAGTAATATTTTTTATGTTTCCCATATTGCACATAAAGATCAATCATATATTTTTAAACTCTCAGAACTGCATCTATGGCAGTAACTTTTATCAAAAATTGCAATCTTGGGATAAACCTTATGAAAGCAGTTTCACTCTTCAGTTGTTTTGATGAATGCTTTTAATTCAATTTCCATGCAGAAGGTCCTAAATATTTTTAATATATGTGGTACATGAAAGTAAATAAGAAATGGACAATTTTCTAATTGTATTTTGTTCATTCTAGCAATAATATGATGTTTCAATAGTGTGTTATGAAAGAAAGGGTATAACACTAACAACCTGGGTGGAATATAGTAACTTAACTTCATGAGGGATTCAGGGGCAAGGAATAGGAATACTAGCAATGGAAAAAAACTGTACTACATTTGAGCCTCAGACAAGTTGTTACATTCTGTGAGTAGCTTTGCTACCGACCTTTTTGGTGTATTATTTAACTTTCATGTAAACAACAATTAATATATTTATATCCCCATTATATATAGGCCAGAATTGGAACCATCTGTTGAGCTAACTCTTCCTGGGGAAAGCTCTCTCGCAAAAGTATAATTCAGCAAAGCAGTCATTCTAGTTGATTTCTTCTAAATGTACTAAGCATTATTTGATTGGTTTGCAAGAATTCTGATTGTTTTCATGGCTGCTATTAAAAGCATATTACTGTCATATAGTCCCAGTGTTAAAGCCTATATTTCAAGCAATTGAAGAATTTTCACCAAATTATTACATGTTCTAAAGAAAAGACAAAATCCAGAGCTATGTACCTGTAGAAGAATTAAATCATTTCAAATAGTGACTCTCTTTGCTCTTCACTGCATATGTCTTTCCAAGGTTCTTTTAGTGTGGTGACATTTGGCAGAAATGAGACCAGTAGAATCCAAACATTCTACTCTCAAATTTTTTCCTTTAAATGTTAATGTGTTTTCCAGCCATTTCTTATCATTTCATTCATATTGAAAATGAAAGGCAAAATTTTCTTGATTTCTCTGCCAAAAGGATCTAATTTTAAGTATTTAATCTCTGAATGTATGCTACTTTCCTAATGTAAAAATAGAATTAGAATCATAAAAACAAAATGGTCAAAGACCTTTGAAAGTCAATAAACTTGCCTGCCTATTTCAAATAAGTTGGCCTCTTAACAAAATTGGGCACATACCTACGTTCTTTTAAAGAAAATATTTTCAGAGCAAACAAAATCCCTGAAAAATAATCCCTTAGAAATGTCTTTTCCCTTTTTAAGCCACTCTAAACTATTGGCTGGCAAGATTGGCAAAATGTTTTCATCAAGATTCACATAAAAAAAACAAAAATCAAAAATATTAATATATTAAAAAAAATCAAATACCAGTTCCTCTGTCTCTGTCGCTCTCTTTCACACACACACACACACACACACACACACACACACACACGCACATTCTCTAAGATGTATTCTGATATTTCCCCTTCTCTTTCATGTTCCACTGTTCTCACATTAACTAGATATAGTAATAGTATACTTTGAATATTACCTCTTTAACCAATGGAAGGTAATTTGGCTTTTTTTAAATTGATAGATGATATAGATATAGAGATATAGAGATAGAGATAGAGATAGAGATAGAGATAGAGATAGAGATAGAGATAGAGATAGAGATAGAGATGTAGACATAGATATATTCACATCTTGAGTAGTGAACCTAATAGCTCTATGCCAATCTCAGTTTTTATAGCTAACATGATTATGCTTAATGGAATATGCTCATACACAAGGTGGCAGACATAAGAAACAAAAAGGACTCCTTTTCGTCCATTTAGTTTGTACAGACTAGTATCTGGAATTTTTCTGAAGTTGGCTTTGAAGAGTAACATTGGACAAGGGGGATGTTGAGTGTGTCTTTAACCACAAAATGCATGTATGCTATATTGTTTTCTCTTTCAATAAACTTGCAACATCCTTCTTGGTACATTCAGAATCAGTTACTCTAAAATCAACAAAATAAGTGAATGAAGTCTGACTTACATTTTAAGCTGTGTGTTGTTTGTGTGTGTTTGCTTTAACTTACCAACTTTGTTAGAATTTATATCGTTAAGAGATATAAACCAAACAAATGCATGAATGTTTTGATTGAACATTTATTATTTGATACCACAGGATAAATTATGGACTTAACAGTGGTATGTTCTTTCGGAAGTGATACCACAGTGAAATAATAATTCAAACACTCACAGAATATTTATACACTACACAGTAAAGTTACTTATTTTTCATACTTCTTTCTTTACCTTGCCCTATGTTTAATCTTAAGAAATGATGTTTATTTACCCAATGTTACAAGGCTACTTTTTTTTGAGGGTAGAGTTGAAATTTACCAATTAGAAATTCCCATCCTGTATTTCCTAGAAATATGGTAACCTTATTAGAAGACTATAATACATATTAATTTACTTGAATATAATTAACTGCAGCCCATTTTTTCCCCTTTAAACAAAAGCTTACAAAAGGAAAAAAAAAATATGTGACAGGAAAAAGTCAGAGTATGGATATTTTTGTGCCATGTTGTCTGAAATGTGATTTGCAGGTTCGTAGTGCAATTTTTTCAATCTAAGCAAAAATTACGATTAATGGCTTAGGAGATGAACTATTTACCTTATTTATGCCATTGCTCAGATATTATTTATTTAATATGTTCATCAAAACTATTTTTTAAAGTGTTCACCTTTCTTTGCATAAGTTCATTTCCCAAGATAGTGTGAAGGTACAATCAAACATATTTTCAATTTCTTGTAAAATAAAAATTCATTTACTACTTATACAATTTGAGTTTTCCTATTAAGATCATCATCTTAATAATAATTTTTCTCATGGACAACAATATCAAAGATAATATTATATAATCTGACCATTTAACATTTTCAAAGCATGTGAACTTTCAATGTTGGAATGCATTTTTTCTTCAGACACGGTGTTCTACTTTCTATGACACACAAAAATACTTGGCATATGCATAACCAATAGGTCAATTTCCTTAGAGTCATCAGATAAAATCAATTGAAATATATATATTTTAAAAAATTAAATTAATTAAAAATAGAATTAAATTATCCTTTTAATAAAAGCTGCACAGTACATAGAACAGTAACAGGTCTGCCTCACTGCCATGGGCAGGTACACCTAGGGATAGCATCATTTTTTATTTAATATTGCTCTTTTGGGTTTCCATGACACACATGTTGATGGGCAACAGAAGTGAGGTTGTGAGAAAAATTGAGCAGCCAGTAATCTGAATCTTCTCACTAAAGAAATGTGCCTGCATGTGTACCACTCTTGTTCTCGCTCACCTGGCCCATTCTCCAATTCTGCCTCCAGTCTCTGTTAATGGCAGAGCCGCCCTTACCTCAGCTAACCCAGCTTTGCCCCACAGATTGTCTTGGGCAAGAAGTACCTTTACCCAGTGGCACTTGTCCCAGTTTCCCATACCATGCTATAAGATAGGAAGGTGACTGCGTCATTCTCAGAAGGAGATCTTTGGGTCACTCTCCTTAGCTTCTTATCTGAACCAAGTCAACACTCTTTTGCCATGAGTTGGTTGAAAAGAGCCCTGCCACTGCCTTTCAAGGAGCAAGTGGGGGTGATGGGGTCTTTTTTCCTCTTGCTGTCCTCTGAGTAGTTGGGCTTGTGTCCTGGCAGACGTCTAATACTTCCTCCCCCATATTTTTGCACCAAACTCTAGATGCTTTATCTGTGGTTGCTTTTTTCTGAATCTCTGCCTCACCATTTTATTCTACTAGCTGTTTCATTTCATATTGCTTATGGACTATTTATGGAAGGAGAGGAACTGAAAATAAATCGATAAATATATATTTTCAAAATAAAATGAAAAATTTAATGAAGTATTACCACTTTTTATGAAGATAAAACCTCAGTTATAAAAAATTATAAAAAATTATGAATTAATTTTTATACTTGTAGCTGAGGGTCAATCTATCCATTTTCATTCACAAAGACTTGCTTTATTTTTGTCTTCCTTTAATCTTTTACTATCCAGTTAAAGTCCTAGTAGTCTCATGCTGTTTCAGCCTACATTGATATCCCTTTTTCTAGTTTCTTATAGTCCTTGCTGATTGATTTTGTATTATTGTATTTCAATATATGTTGTAATTAGGTAAATTAAGAATTATTCAAAAGTATGTCAATCTGAAATTTAATGAAATTTTATTTTACATTTTCTTTCATTTTGCATGATTTTTCCTTTTCAATTGTTACTGATATTGCTAAATAGTAATGCTTACTGTCATGAGCCTTTAATGAGGAAATTTTCCCCAAAGCTAATATTAGTCAACATTAGAACACATGGTGCATCTTGAACTTTGGCATCAAAAGAAATTAATACTTTACCCTGAATGACATCTCTAATCATTATCAGGCAGGAAATTTCTAGTTTTATTGCTCTCTGTGTGAACTGTGGCAATGAATTACTAAATCATGGTCACCTCAGGTTATGTCTTCTTCTTTTTTTTTTTTTTTTTTTCTTTAGAACAACAAGTTAAGCAACTCAGTTTAAATTATATGTCATTCTAATTGGAACTGGAGAGCAATTAACTTTTGTGTGGCAAAATGTCAAGTACTTATTTTTAACTCATCAAATGGAATTTGTCAAGAGAAGTCTGTCTATAGCTTCATATAAATTACAATTGTTGCAATAGGTCTCTGTTTCAATTAGCTTATGAATGACTTTATTGCTGAGGATAACAAGCAGGAAATTCAAGAAGCAACAATTGTGTTTTGCTACTTGACAAGAGAATCACTTTTTAAAAGTCAAGATCAGTGCAAGTTTCAATTGAAATAGATTTCCCCCATTTTATAAAAATGTATAAAATGTTCAAGTTGTATCTTTCTCACTTTAGCACCGATTTCCATGCATTTAAATTAATGAAAACTATTATATTTATACATATAAATATTGTTAAAAAACAAATTCAGTTGAGTGAATTGAAAGCTCGAATTGGCTTTATTCACTAATTCATGAATTGGGCAGCATCTCGTCTAGAAAATAGAAAGGAGCTCCGAGGTGGTATACAAAATGTAAGATTTTACAGGCAGAAGAGAATGGGACAAGGAAGTTACTGGCAAACAATGGATTATTTCAGGCAAGGTCACCATTGTTTGGGGGAAGGTGGAGGTCTATCAGGCAGATTACCTCACTAGTGTTTATCAAGAAACTGCAGATTGATTGGTTAAAACTCAAATTCCTGGGAGAGGCCAGAACTGCAATTGAGTTAGCTATTATATTAAGTCTTGGTTTATTGATGTGGGGCTTAGCACAAGAGACTGCACTCAGGGCCTGCTGTTTCTTTGTGTGTGTATATATATCTATATCTATATCTATATATCTATATCTATATCTATATCTATATCTATATCTATATCTATATCATCTATATCTATATCTACACATATATACATATATATGTATATATATAGAAATATAAATACACCATGTATATAATATACCATATTATACCATAAATATTATAGTTCATAAAACAGCTCTGTATGTCTAATACAGAACTGAATGACAGTCAAGAAATTGCTTAAGCAGAATGTATGTCATATTTCTCCACATGCATAATTGGATAATTTCCTAGCTCCATGCAAATTATAATTCAAATCAACTTTTTAGAAAACTAGATCTCCCCTCCCTTCCTCCTTCCCTCCCTCCTGCCTGCCCTCCCTTCTTTCTTTGCTGTCTTTTTCTCTCTGTGTCCATTTTTTCTCACATAATATAATCTAAAAAATTCTAAAGTATTGAATTTTAGTGATATTTTAGAAAAATACTGAGAAGTTAATTAAAGAAAGTTTTCTAAAATAAGGCATGTCATAAGATAACACAGAAATGTAGTAGGAAAGTACCACCAGCCAAATTCCAGACGTATTTAATAATCGGAAGAGAAGTTTGATTTAAAATTGAAAATGCACATATGAAAACCAGAGCATGTGGCTTTATGTTTGTATACAAATAGGCGCAACTGCGGATGACTTATTATAGATTAATACCACATATATATTAGAGAGGCGAAATTAGAAAATGTGTCCATTCTTGTTAAATGCTCTTTCATATTTTTGATGAATAGTTTTACATTGTTATTTTAATAAGTTACGATACGAAAATGTGTACTTTATAGCTATTAGTTAATTTAATTTATATTTAATTATAACTATTGTGGTCCAGTAAATAGTGCAACATTTTGGGGCATGTAATTTAATCCACTTACTTTAAAAAATATATGGAAAATCTTCCAATCATTAATTCAATGACTATACATATCACCATCTTTTGGCAAATTATCTGTAAGGGTTAGCAGTTAACCAAAAGTTTAGGCCCCTACCCCCTAGCAGAATGGATATTTAATAATAAATTTTACAGTTTATGTACTGATTACAAGTGTGGTGTGCTATTTAATAGAGAAGTTCACATTTATAAAACAGTTTATAATAGGTATATGATGTTGTTTTAAAGGTCAGTGAAAATTTCCCTGAAGAACAGTTGTTTTAATTGAGATCTCAAGAATGCATAAGAGTTACTTTTAAAATGATAGTGATGAATTGGGGAAGAGAGGTTGCATGTAAAACAATCCAGGAAAAAGAAATGTGAGGAACAAAATCCCCAAGGGGTGAAAATACTGCATTCATTACAGGAATTGATAGAAAATCAATATGGTGGTCGAGTGCTTGTCAATTACTGATAGATTGATGCTAGAATAGACCAGAGAAACAGAAGCCAATTATTCTGGGTATTGTAGGCCAGGTTAATAATTTTGTCTCTTTGCAGTAGAACAATGGGTGGAAAATATCTAAAATTTCAGGTTTGTCAGAATTCTTCTTGATGTAACTGATTTACAGCTCAACTAAGACTAAGCATAAAGGGGAGTTTAATGATTCACATTACTGAAAAAATCTGTGATTTATAGATGACTATGAAAGACTGAATATACAAATAGACAGGAGTCACCATATATAAAAATAAACATCAGACCCACATGCTGCAGCAACCTTCCCAGAAAGCCAACACTATTATCAATAGTAACCAGCCCAGGAAGCCAGCCTGCTATAAATCAGATTTGCAGGAATCCAGATTGCTATCTCTACTGACAATCAAGGAAGCCAAATAGTAATTCCTATAACAATTGGTCCAAAATGATCAGGATTTTATGAGTCACTGGCAGCTTCCCTATTTTTTGTCCCCATTTCCAATTTAGAATCAAACAAAGAAAGCCAAACGTTCATCCCTATCCAATCACATAGAGTGCTTCATTCCTAGTCAGCCAGTGTGTAGTTAGCCTGCAACCAGGACATAGCTTAAGCCTTCCCTTTTTCCCACTATGAAGCTTTCTCACTTCTCTGCCTGCCTTTGAGTCTCTGTCAAAATTCAAGTGATGGTGGACAACATGTTTGCTTATAGCAAGTTTGAATAAGCAGCCTTTGCCTGTTCTTATCTGATTGATCTTTATTTATTTACACAACTGGATACAGGAACTCACGTAATCTGTTTCCTTCTTCTTTTCTCCATATTTCCATGTCTCTAGTCAACTTTCTTCTATTTTATTTTTTCTCAAGACATAGATGTCCACAAGCAAGTTAAGGCTTATATCATCCTACAGGTAGAAATCATAGACAAAAAGTAAATACTTCTATATAGAAAGACCCAAGAACATGCCTGGGTGATCACAGTCCCAAATAGGGCACGGATTCATTTTTGAACCAATAACAGTCTCCCAAGCAAGTTCATATGATTATTCATGTTATATCTAGAGGGAAAATGATGCCTAATTTCATTTGCATTTTAGGTAAACAATAAGTAATTTAAAATGTATATAAGCATGGTCCATGGAATAATATATAAAAAATATTTTATGTTTAGCTCAAATTCAAATTACGTGGGCATCCAATATATATGTATTGGCAACCTTACTCATAGGATATGAAGGCAAAGACATCATAATCCATGTAACAGGCTGTGAGTCTGTGCAGGGACAAATCCAGAAAGAAAACGTGTTAAACTGAAAAGAAGTAATTGATGCCCTTAAAATTTTTAAACAAGAGAATATCCTCAGATTTGAAATTTGAAAGCATACTGCTGGTTGCAGAGAAACTAGAGGGAACAGGAGAGAATATAGGATATTAATGGGGCGGGTGTAGTAGCAAATGATGAAATGTAGGTTGTTTTAACAGGAACAACGGCACAGGGATGAATACAAATATGTCAGACAAGTGGGGCAGTAGAAGCAATAAAAATCTGTTATTGTCATGTAAGACTACAATTAAACGATGAGAATCCAAAAGAATTTAGTAAGTGTACTGGATGCAACATCACAATTTCAATCTTATGAAGTAACTATAAACAATTAAAAAGTGAAGTTTAAAAATAGAACATTTAGGGTAACATCATAATCACCCCATGATTAAAAATAAATAAAAGTTGGTTATGATGTCTCCCTCAGTCAGATATAAAGCTGCTGTGAGTAAATAGAGAATACCTTAATAAATGCAGGCATATAGCCCATTTGTTGATGAGCAAAATCAATATTATAAAGTTGACATGTCCCCCGAAATTTACATATAAATATGATGCAATTCCAAACAAAATCTAAACAGGTGTTTTTAGGAGAAAATGTAAAAGTTGGTTCTAAAATGAATATGGAAATATAAGAGGCAAATATAGCCAAGGCGATCTTGAGAAAGTACACAGTGGTTGAATAGACTGACTCTGCTGGGTTTTAAGACATATATTAAGGTTAAAGTAGTTCAGAGAATTGGTATTGACACATGGATAAACAAGTAGGCCCATGAAACAGAATAGAGTCCTGAAGCAGGACCAAGTACATATGGCTACATTGTTTGAAACAAGCTAGCCTCACAGAACACAGTTAGGATCATTCTTTTCTATGTAGGGTTCTGGTTCAATACTAGTTCAATAAAGGATCCGGTATCCATATGAAAAGCATGAAAAAATTGACCTTTGCTGCACCACAAAATCAAAAACAATAACCTGGTCTGCAGATTTATATGCAAAACAAAAAAGAAGTGTGTTCTGTGTGTGTTTGTCCGTGTATTTCCTTTCTTACAATGAAAAAGAAGAAAGAACTCCTACACACACACACACACACACGTACACACAGATACATCTCATAGCGAAACTGAGTGAAATAAACCATACCAACAAACATATTCGTATAATTCAATTACATAAAAGTAAAAAATAGGCCAGACTAAGCTATGATGCTAAAATTCAAGATAGTGACAAATAGGGACCAGGCAGTGTCCCAGCTATTATCTATGCCAGTCATCTATTGCTACATCGTATGATGTTTCAAAGAGGCTTCTTATTTTTCTTTATTTTCTGGTGTCAGGAGCTTAGGAACTTGACCAGGTGGTTCAACATTACCTCAGCTGTGTTGGCTAGGTGGAAGATCTACTTTCCAGATGTTTCCTTTACTAAGTTTTCCTTGCCCACCCCCACTTCCATTATGTCTCATTCTCTATGAGCTTTTTACATAGCTTTGACTTTTTATAGTATGCTTCTCTCAACGTAATCAAACCTTTTAAATGACAGTGGGCTTCCAAGAATAATCTTCCAAAAGATAAGGAACATGAGCTGCAACTCTCTTATGTCCTGGACCCAGAAGCTGGCACCAGCTTTATTTCTGCCATATTATATTGGTCAATAATGATAGATATCTCCCAAATTGAAAGAGAAGATATTTATTAACAGAAGAAGAAGAAAAGAAAAAATAATCGTTTTTCTTTTTAATCTACCACAGTTTGTAGCAACTTGGAAGAAACATGAAAGATGTTCTAAGATGTCATTAATAACTTATTTTTTCATTGGAGTAATAGTTACATAAGTTTGTTTGATTTGTTATCAATCATCCAGCTGTAGACTTAAAATATGTGTTGTGTGTATACATGTGTGTACTATATTTTAAGTTTGAAAGTTTAAAAAAGAGGTGCTAGATGAAGTTAATTTTAATGAAAAAAATATTTGATGGAAAATTTGATCAGGTTAAAAACTAATTTTATGTATGAAGTGGTAAGAAAGATTAAACTATTCACTGAATATTCAATGTTACCAATATTTCAGGCACTTTTCAAAGACCTAGACATTTTAAAGATGAGAGAGAGAGAGAGATAATATAAAATTTCCAAGAAATCTAGAGAACACGGAATCAAACAGGAGATAAGAATTGATTCTAGTTTCAGGTGTGGTGGCAAGAAGTTGAATGAATTATAACATCTATGAATAAGGAAACAAGATTTGAAATAATGGCTAAAGTCAAAAATTTGGCAAAATATGTAATTGTATAGATTTGAGAAGTTCATAGGACCTATTCAATGACATTTAGTGTAGGCACCTCATAAAAAAAAAAAAAAAAAAATTGAAAAACAGTGACAAGAGAAAATCTTGAAAGCAGGAAGAAAAAAAATAACATTATCTAAGAGGAATAATCTATTGACGACTGCGACTTCTAATAAAAAGCCACAGCATAGAAAACAATGTAAAATGTCTTTAAAGTACTAAAAGAAAACAAAACAAAACACAAATGCCCAAATGCTATATCCAGTAAAATATATTTCAATAATAAAAATGAAATAGATACATTTCCTGATAAAGTAAGCCTAATATATATTCTTAGGCTTACTTTATCAGAAAATACATGTATTTCATGTATGTATATACATATATGTATATATGTACACATACATGTGTGTATACACACACACACACACACAGAGGGTGCCAAAAAAGTAAACACATTTTTAGAGAGGAAAAAAATATATTAAAGTTGTAATGCTCAATATATATCAATTACAAAAGATGAATACAAGTCACTTATGACTGCTGCGATTACAAGAGGTGCTCAAAGTGGTTCCCATCCACGTCCAGACACTTCTGATTATGGTGAACTACTGCTTGAACAACGTTAACCAAAGTGTCCACTTGTATACATTTTTTTGGTACCCCCAGTGTGTGTGTGTGTGTGTGTGTGTATGTATATATATGTGTATATATGTATATATGTATGTATATGTATATATGTATATATATGTATATATGTATGTATATATGTATATATATATATACATATATATGTATATATATATATACATATATATATATATATATATATATGATCACCATATACGCACTCATGGTGAAGGAAGTTCTTTCGTCTGAATGGACATCAGGGATAAACTCATTTTTTTTTTTAAATGAGTGGTGAGCACTGTGCAGGTAAATAGTCAGGTACATAGGAAAGACTAAGTTTTCTTTTATTATCTTTAAAGTATGCATAGCTACTGAAAGCAAAAATTACAACATTGTGTGGTTCATAATCTTTATAGATTTAATATGTACGATAACTATAACATGAAAGGGATCTATATAAACAAAAATTTTCTATGTACTCATATTGTGTAAAGTGGTATAATATTACCTCTAAGTGGACTGTGAAAAAATCGGGATACACAACATGATCTCTGGAACACCACAAAAATATGTAAGTAGTGATAGGTATGTAAGGATACATAGCTAAAAACAACAGATATGGCAAAATTGAATTCTAAGAAATTCAAAATATTAAAAAAACAGATGAGGAACAGAAGAGCAAAAGTTAAGAAAGTTAATAATGCATTACTAGAATGGCTAAAATTTAAACAAAATAGAACTCTGGGTAATGTGTTAGAAAATATACAAGATTACTAGTGTAATGGTATTATTATAGGAGTATAAATTATAGGCACTTTGGAAACTTATTAGGTATTGGCTATTAAAGATATATATATATATATATATATATATATATATATATATATCAATATCTACACCCTATGGCTCAAAAAATTCTTTCTCAGACACACCACGTATGACAATTAAGTTCGCAGACTTGTTCCAGCAATGTTGCTAACCTTTTTTGATATCAGAGGGATCATTCATTATGAGTTTGTACCACCTGGACAGACAATTAACCAAGTGCTGAAAAGGCTGCATGGAAAAGTTAGACCACCTGACCTTTTCACCAACAATTTATGGCTCTTGCATCACTACAATGTGCGAGCTCACCGGGCACTGTCGGTGAGGGAGTTTTTAGCAAGTAAACAAATAACTATATTGGAACACCCTGTCTACTCACCTGATCTAGACCCCAATGAGTTATTTCTTTACCTGAAGATAAAGGAAACATTGAAAGAAGACATTTAGATGACATTTAAGACATCAAGTGTAATAGGATGACAGCTCTGATGGCCATTCCAGAAAAAGAGTTCCAAAATTGCTTTGAAGGGTGGACTAGGTGGGGTGACCGTAGTGATATTCAGCAATGCAGTATATAGAACTTTTTCTAGGATGAGTTTGCCAATGTAACTGTCTGACCTTGTATATCTAAGATAAATAAATATATGTTGTTTACCAAAATCCCCACACAGCGATGTTCAAAGCAAAATTCAGACAGCCTCAAAGTGGAAACATTCAAATCCCTATTGCTAAAAAATCAGAAATAGCAAAATTAAAACTACTAGATCAATACAGTAAGTATTTAGTAAGAGTTTATTTTGCGTTAAGAGCAGTTTGTGAACTAAGAGCTTTCACACTGGAACTTGATTTGAAGCTCAGAGGCATGGCATTACATGGTGGCTTATAAAGTGAAAATGAGGAAGTTTAACCTTTACAATGATTGTTTATTAAAATGGAGGTTTTCAGACAGCACGGGATTAGTTAAAAGTGATTATTTTACACCACCTTTTAGAAAGATGACTTACATTTCTTTATGATTATTAGACGCATTTATAAGAAATAAGTTAAGCTAAGTTTCACTTATGTTCATGGAATAAGCTAGATTTAGTTTTGCTTCTGTGGTTTAAATGGCTTTGTCTGCTCAGAGATTTCTCAAATCTGGTCTCCATTTTGTATTAATTTTAACACTAACAATAGTAGAATAGATTAAAACAATAACTGAGGTTTATTCTTACAATTAATGTGATTCTGAATATAAAAGATCATCGTAGATGACTCTCACAACATAATATTGCCTCAATAAAGCCAGACACAAAAGGGAACATATTAGGCTTACTGCATTTATAAAAATGTTCAACATAGGAGAGTAGCTAGTGCTGAGGGAAGGTAATAACAAAGAAAGGACAAATGAACATGTACAGGGTGAATAGAAGTAGGTACACAGTGTTTTAATTTTGTAAAAGATCTTTGAACTGTATACTTAATATATGTGCACTTTATAATCTTTATGATACACTTAAATACAAAGCTTTTGGAAATATATCATCACCACTAGGTATAAAAGTATCTTGTAATATAATTTCTCATTACTCTTGATACAACAGTGAAGTAGTTCTTGTGAGGTGTTTTTCAGGGAAACTATTGAAGATATGAAGGTTAGTTAATAGTAAAAAAAAAAAAACGTTATGGAATAAAATCAGCAAAAAGGGGTCAGTTTAGCAGACTTATTGTAATTATGCAATAAAGCGGAAAATTATGCAACTTAGATACATAGCCAATAAAGAGACCCCATACATAATTTACTAAACTACACATTTAGTGAAAGATAGGCAGAAAAATAGACTTTTTTTGTCCCACTTATCACTTAAAATACAAACATTTGTTAAGAGCCTCCTATTTTCTTGCAAGTATCCTAGATGCTATAGATACAACCATTTTTAAAAATGGCTTTATTCTATCACTCAGTGTCTGGGTATATCTACCACAGTCATATCTTACATATGACACCTGTTTTTCTAGTGCCCTATTTACTTAGTCTTTATCTTCCTAGACATCATGATGGTCCTATGTTGGGTAAGGAAAGATCATTATATCACTCATCATTTTAAAGTGTGTTTTTTTTTTTCTTTCTTTTTTCTTTTTTTTTCTCCTCTGATGAAAATATTTTCTCTTCTATTAACTTGGCACCTCTTCTTTGTATTTCCTTGAAGGAAAAAAAAAAGTGTCTCTCGCATTGCTAAAACACCCCTGCAATAAATTCATAACACATAAATCTTGTTGTAGAATCTCTAATGAAACCACACCCCAGGTAATCATGCTGGTCTCTGACATGAGCCCAGCAGCATAGGGTCCAATTCTAACTCTTAGATCTTGGATAAACATCTGTTTGTGCACTGTTCTCAGCTGTTGACTCCCTATCTAGTCCTCCTCTATGAGTAGACCCAATCCTTCCAAGTAAAGATAAGAGGGAGGACCTTCTGAGTCAAAAGCTGCTTCAACTACTCTGAACTCCGTCTACAGTTCGGGAGAAGAGGCATCCATGTCTTCCCAACTTCACATTTCTAATATCTAAGGTTTGACTTCTGAAAAATGATGTAGGAGAAGCCTAAGGGAGAAAATTTCATCATACATTACACGATGGATAGATTTAAGATTACACCGACTAAAACCTTCCCATGGAGGAGACACAAGGAGACACAAGACTTGGAAGATCTCTTTTGGCCCATAGGTTTTAGTTAACAGATTTATGAACATAAGTTGCATTCCTCTTCTATAGGATGGCATGATTTTATGTGGAAAACTCTACCCAACCTTTTCTACATTCTTTCTCTGAAGGTGCAGCTAACTAGGTCATAAATAGCCTTGCTCTAACTATAATTTTCTTTTATTTGCATGATGTTTTTCTCATTGCCATTTCATTACCAAGACATTGAGGATTGGGATATGGCCACCTTGGCCCAGTCTCTAACTCTATCTGATAGAAATAACAGTAGGATCTTGGCAACCCACATTTGTGTAGTTTAAAACAAACCAAACTACCCCCCACCTATTTTCTCCCTTCATAGCCTCACTTTTATTATCTTTCTCTCATTTCCCCCCACTTTTTTCTCGTTGTGTCTTGTGGATCTGCGACAATTTTTCCAAAAAGTGTTCCTTTAAGTTTTTCTGTTTCCAGTAGGTAAACATGATACCTTTCCATTGTCCTATTGCTTGTATTCCTCACTTACAAACAATCCTCCTTAAGCAACAACAACAATTTTATGTGATACTCTATTCCTAAATTACACTTATATTTAATATGACATTTATGTCTTAAAATAGAACATTTTACAAGCAAATCTGTCCTTTAAAATCAAGTATAAATTTAAAATGAGTAATTTTAGTCACTCATTGATGAGTCATTCAGTCACTCAGCGGCCTACAAGAAAATATTCAAATGGAATAAAAGTATATAAAGTTGAATAAAATAAATTCAGTCAAACTAGATACCATGTTTCCCCCAAAATAAGACCAGGTCTTATATTAGGTTTGCTCCAAAAGACTCATTAGGGCTTACGTTTAGGAGATGTTATCCAAAAAATCATGCTGGGGCTTATTTTCCGGTTAGGTCTTATTTTCAGGGAAACACAGTACACAGTTCTAGCTCACATTCACTTTGTGTTTATGTTTGTCTATAATTGTGATTCATTATGTGCAATCAGGTGTCATCCAATTGCCCAATTACACTGACATTCTCAGGCACTGCTATTCACTTCCACAAAAGAGATTTTCCATGTTCCTACTATAATTAATTACAACATTTCATGTGGATTTAGAAGATATTTTCATTTCATTAAAGCTTAGATTGAGTTGGAGGCCACCGTTCTGGAAACTGCAAAATTAACTGTGGCTTTCTTAACTATTGAGATGGTGAACTAGCCAGTCTTTTCTAGAAAATGCTGTGGATAGATATATTATTGGGACTATTTCACAATAATCAAGCAAGTAGGTCAAAGATACATACTTCAACACCTGAATGAATATTCAAAAAGGTATAAACAATCCATGTTTTTTCTCCTCTGCTGATGGATTTCATACAAAAAATATTGTTGTTAAACTTTTCAAAAATAACTTTTATTAAAAGAGATTTCAATAACTACACCCTATATTCACATCATGTATCTTAATTTAGTTTGTAATCTGTCAAAAACTTCAAATCAGTTTGCTAAAACAGCCCTAAGAGGTAAAGAACAGTGAAGATAAATATATTACATTTATACATTTTTTAAAATATTTTATTTTTTAATCTTAGAGTGGACTTGAGTCTTATACTTTCAGATTAAATGCTGAAGACAAAATAGAGAATAATAGAATAAATAGGTCATTTGACCTTTGTTTTCTTATTAAGAACTTTATGTTCTCTTGATGCTCCATAAAATGTAGCCTAATAAGTTTTAATCCATTAACAACTAAATAACTATCTAGAAATTTCATTTATTTCTAATAAATTACCCTGCATTTTTTCTGCCAGTCAAAAAAAAAAACGCAATATTTTTATCTGGCATTTATAGGAAAATGTTTCCTTTAGCGTTAAAAGTATTTACAGTTTTTCATTATCATAACACTTAAGGAATATAAAATAATGAGATTAGAGCCAGAAGAAGAAATTAAATGTTATTATCCAGTTATATAAATTCCAAATTCTATCGAGAAATTAGAAAGGAGAAAAATAAATTGCAGGGAAAAATCTGTGTTACAAGAATTACGAACATCACCTTTTAACTTTTTTCATATACCCAAGAAAATTTAGTATTTTTTTAAAAAGTGTTTTCAATCTCCTTGGTTTGTACGATCTTGTTAATTATGAATGGTTTATTCTGAATGGTTTTCATACCTGGGTTCTACCCTATGCCTCTCCACATCCTCAAGTTTTATAGTTTAGAGGGCTGTGAACACAAAGATTGATCACTAAATGAAAAGTGAAATGTTATTTGCACTCAGGCAAACAATTGCTTCTTATTTTACAGAAGTTGCTTTGGTAATTCTCTTTGAACATGTATTTTAGACCTGAAGGAATAAGTGAATCCACCTGTCTCTCCCTAGCTTGCAGGCATCCAAACAGGAAGAATGAGGGTGGGAATATTGGATTGATGCCAGTTTCAAATCTGCTTATTTTTAGCTATCCTCTCATCATTTTCTAATTCATTTCTGTGGTGGTCGGATAATAGGCTATGTCTGAAATCAATGCTTTAGAATGTATTGATACTTGTTTTATGGTACAGCCTTTGGTGCATTTTGCTTTATGTTCAATGTTCACTTGAAGAGAAGTATATTTCACAGTTGCTGTTCTATATTGTGAGTTAGGTCAAGTTGCTTATTTAAATATTTTATATCTTAATTTTATACAGATAATATGTAAGTATTTATTTTGTATTATATATGAGGTGTGATTACAAAATATGGTGAATGTTAAAAAAAATATTACAGTAAAAGACACATTGCCATTAATCCCCCTCAAAATACTTCCCATCACTGGAACACACTTATCCCATCATTTTTGCTATTTTCTGAAGCAGTTCGGGAAGTCCTCTTTTGTAAGTGTCTTTACTTCATCCTCCATCATGACAATGCTCCGTGTCACTCATCACTTTTGATATATGGCAATTTCTGTCAAATAAAAACATTACAGTGTGTCCTCATCTACGTTATGCACCAGATCTGATCTGGCACCATGTGATTTCTGGCTCTTCCCCAAAGTCAAAATGACCCTGAAAGGTAAACATTTTGAATCGATTCAGGACATTGAGGCAGCGCAATTAAAGACACTCACAAAAGAGGACTTCCAGAACTGCTTTAGAAAGTGGTAAGAATGATGGGGGGAGTGTGTTTTCAACGATGGGAAATATTTTAAGGGCTATTAATGGCAATGTGTCTTTTTGCAAATTTTTTTTTATTTAAACATTCACTGAATTTGTTGATCAAACCTCATACACACATAAATCTCTATGTGTGTGAATCTGTGAGAATTGACATGCTCTATTAATTACTGAGAATGTTAAAATTTCCAACTATAATTGTAAATTTGTGTTTTTACACTTTTAAAATCTTAAAATTAGCTTTAAATATTTTGAAGCTCTATTATTAGATACATACATATTAAGTATTGTTGTGTCTTATTGATAACTTGAACTTTTTATCATCATGAAACATCCACTTTATCTCATATAATATGCCCTATCTTTAATTATACTGTCTCTAATATTAATATAATGACTCTAGCTTCCTTATGATTAAATGTATTTACATATTTTCTTATTTCAGTTTTAAGACCTCTGTTTTTATGTATGCATTTCATTTGTTGGAAATATTACATATTTAGGACTTCATTTATTTTTTAATATCTAATCAAGATAATATTCGCCTTTAAATGGTTAATTGAATTGCATTTAATGTGATAATTCATATGGTTCAGTTTTAGGGTGCTACCTTAGAATTTACTTTTATATGTCTAGTGTCTTTGTTTCTCTTTTCCTACTTTTATTTGGATTAACTGAATAATTTCAGTTATTGTTGTGTAGCTTCTATTGTGTAGTAGCTTCTGTTGTGTAGTCTTCTATTGTTGTGTAGCTCTATCTTTTTTTATTATCATCATTGTTATATTTATTATTTTGATAGACAGTTGTTGTACCAAGGTTTACAATGCAGTCTTAATTTATTACTGTCTGCCTTAAATAACCTTACCTGTTATGGGGGATTAATTTCAATCCCAAATATTTGATGGCTAATATCCTTCAAATGTTGACTTAAGTATCACTGTATATTGATTAGCCTATATCAGGTGAATGTATTCAATAATGTAAATGTGTAAATTCAGTCAAAAGGAATTGTTTCTGAAGAAGTTAATTGTGCTGTTACTCGATTTTTCTATACTCTGGAAAAACCAAAGAGGCTTGCCTTTTCCCAAGTCTGTGCCTTCTCCAACACAATGAGATGCAATGATCTATGTCCATAAAAAGTTAATGAAAAAATGTTTTCACATATTTTAATTTCTTGAGCTCTGGTTGTTACTACACCATTAATGTTATAGTACATGTCTTTGTATTCAACATCTGGTTAATTGTCTGCCAAGACAAACAGGGAAAAAGAATGAAGTAAAGATGTTTTGTTAAATACTGTCCAGTATTAAGAGGTGCTGTTAAATCTTTCTGATTTGTAGATATGTTTCAGAAGAATCCTGTTTTGAGCTGAGTCTTCTATGGCTCCAAATAAGTCTATTTTATTTTAAATGTCCAAGAGAAGGAGACATGGCTTTACCTCCTTCAGTCCATAAGAACTCCTAAATGAAGGGAAGACATTTTCATTTATACTCATTTTTTTTTTTTTTTGTTCTCTGTGAAAAATATTGTGATATCGAAATGGGACCCTTTCCTTAATAATACACATCTTTTGTGCCAATGAAGCTAAACTAACTACGACTGTCTGTGCAAAAGTCTTGTAGTTCTTTTGTCTTCAATAGCAGTACTCATTCTTGGTTACTTATCTACCTGTTCTTCGAAGAAATCCCAAGATGGTCCGGATTTCATACAGACCTATAAGCATTTCTCTCTAAAAATCAGATTTTTCAGGACTTAACACTTTATTGAGAATATGTTTCTCAAAGACAAACTCTCCAGTGCTAGAGAAAAAGGAACTAATCAATTAACAAGAATGAGCAAATGTGACCTTGCTGCTTGTCCTCTCGTTAGCTATCGCTATCTAGCCTTCATCCATGGCTGTAACAAGGAAAATGCTGTTATATAGAAAAAGACAGAGTACAGAAGTGATGGCTAACCTACCTCGGAAACAAAATCAAAAGAAAATTTTAAAAATTCTCTCTGTCTTCACTTGCCAGAAGCATGGGAGGGCGGGGGGGGGGGGGGGAAAGAGCGAGAGAGAGAGAGAGAGAGAGAGAGAGAGAGAGAGAGAATACATAATCTTTTCTAATGAATCAGATTTTGTAGAGGTCTGCTTATTACAGTTATTTTAGATGCATTATGTCTTTCAAATGTATCACTAAATATAGAGCCAAGCTGACTCAATTACCTGGTTTCTTCATATGTTTATAAATTGGAAAAGGCAGGTAATATTGATGGAAGGAAAGAAGACAAAAGAAAACAGTAAGTGTTTTCAAAGCTCCCTACTGTTTTTTGTGTTTGTTTTTTTTAAATAATATTAGTTTG
Source organism: Rhinolophus sinicus (assembly GCF_036562045.2). Taxonomy (NCBI): domain Eukaryota; kingdom Metazoa; phylum Chordata; class Mammalia; order Chiroptera; family Rhinolophidae; genus Rhinolophus; species Rhinolophus sinicus. The sequence goes on from NC_133754.1 coordinate 32,252,731, forward strand.
AAAATAATTGCCAATCCATACTTTTTACAGAAGTCTTTCCCTTCATTTGCAGTCACAGAAATACAAAAACAGTTCAAAGTGGAAAACAGTTTCCAACAATACAAGATGTGAATATTTGTGAGAAACTTAATACAGGCAGTATTAAAGACAGGATGATTAAAAAAAGAAGCAAACTGAGAAAGTCTTGACCATGTCCTTCATACAGTAATTTTCATGCTTTAGGATATATCATCACCTATAGCATTGACAGATATTGTTAATTATGGGGGAAAAAATCAAGTTCATGTCTCTGACATCATGGTGGAGGTTCCTTGGGAAAAGAATTATAGAATTTTCTTAGCAGAATAATCCACAATTAATTGTCATGGTCTAATAAAACAAAATGTAGTGTTAACAAGTGACAAGTATGTCATTTTTGTTTCATTTACTGGTCATCCTTGCTTTTTTAGAAATAGTTTTGTGATTGAATATTGCAAGTAGGTAATGGAGTAAATTTTGTTACACAGATGAAAAAAAAAAATCCAAGAAGGGTAAAGATACTGGAAGTTCCCAGGAGGGCCTTGGAAATCTTCCAGATAAAGGGTGATGTGAGATCATAGCAGATTCAAAAAGTCTCTGCATTTTCACTTCCCTTCTCTTCCTGATGTTATATAAGCACCTGATTTTGCTTCTTAGGCAAATTTCTAGCACTCTGTATGTAAGTCTTCTGGATTTTCTCTGACATCTATTTCAAGATGTACCTATTTGAGAATGCCATACATGTAGAGCCCAAGGGTTTTGAAAATGAAAGAAACTGTCTCCTGATGGGATTTGTCTTAGAGGTTATGCTGTGCATAAGAGGATTTATTTTTTGGATACACTACTTGTGGTTTCTAGGTCAGAGATTTTTTTTTTATATATAACACTTTTTTATTAGTTTCAGGTGCACAAAACAATGTAATAGTTAGACATTTATCATTTATATCCCTCACACAGTGACAACCCCCGTACCCCCATCCACTACCACTCTGACATGACACACAGCTATTACATTTCCACTGTCTCTATTCCTAATGCTGCACTCTGCTTTTGTAACTACATATATATAATTGTAGTTGACATTCATTATTGTTCAGCTTCAGCTTCAGGTGTACAGTGCAGTGATCAGGCATCTACATCTTCCCTGAGGTGGTCTCCTAATGAGACAAGTGTCCATCAGATACCCTGCAAAATCTTTACAACATTATTGATTACATTCCCCCAACTAACTTTCGTAACCCGATGGCAATCTTGTGGTTATTGACTGTGCTTTCTAATGCCCCCACCTTCCCCCTTATCCCCATCCCCTCTCCCATCTAGCAACCCTCAGTTTTTTCTCTGTGTCTCTGAGACTGTTTCTGATTAGTTCATTCAGTTACTATTTTCTTTAGATTCCACATGTAAGTGAGATCATATGGTATTTGTCTTTTTCTGACTAATTTCACTTAACATAATGTTCTCTAGGTCCATCTATGTTGTTGCAAATGGTAAGATTTCTTTCTTCTTTATGGCCGTGTAATACTCCATTGTATAAATGTAGCACAGTTTCTTAATCCAGTCGTCTACGGATGGGCATTTTGGTTGTTTCCATGTCTTGGCTATTGTGTATAGGGCTGCAATGAACATAGGGGTGCATACAATTTTTTGAATTATAGTTTTGGATTTCTCTGGATAGATACCTAGAGTGGAATTGCTGGATCATAAGATTTTTGAGATATCTCCATACTGTTTTCCATAGTGGCTGTACCAATCTGCAGTCCCACCAACAGTACACAAGCGTTCCCTTTTCTCCACATCCCCGCCAGCACTTGTTGTTTGTTGATTTATCGATGATAGCCATTTTGACTGGGGTGAGGTGGTATCTCATTGTGGTTTTTATTTGCATTTCTCTAATGATTAGTGAGGTTGAGCATTTTTTCATATGTCTGTTTGCCATCTGTATGTCCTTTTTTGAAAAATGTTTCTTCATGTCCTCTGCTCAGTTTTCAATTGGATTGTTTGTTTTTTTGGAGTTGAGTTGAGCGAGTGTTTTATAAATTTGGGACAGTAACCCTTTATTGGATATATCATTGGCAAATATCTTCTCCCATTCAGTAGGATTCATTTTTGTTTTATTGATGGTGTCCTTTGCTGTGAAAAAATTTTTAGTTTCATGTAATCCCATATGTTTATTTTTTCTCTTACTTCCCTTGCCCAAGGGGATATATCTTACTCCAGGTAATGTCTATAAAGTTTCTTCCTATATTTTCTTCTTGCAATTTTATAGTTTCAGATCTTACATTTAGGTCTTTAATTCATTTTGAATTTATTCTTGTAAATGGTGTAAGGAGGTGGTTCAGCTTCATTTTTTTTGCATGTGTCTGTCCAGGTTTCCCAGCACCATTTATTGAATAGACTGTCTTGTTGACTGTCTAGACCCCACCATAAATTCTTGCTTCCATTGTCATAGATTAAATGTAGGTCAGAGATTTTAAGATATTTATACAACAGAGAACTTCTTGGACAGATACCAGAGGAAAACAAAGTATCATAGAACCTAAATGTATGTAATAAAACCTATGATAGTGTAATGCCGTCATTTTGTTTGGTAGTTTTCTCAAAGGACTTAGTATTTACATATTTAAATGTCTATATAGTGTAGTGGGTATTTTAAATAATTTATCCCACATTGAAAAGATTTCTAAGATGGGCAAAGTGATAGAGTGAAATGACTCAACATCTGAGAAATGTAGATACCTAAATTCATGTGTGGTAGGTAATAAGTAAGATTTTATCTCTGTGATGTCTGAGAAATTGGAGAGAGATCGAAAATTTATATGTATGCTTAATAATGTATATTAGGTCAGATTTGAGAAAAAAATAAATGGCATCTTTCATTTAAATAACAACTTATCTTGTTATAGAAACATCATTTCCAATCAGTAGTTTTCTATTTTCAGATTTTTCTATAAAGTACATATGTGAAAAATTCTCTGTTTTGGCATGTGAGAAAAAAAATGTTGCATTTGAGATTATCAAGTCCCATTTCAGTGACCGTTCTAATAATCTCTTTGCATTTTAGCTTTCGGGGTTTTGGGCAAAGGAAAAAGCTAATACAGGTATGTTGCAGGCGGGAAGAAGGCTTTACATTTTTATCCTGGGTCTTACAAACTGTATGACTTTCAGAAGTAACTTTAACTCTCTAAGCCATGTATTCCTTATCTGTTCAAACAACAATAAATAGAACATATTAATGTGGGATAACTGTAATAAATGAACACACACACACACACACACACACACACCAAACACTCACTCACTCACTCACTCACTCACCACCACCACCAATCCACCACCACCTCCCACTGCCTGGGCACAAGGTCAGTAATACCTACTCATTAAATTTAAGTTTATGTAATCTCTGAGCTCAATACTAAGCATGTGTTTATTTACCAAACTTTGATTTTCAGATGGTTATGGACATTCAAAAATAGTTTCAACATATATATATATATATATATATATATATATATATATATATATATATATATATATAGAGAGAGAGAGAGAGAGAGAGAGAGAGAGAGAGAGAGAGAGATAAGCATTTATATTTAGTGGAAAATATATCTGTGTATTGAAACTAAACATGAGTATAAAATTTTAATTGTCATTACCAGGAGTCTGTTTTAATATCTCAATTTAATTTTAATGTGGATAATTTACCCGAGAGATGACTTTTGAAATGCAATGTTCTGCTCCAATTAAATTTTGCTTGTGTTGGATTAAACATGACTGGCACTGGCATTAGGTATTCTCACCATCCGTTTGACAGAACTGTTTCCAGAGTGACACGTAGGTCCTTTATTTTGTTTGTAGTTCAGAGATCTGAAATTTTTTTGTGTGTGTGTTGTTTTTTTTTTTGGTTTTGAAATATTCTGTTTTGTATTTTTTAAAAAGGCTCTGGTTTGGGGGAAAACTAGGATAAAATTTCAAATCATGCCTATTCTTAATATAATGAACTTCCAAAATAATTATTCTCTTTTCCCGAAAATAAGACCTAGCCAGGCAATCCGCTCTAATGCGTCTTTTGGATCAAAAATTAATATAAAACCCGGTCTTATTTTACTATAATATAAGACCGGGTCTTCTAACATAATATAACATAAGACCGGGTCTTATATTAATTTTTGCTCCAAAAGACACATTAGAGCTGATTGTCTGGCTAGGTCTTATTTTCGGGGAAACACGGTATTAGGCAGGTTAAATTTCCATTCTTACAGACGTTAAGTAATTAGAAGAATATTGGACATAATGTTATATTTACATTATATATTCTCTTTGAAAATAAATATTCCCTGAAGCTTTATAAGACAGTTCTCAGTCATTTATAACAAATTACCTCAAATAAGGATTTATTTTAAATTTTAGGTATTTAGGTATCTGAATCTATTTCCATTATTTTAAATTTTCAATAAGAGTATTTTAAAAATATGAAGCCATAAATGATTCACTGACTTTAATTTATTCACATGAATTCATTTTCATCACTAATCTGTTAGATTAGAAATAAAATTATTATACTTTAGAAATAGGCAATATATGCTCATACCTAAAAATAATTCTTGGATGAAATTTTGTCATTTATTAATATTAGCACATTAATAAGACTAAAAAATGATTAGTTTAAATCTTAAAATACTGTTTATATGCAATTTTTTTGTTTTTTTCAGAAATTACCACATTTAAATAATACAATTAAATCTATTATATACAATATCTAATATAATATAGATTATATTATTTAACGTAATATATATATATATATATATATATGATTAAACCTGGTTGTCAAAACTGCACCCCGCGTGCCAACTGCGGTCCGCAATTCATTGTTAATTGGCCTACAGCAAATTCCAAAAATATATTTAGTTTACTTCAATAAACCAGGTGAGGCAATACGTACTTCACCTCGAGTGAGTGGCCCGGCTATTTGTGTATTTTACCGCATATGGCCCCCTTGGTTAAAACCACTGAATAAAGTTTTAACACCCCTGTATTAAAGCATTCAGCCATTCTTACTTCCTACGTACAATATTGCTTTATATTGAAAATGGCAAATAATATATCGTGTTTATATATATTTTTATACGATTATATATTTATCATTTACTTGGAGTTCAATATTTCCAAATTTAATGTAATTAACATATTTTATAATACTTTTCAGTTTATATTGCAGCACTGTGTATAACAAGACAAATTTTTCATGCGCAGTTCTGTCTTAAACATGGCATCATACTCATGGTGAGATGTGTCAATACATTACATATTTTTACACTGTACCTGTGTTTATTGAAACACAATTATGTACTTTTAGGTATATTTAGCCAAATAGTAATCTACAATTATTTATGAAAACCAATTATTAAAATTTGAATTTTGTTTTGCCACTATAGAAGATAAATAGCCAAATGCTAATAAGACGGCCTTTCTGTGAGAAATGATAATAATGTATGTTTTACCAAATTGATATTTTCAGAGACTGAAAAAAGTAATTTAAACACTCTCTCAAAGATTTTATGTTAATTAATCTTCTTTGAATACATTTGCATCATTTTTGAGATCATTCAACTGAACTTTTGAAAATGAAGAAGCAGATTGACTGAGGAGAACAAAATTTCATATGCTTATATGAGACTCTTAGAGCTATTCCCCAGATTGAGGATAGCATAATGTCAAATGGCCAAGACATTTTTCTGCTTGATGGAAAGAACAGTAATTGGCTGCACATTTAAAAAAAATATATTTTTCTTATATCTGATGCAGAAAATGGCCTAATCTATCTAATGACAGTTTCAATTACAGTCAACATCTGTTTGACTTCCATACTTATTCCTAGAGTAAAGTCAACCTTGCAGATTATGTGGAAAGTTTTAGATCTTGGTGTGAAATGACCTTGTAAAAGGAAATATTTCTCTATTATTTTCAAAATATGGAAAAAGTGTGGGAGAAAGGATGAGAGACTCATATTGATTAATTAGGATAACTATAAATAAGTAATACATGTAATTTAAAGCTCATTATATGCATAAAAAGTCAAGAGAAAAGTGTTAAAAATCTTGTAATAGATGTGACAGAGTTTTGACATTTATACTGTGCAAAGAACAATTAAATATTGACAAGAAGAAAATAGCTAAATACAAAAGAGAATTGGACAAGACATATGAAGAGAAATTTTGCTGTAAAGCAAACCCAAATAGTCAATACAAACATGAAACCATGGTAAATTTTACTGATAATAATGATACAAAATACAGCAACAATAATATATTAATTAATAGTAATAAAACTAACATATTATAAGATAACTCCATATAATATCCATTTTTTGGCAAGAGTGAGGAGCAAAAGGTGTGCTTATACATTGTCTTATTAAGTGTGAAGAGTTAGCTGTTTTAGAAAGCAATGTGGAAAATGTATCATATTTAAAAATAAAACTCATCTGTTCATTTCAGAGAATGTAATATATAGCAACTTTTTTTTTGCCAGAATACACATAGAATTTATTCAAACATTTATTCGTAAAAGCAAATAATATAATTGATATGGGAAAAACTGACAAAGTATGCTGCTTATATTCTGTGGACTATTATCTAATCATTAAGCAAACTGTATTACTGTTAGTTAATATTAATAGGTTATGGGAGTATTTTCATAATATATTACCAGATGAGAAAAAGCAGGCTGTAGAAAATTATGTATCACATCCTATTTTTGGAAAACTTGAGGGACTTTCTAAGAAATGAATTCATAGTTACCTCTGTACACAGCAAAACTTGGTGTATGAACACTTAATGATATCGAGAATACAGCTAAGCTTACAATATTATTCTGTTCCTGAATATGTGAAAGGAAGGAAGCAGAGAGAGAAAGTTAGTGTGGATCCATTCTGGTCTATGTTATGCTCCTCTCCTTTTAAATTTTATATACCATACAATTCTTATTTCCTCCTGTAAAGTATTTACTACTTTTCAGAAATAGCATTGGTTCTTTTGGAATCTTGGCCATTAATACAAGTATATTCCTGGATTGGTTAATAGAAGAAACTATCGTGTAACCAAAACCTACTTTAGTCAGAAGTTTTATGTAATGAGAAATTTAATTAACCTTGATGCTCCTTATTTAGATTTTCAGAGTACATATTTAAGTATTTCAGTTTAGATCATTTATGTGTTCTAGCTTAGGCTCTCTAAAAATACCATGTCAACATAAAAACTAATTGTATTTTTAACCAAGTGACCAGTCAGAAAGTAATTGCCAACTAATTGTTAGATTGATCTTCTTAAGTTGACTTATCAATTGTGCTTCTCAAGTGATCTATACATGTTCAACTGGCGGAAATACTATAACTGATTGGACTGAAAGTGGTAGGAAGAAAAAATAGTATTATATGGAACCAAAGCTAAAGTGAAGTGTGTAAAGTGAAATTTCCTTGACCAGATATATAGTGTTAAAACTATTTCAGTGTAGAATGTATTTAAGAAAGTATTTATTGTGAAAAATTAATGGATAATATTTAAACTGGATAATGGATAATATAAAACTAATCTCCTTTGACTAGGCATTGCCAAAGAATTGATCACGTTTATGTCTTCTAGTTATGGAATGGAAATGATAGTTTTGACCTCTATTTATCTATTTGACACTTAATAAATATCACCTATAATTATAAATTTATAATACTTCTAGTTCTTTACATGAATATATTCTAAAATATAGGATATTTTACATAATACAATGTGAGACATATTTTTATTCAGAAAGTGTGAACAGAAAATAACTATAAATATATTCTGGTAAAAGACACACCTAAATAGATCCTACATATGTTAGAGAAAGTACATTATTTTACTTGAAATTAGAATTCATTTTTTTCATTTCATGAAATGGTCAGCATCCAAAACATCATGAATATGTGATTGCAAAAGAGAGAGGTATTCATTTTATTATTAAAATGATATTTTAAAATGTTACCATCTAACAAAATAGATTTTTGTCTGCACAGTATCAGACTGTTAAATAAGTATTTTTCTATCATAATTTATTTTTACCACAATCTTATTCAACCTGTAAATGCTAATTTCATAACTCATAGCTGTGGTCAGACTAATAATTCATAGGTTAAGCCAATACAAAGGTACAGTCAGAGAAGTCAGCATGTGAGCAACATGCCTTTGTCCTTTGTGTTCTTCAAGAATCCCAGTGGGACACATCAATACCATTTCTTGAACCATGCAATCGAGTGAAACCGCATTTCTAACTGTGCTAGATAATGCAAATTTGCTTTTAGAAATCTTATTCCTTATTTAATATTGAAGGTTTTATTACTGCCAGTAAAAATCTTATAATAATCTTTAAACTAATTTGAGTACATACCACCATTGTACCTTTCTGATGAGGTAGCCATGAATAATTTATTAATAATAAGATTAGAAGATATAAAACATTATTAGAATATGACTTCAGAAATTATATTCTAGCATATTTGGAGCATCCCACAGTGCTAGACACAGTGAGGAAACTCAATGCATATTTATTATTTATTTGAATGATATAATATTAGTTTCAATCTGGAAATTGACATATGACCTAATATGAAATCTTAGTCCACTACACATTTTTTTCTAACTCGGCTATTTTTAGACTCTATTGTTTTAATATATCTCTTTCTTTGGAAAACATCTTATTACTCAGTAGTAAAAAAGTGTTTGAAAAAATATTATAAAAATGCATCATTTTACAATGACTTCTGAGTATATACTGAGTTTAATTTTTACTCATTTTTTTGTTTGATTCTTAATGGGTTAAGTTAAATAATATTTCCAATTCAGTAATTCTGTATAATATTCTTGAAAAGAAAAATCAAAGAAAGAAAATATGTAACCATAGCCCAAAAAGAGAAAAAAACGTATTAATTTCATTTTATTTTCTGTTGAAGTACCATATTTTGAAGAACTGGGAAAACTATCCTTTCTTCATGAAGATTTTGTGTTTATCATACACTTAAACATAGGTAGAATCATTAAAAATGCTCATTTGACTCTTATCTAGTAATATTTCACAGACATTTAAATCTTATCTAAACCCCTCTGTCTTAGAATATTACACAGATATTAAAGTATTTTTTCGAGCTTGAGTGGACTCTTAGATGAAATAAAAGCCTTCTTTTATAGGTGGAATATTGTGAATCTGATATAGAGTCTACATATAGAAAAATGCTTACAAGTTTGTTGGATGGAGATAATCATTGGAGTTAAACTTTTTTATCAATAGAAAAAATGGCTTTTAATGCACTGTAGACAGGTAACATAAGAAATATATCAGCAAATAAGAAAGGCAGAATGTTTGAAAGAGATTATAGCTGCTATAGAGAAATCGATTGACTTAATTACAGAAAAATGATAGAGAGGGGACACCAATGTAGAGTATTTAGATTCTGAATACATGCAGGATTACACAGATACAAATCCATCCTATTAAAAATGTGGACGTAATTGTAATACTAAGACATCTAATGCAGGTATACTAATGTAAACAATGCAAAGGTAAATTGGTACAGTGGATGGAACATTATATTGAGTCTAAAAACTTACATTCTTTCACGAACAAGGATATTAACTATGTGACTTTGTAGATAATTTATAACATGGTCACATATATCCAATAGGAAAAAAATGGTCACATATATCCAATAGGAAAAAAAAAAGACTTAATCATTTGTGTTTTAGAAATCCATATAGGCTCTTTCTCTCCTTCCAGCTACAGCAATTAATACATTTTCGAAATATACTACAATTTTAATTAAGATGTAAAATGGACGGTTGATTTTTTTCTATTATAAAATTTCTATTTGAATGATGACTAGGGAATATAAATGTAGTCAATTACTATTGACTATTACTAATATAAAGATTAAAATAATGTGAATTAATTTTTGGCAGTTATTACTGGCCTTTGATAGACCAAGTAAAGGGAAAAAGTCTTTAGCATTTATTTTACTTCTGTGTATCTTGGGTGTGCAGGTCCATTTAAAGTCAAGAGACTTCATAACTCTTAAAATTAGTGGCAGAAACTTGAAAAATACAGGCTTGAAGAAAGCAAGAGATTGAGAAAATACTCTTCTATTCTCTATAAAGTATCTCGAGAACACTGTATCATGTAGGTATTAAAATTTTGTGATCTTCTTTTTCTACTTTGAATGTTTAACATTTTAATATTACTTTCAAAAGTACGCTATATGATACATAAGATATCACCATTTAGCTCCCTATGAAAAAATCTGTCAAATGGTCCCATACATATCACATATATGCCAATATCTCATTTTCTTTATATCAAATTGAAGAATTAATTGAAATATTTTCATAAGAATACAGAGATAAAAGAGAATACCAATGTTTAGAAGACGTAAGTAGGGGGAATCATTTTCTCTTTCCCTCCCTCCATCCCTTCCACCTTTCCTTCCTCCTCTCCTTTCCTTCCTTCCTCCTCCCCCCCCTCCTCCTCCTCCTCTCTCTCTCTCTCTCTCTCTCTCTCTCTCTCTCTCTCTCTTAAAATCTTCATCCCTTTAGAGAAATGAGTACCAAGACAAAGAAAAAAATGATGTAGGCAAATTTTATTGTACCTGTTATTGAGTTTTCTGTTTAATAATGATGCAATGGAGATAAATTAAATATTCAAACATCTTTGAACACTCTGGAAGGTAGAATTTAAGTAGAAAGTAAATGTGTAGTTTTATAATTCAACCTTCATACTGTGGAGGCAAAGATATTGTTTTAAATTGTCAGATAATTCCTTTCTGACTAAAGAAATGAGAAACAGTGTAGAAATTTGTTTAAAACAAGATGATTTATATATTGTGAGGAGTTTACTTCATTCTTTGAAAATTCTGTGATGTTGTTACATTACCTGAGTACTCAAATATGCAGTTGGTCACCAAGTAAAAATGAAAGAGAATTATTGTAGGAACACTACTATTTCAATGGTTATACCTGCATACATTCACACACACACACACACACACACACACACACACACACACACACCATACACACATATATTTAGCTGTCATATCTTCCTTAGGATTCTCTTGGGTGTGAGTTTCTCAGGCTTCATTGTTTTTGATGACTTTGATAGTTTGCGAGAATGTGGTAAAATGTCCACCAATTGTGATTTGAGTGATATGTTTCTCATTATTATGGTGTACATAGTTAGCTTTTCTGGAAGGCAGAGAGACTATGGGGAAATACTGTCATTCTCACTATATAATATCAATAGTACATAGTATGAATATGACATAACTCTACAATTTAAACTTGATCACTTGATTAAGGTAGTGCTTGTCAGGCATCTTCAGTCCTGAGCAATTATGAATGTAACTGCCAAAAGTATTAATGTTCAGTTAAAGCTACCATTTCATTCTCCATTCCATACTGTACTCTTTGGAAGTAAGTCACTATGGTTGCATTTCACACTTAGGAGGGTGGAGTTATGTTTAATCTCCCTGAGGGAGTAGAATCTATATAAATTACTTGGAATACTTCTGCACAAGATATATGTCTATTCTCCTCCAGTTCCTTATTTAGTCATTTCTTTATGTCTGTATGGATTCATGGATATTTATTTCATACTTTGGGTTATAATCCAATGGTAAATTACTTATTTTGTTGCTCAAAATATTGCAGCTTTGAACACTGCAACCTCTTTCAGGTGACTCCCATGCCACATTAATATACCCTCAATGTTATCTGTGTGAACATGAGTGTGTGTGTGTGTGTGTGTGTGTGTTGAGCACTTCATTAACTTCTACTACTACAAGATGCTTCAAGATTATCCTGTAAATCTTCTTCCTCTGTTCTAGATTTCAATCATTTCTCCAAAGAGAATGATATTCAAAACTAAGATCTGGGTGCTAGGTGTGCTCATGGCTAATAGGTGCCATTGTTTCTAGGCTATTTTAACTTAACAGAAAAGAGATATAGGAATATACACACATCATATGGGTGTATACTAGCATCTGTATGTACATGTATCTGTAAATATTTCTATTGTGATCACCTGTATCTACATTAAACTGAGCATGCATTCATACTGATATCTCCAACACGAATCTATTACCACATGGATAATTCCCCTTTCCCTTGCTGATCTGTAACCTCCCACTCCAACAGTGAGAAATTGGCACTAACCATCCATAATCTATTTAGTTAATTTTGTACACATAGAACTTTGTCACAATTGTTAACCACACCCCTGTAGGAAACAACATCATCAATTAAAGTACAATGATTTTAATGTGTTTGCTTTTAGTCTTATAGACTCCACTCATTTGCAAAGTTAGTTGGTCAGTATCTTTTCATTCTTTTTCCTTCACCTAGGTTATTTCACTGATTCATAATACAGTTAGATAATTTTGTTACACTCTGTATTCCATCCCAGGAACTCCTGGTCTCCTAAATGATTTTTTTTTAAATTTGCATACATTCAGTTTCACTCTTTGTGCTATAAAGGACAATTTTTTTTTTTAATGCACAGTATAGCATATCTACCATCACAGTAGTATATGGAATAGTTTTACCACCCTAAAAATCCACTGCTTGTAACTTACTCACAGCACCCTTCTCCAACATATTATCACCACACTCATAGTTTTGCCTTCTCCCAAATGCTACGTAATTGAAATCAAACAGTATATAGTGTTTTCATGTAATTTCTCTCACGTAGCAATATGCACGCATTTATGCATGTGTTTACATGGCTTTATAGATCATCTGTTTTTATTGATGAATAACATTTCATTATCCATTTACTTATTAAAGGACATATTAGTTGCTCAAAGTCTCGAGCAGTTATGAATAGAACGGCACAAAATATGAATGTTCAGGTTTTTGTGTAGAAATTAGTCTTCCAGTAAGCTAGGTAAATACCTGGAAGCACAATTGCTCAATTGTATGCTAAGACTATGCTTAACTTTGTCAGGAACTGCCATACTGTCGTTCAAAACGGATGTACCCTTTTGCATTCTCACCAGAAATGAACAAGTGTTCCTGTCACTCTACATCCTCAGCAGCAAATGGAATTGTCAGTTTTCTTTTTTTCAATTTTAGTCATTCTAATAAGTGTGCTGTGGTATCTCATGAAAGGAAATAGTCAAGGAAGTCACCTAATATGCATTCCACTGTCTTTTCACAATACTCAAATAATAAGTCTCTTAACTGATCATCAATTAAAAACAACAAACAAGCAAACAAACAAACAAAAACACAAATCCTTGTATATTTGCTTCAGATGCTGCCTAAAGTTACATCTTCTTTTCCAATTCTATTTTGTATATTCTTTTTGTGTGTGTGTTTTTTGTGTGTTTTTTTTTTATATAAAAAATGACAGTGTTTTTAAGTTTTCCAAGGAAACAATGTAAAACTTTATTAGGTTCAATCTTTATAAATCTAGTCAAATCAAAAACAATATTATAATGATGACTCACTACAGCTTCACACCAAAAAAGCGTTTCTCTATGGAGGGGTTAATTAATGTTTTCCATTCAGAAAATAACAATTATTTACAGAATCGTTGAGTACTAAAGATTTTTCTAAAGAAAATAAACATTTTAATTTGTATCATTTTGATTACACTAGGGAGTAAGTAGATTCTGCTGGATCTTAATAATTTCAATTACATTATCTTGTAGCTTAGTCCATTTTATTCTGTGAATTTGATATCAAAGTGCAAGAGCAGTTTTTTTTTGTTTTGTTTATGCTACATGTAAAGAAGGAATAAAGTGTTAATTATCAGTACATCATGATAACAAAGTAAACTCTTATAGATATGTAATCTAAAAAAATAGTGTAAAGAAGTAAGTCTGTATGCAATTTTTTGTAGTGTTTAAAATTTTACTGTGGAATAAAAAATATAGCATTTTGAGTCTTGGTAAACACAAGTTCATAAGGTGAAAAGAAGTGTGATAGGTAAAAGAGATCAGAAAATTAATATGAAATTTCAATATGAATACATTAAAATTACAACTGAAATGTGATATTTTAAAATGTATTAATATAAATTATTTAATGTAAATTATTTTGATAAACTTTACATGTGTAAAGTTCACCAAAACACTAAAGGATGGGAATATCTTGTAAGAAATAAATATAATTAAAATGTGTAAAGATTCGAGATACAAGTTTAAAGGGTGGGGGGCTTTATATCTCATTTACATGAAATAGTAGTAAAAGTTACATAGAATTGTATTACAGATATTATGGTAGCAAACTCTTAGAAAACTATAAAAAAACAAACCATGCAATGGCAAGGATGGCAAGGATTTCTGGGAGCCACAAGAAACTAGAAAGACACAGGAAGGAGTTTTCCGTCTTCCCTAGAGCCCAGAGAAAGCAGGGCGCTCCCAACACTTTGATTTTAGGCTTCTAGCTTAAGAACAAAGATAATTTATATATATATATATATATATATATATATATATATATATATATATATATATATTTTTTTTTTTTTTTTTTTTTTTTTTTCTTTCCTTTTTTTTTTTTTTAAAGAAAAGTACAAAAGATATAGGCAGTGACTTTGTGTATTTGGGTCATTCTTTATAATGATGTCTTTTTTTGAGGGCAAGCCAACATTACAAATTTTGTTAAACAAGTTGACTTTATTTCTCTGGAAGAATGTAATTTTTAAAAATTAAATAAAATGTTATTTATGTTATAGCCCACTGTTTTATTTATTTATGAAGACATAGATAATGGAGCTGTTGATGGGGATGCTGGTGATTTGTTGAGTAGGTACTATATGTCAAGAACTCTGTTGAGATCTTGACTTTTATTATGTCATTTAATATTTCAATATCCCTTTTATATTTGGGGAATATGAAGAGTTTTTTCAAGTAGTTTATTTTTTAGCAGTTTTCCCAAGATTTTACATGAGGCAGAATGAGAATATGCAACTTCTTCAACTCAGAATTCTTTTTGATATTATGTTTCCAATCACTGTACTATCCTGCCTACCTGGAAGATATGACCCTCATGGTTATTACAGCCTCATGAACATTATATAATGACAGGATAGGAAAACAAAAAGGAAATATGTTTTTATAATATAATTAACCTGTATTTTATAGTTGAAACAGTAATAAAATACAAAATATAATCTAAAACATATCTTTGTCTATTAACCATTTTATAGAGCACACTTAATTTACTTTTCCACACTTTCCAAAAACAAACAAACAAACAAACAAAATGATTTGTTGTTAAATATGTCATTAAAAGCATGGGCAACAAAAGAAAAATACATAAAAATTCATTAAGTTTAAAATGTGTGCTTCAAAGGACCTTGTCAAGCCAGTTAAAGGACACTACACAAAGTGGGAGAACATATTTGCAAATCACATATCCGATGTGGTATTTGCATCTAAAATACCAAAGAATATTTTAAACTCAATAATAAAAAGAAAAATAACTGAATTTTAAAATGGTCAAAGATCTGAATAAATTTTTTCTGTGGAATATTAAACAAATTGCCAATAAGCACATGAAAAGATGCTCAATATCATTAGTCATCAGGTAAATACAAATCCATACCCTAATGAGATCATGTCACACCTGCTAGGATGGATGGAATAAAAAAATAAGATAATACCAAGTGTTAATGAGGGTGAGGAGAAATTGGAACGCTCATACACTGCTGGTGATAATTAAAAAAAATATAGCCATTTTGAGAAAACTTTGGTATACCCTCAGACCATTAAACACAGATTTATCTTAACATCCAGGGGTTTTACTTCTAGAAGTCCTGAGCAAAGGACCCAGATAAAGCATGCTAGACTCCTAAAACAAGGAAAATGTGAGATAGTAAATTTGGGTTATGTTCAACTGCTAATTTTGTGGTATTTATTACACAATAATAGGAAACAAATACATCCTGATATATATGCCCAAGATATATTAAAACATATGGGCCAATCCATAGGGACAGCAAATATTTTAGTGGTGGCTAGAGGATGAGGTCAGGGGAGAATTGGGATTGCCCATTCTGGAAAATTCTTATAAATTGAATCATATGACATGTGGCCTTTAGCATCGAGCTTCTTTCATATAGCATAAAGTCTGGAAATTTCAGTTTAAATAACTCCCTGTACTATTATTTTAAGGGATATAATAGAATTAATTATTTACACATCAACTATACTGAAAAATATGAACAAAATTTGAATTAAATCGTGAGATTTTCATAACTTAAACATTGTTTGGCAGAATGCCCACACACAGCAGTAATTATATATCAGTGAAGTGCTTTTGTTTATTTTATTGTTGCTGTTCTCTTGTTATGTAGGTCCATTCCTCTCTCTCTCCCTGTACTATTTTTGTTGTACATGTGCTCTAGTGATAAACTATCTCAGTTTTTATGTGGAGATTTCTTCTTCTTCTTCTCCTTCTCATTCTTCTTCTTTTTCTTCTTCTTCTTTTTTAAAGATAGGTTTACTTGTCTCCATTAATAACTGGTGGCAGGTAGGTCAGCACCGGGATGAAGGCTGTGCTCTATGACATGTTCAGGAGCCAGTTTACTTTGAGATCACCAACCACTATCCTTAGATCATGGCCTTCTCCTTGGATCCAATCTATCATCCACTTATCAGGCAGCAGAATGGAGAAATACAAGCACCCAAGGTCATACATCAAGGAACGCTCCTAGACGCTACCACATAATCCTTATCTTTATCTCTCACTTTGCCACACCTCACTGTTAGGGAATCTAGGGTGTATAGTTTTATTGCTTGTAGACATGTCTCCACTGAAAAATTGCAGTATTACTTAAAATGGAGAGAATGAATATTGGTAATGATTAACAGTCCTTTCCACAGTTACGCATTTTTAAATATTTCTAGAATAATATCAAGAAATTAATTGCAGTGATGACCTGGAGAAGGGAACGATTTAGAACAGTGCTGATAAGGGTAACAATGGCTGAGAAAGTTTTCACTCAAAAATTTTACGTTACACATGTTTATTTGTGACTCATATATTTGTATTACCTGTTTACAAACTAAAATTTATTAATTAAACCCTCTGTAAAGATTTAAAAAAAATTAAAGAAGAAAAACATATTGAAACGTTCCAGGCAGTCTCAGCCTGGACAGTCCCAAAGAGTATCTTTTTCCGAGCTTGGGTCAAAGCATCACATGAGGAACATAAGCTATGGAGTTCAGTGGGCTAAAGACTCCATTAATCACAATGACCTAATCACAAGCAAGTGTAACACAGGATGTATGTGTTTCCTATTATTGTGTAATAAATACCACAAAATTAGCAGTTGAAAATAACCCAAGTTTACTATCTCACATTGTTCTTGTTTTAGGAGTCGGGCATGCTTTAGCTGGGTCCTCTGCTTAGGCTCTCATAATGCTGAAATCAAATGTTTCCTGGTTGTGTAATCATCTCTTGTCTCTAGCCTGGAAAGATCCACTAATAGCATTATTTGGGTTGTTGAAAGAATTCAATTCCTTGCAGTGGCAGCCCTCTGGTACTCATTTTGTTGCTAGCTGTTGACTGAGAAATTCTCTCAATTTCTAGAAGCTGCTGTCAGGTCCTAGCCACGTTGTCTTCTCTGTCTCAGCAATGGAGAACATGCCTTGCATCAAATCTTACTCATGCTTTAAATCTCTCTAATATATTTTCTGCAACCACCTGGAGAAATGTCTGTGCTCTTAGAGAGCCCATGTGGTTAGGATAGGTGCACCCTGATTATCTTTCTTTATTAAAGTAAATTGTACCATCTATCATAATCTGTTAAAAGAGTGATATGTTCACAAGTACCACCCGTACTCAAAGAGGAGATTACCTCCTTTGTTTTTGAAGAATATTTTTATCATATAAAGTTATTGTTTGACAGTTTTTATTTTATTTATTTATTTATTTATTTATTTATTTATTTCTGCATATTGAATATGTTGTCTCACTGCCTACTGGTCTGCATGGCTTCTGATGAGAAATTAGCTGTTAATCTTATTGAGTCCCTTGTATGTAGTGAGTTATTCACTGCTTTCCAGATTCTGTCTTTTTCTTCCTACAATTTGATTATGATATATCTCTGTGTAGATCTCGGAGTTTTTTTCTACTTAGAATTATTTGAACTTCTTGAGTATTTATATTAATGTTTTTTATCAAATGTGGAACATTTTTAGCAATTACCTCTGCAAATATTATTTTTATACATTGGTATGCTTAATTGTATTCATAGGTCATTTCGATTCCTTTTATTGTTCTTAATTATCTTTTTTCCCTTCAGATATGATAATCTCAATTGACCTATTTTCAAGGTCAGTGATTCTTCTGCTCTTATTGCTCAAATCTGTTGAGCTTCTCTAGCTATTTTTTTTTTTTTTTAGTTTTAGTTCTTGTACTTTTTGACTCCAGGATTTCTATAATTTATATTTCTTTATTAATACTTTATTTGGTGAGACATAATTCATAATTCATTATTTGTTTGGTGAGACATGCATTCTCTTGCTTCTTTAGACATGGTTTCCATCAACTCTTTGAACATTTAAAATAGCTAACTTAAAGTCTAAAGAGTAAGTACAACATCTGTGATTTCTTAGGAACAGTTTCTTTCTTTTGATTCTTTTTTCTTGTGTTTGGGCAATACTTTTAATTTCTTTCATGTATTGTACTTCTTTTGAAAATTGGCCATGTTGAATATTTTAATGGGGTGACTCTCAAAATCAGATTCTCCTTCTCCTTGTTGTAGTTATTTTTTATTTGTTTAGTGAATTTTCTGAACTAATTTTGTAAAATCTATATTCTTCATTGTATGTGGCTAGAAAAATCTTGCTTCCATTTGCTTAAAGGTCATCTAATGATTGCACTGGAATTTCCTTAAATGCTTGGAATAAAACAAATATCTCCCAGTCTCTTCTTGGGCATGCCTTCAACACACAGTCAGATTATAGCTCTGCCTTATCCGTTGATTTCTGCTTTCACGTAGCCTTAAGATGTAAGACTTAGGGCTTCCTCAGTTCTGTCTCAGCATGCACACGATCCTGAGCATGTACTTGGACTTATAACTTCCCAGGAATATGTCAGTTTTTCAAAGCCCTTATTCCCTAAAACCTTTCATTCCCAGCTTTTCCTTTAATCTGTTGTTTGCTTCAACTTTTATCCATTACCTCAGACAGAACTGACCAAAACATTTGCCTATATAGCAGGTCCTTAAATAGCATTGTTTTGTTCAACGTCATTTTGTTATAAAGTTGATGAAATGTCATAGGAACTTAACTCTCATTTGTATCATTAGCCTATGGTACAATTGGTTTTGTTATAACATCGTTTTTCTTGAAGTTACAGAACCTATTGATGATGTTAAGTGAGGACTTACTGTACATTTTTCCTAAAACACTCTCTGAGTAGCAGTTTTAACATTGGGCTTATTACAGTTAGGCAAGATAAAAGCAATCCTTCTGAGCCTGTCTTCTAGGGAGCCACCAGACAATACAAGTAATTACTATTATTTGAAAACGAGGCTCATTGTGTTCTTTCTGGTTCTGTTACTTGAAAGGCAGGCTTTTACACCCAAGGTCACCACAAAGCTGGGAAATGAGGGGTGGGATATAGTAAGTTAAAATGCCACAAAACTTAAATTGCCCCCAACATTAGATTCCTGAGTTCCAAAAGCTTGAATGTTATAGTTTTTGCCAGTTGCTTCATTACTTTCATGGAGGAGTAGACATTTGGACTTCCTTACTTTGCCATTTTCACTGATGTCTATTAAAGTATATCTCAACTTTATAGATAACGAACCAGACCAGGTTATATTAGTGCAACCTTCCAAATTAACATGAAAAATGGACATTCCTTTTTCTTTATTATAACCTACACACACAGGAGGGGGAACTTGCAAATTTGCTTTATTATTTCTATATTTAAAATTTTTATGTTCTATAAATATTAGTCTTTGTATTTTACAATGAGGCATTTTCAATATTAATGCAATTATTCATATTTAGTTTTAATAGATATAATTACTGAAAACTGTTGCTCATATAAGTAATGCCATAAGAATGGATGTTATTTTATTATGACAATGTCACTTGTTTCCTTGAACTTTTTTTCATATTTCAGCCAATATTTTTCTAGTGACCTATAATTATTTAAAAATTATCTATTCGTTTCCAACTTGATTTCATCCTCCTCCAGGATTTTTGAAATGAAAAACCTGGAAAACATACGAAATGCAGAGATGTGTTTATCCAGTCAGTTAAGATTGTAATTTTTTAGACATGACATTTTTGTTTTGTTTTGTTTTGTTTTGTTTGCTCCCCAGTAGGTGCAGTGCATGTGAGTGAGATTCAGAATAGTTGAGCATTTTGTTTTGTAAAATAAGAGATGCTTATTTGTAGAAGGGATATTTAGAAAAGAGCAAGGATAGTCTTGAACACTAATCTATTCTGTGACATATCGATTTTAAGATATAACATATAATACAGAAAATATAGAGAAATTGAGGATTTGGAAATTGATTTATTTAAATCCGACTGTTTCTATGGGTCACTTAAAAAGTTTTTCTGTACACCAACATTAATGGCAACTGCTCTATTCATCATCTCCTAATTACCCTGTGACTGCCAAGAAAAAGACTAGATACATTATTTTGAGGGGGGGGTGGTGAGTAAAGGCAAAAGGTTAACCCTGTTAATCTAGAGAGTAAGTAAAAACTACACACTGTAAGTATAGTATATTAAGAATTCATCCTCAGACAAGGAAAAATTATTACCTGGTAAACAGCTTCCAAGTAGAATCATTTTTAATAATGCTATTACTCAAATATTCAGCTTAAATCTCAGTTGCTATCTGTCAAAAATATTAATAATAATTTCCATTTGCAAACTCCAAATTTTCAGTTTGGTAGTGTGATGCCAGTCTTCAAAATGTAATTTGACAATATCATTATTTTACAGTGAAAACATACTACTTTATTGATTTATATTTTAACTTTAAACTTTTGAAAATATTCATATTCTCTTGGCAGGACATTAATAGGCAAGGAAAAGCACTTTTACATTCTCTGTAGTCATTATATTACAAAATGTGCAAATAAAATTTTTATAGAAAGATAAAATTGAAACTCTAGTATAGTGAAGAGAATATTCACGACTAAGAACATTTTTATGCTATTATTCAAACAATATTTTGGTATCTCTTTGTGAATAAAAGAGTTTATGATTATTCATGGAAAAGGATGTCAAGATTAAAGTCACTATTGAATGTGGCAGAGATTATCTGACTGCCATTAGTTGAATTTTGTCCCACAAGAAAATATGTTGAATTTCTAACCCTTGATAACCTGTGAATATGACCTTATCTGGAAATAAGGACTTTGCAGATTGAATCAAATTAAGATTGTATCATACTGGAATAGGGTGGACCCTGATTGCAATGACTAGTGCCCTTATAAGGAAAGATAAATTTGGAGACAGGGACACAGAGAGACTCACAGAGAAGAAGGCCAATTGAAGACACAGGCAAATATTGGAGTTATATTGCCACAAACCAAGGAGTGCCAAGAATTATCAGCACAGATCAGAAGCTAGAAGAGGTAAAGAGTAATTTCCCCTATAGTCTTTGGAATAACCTGCTGACCTGCTGACACCTTGATATCAGACTTTAGCCTCCAGAACTGTGTGAAAAAAAAATTTCTGTTTTTAAGTCACCCAGTTTGTGGCAATTTTTCTGGCAGCTCTAGAAAATTATACAATAACTCTTTATTAAATTTGTGTCATTTTATTCTTGGGCATACAGTTGGACTAAGTTTTTCATACTGTGTTGGTTTTAGCCACATAACTGTGTTATAGCCAATATGACAGAAATAATATATATCATTATCTGATCAGCCAAATACTTTTTTTCTATAGCCAATTTTTCATGTCCTTTGTTGTTCTGTCTTGACAGACTTCCAGGGCAATCTGTGAGACACTTATTGGAGCTAGTAGACCCTCTATCAGCCTGGGCCCATCATAATTTCCATTGACCATACCCTCTTAAGCTGCCGAGCAAACCAACTATACTTAACTATCATCTTAACAAGAAATTATTTTCTATTTTGTTATGTTACTGAAACGTTGGTGTTTCATGTCAAATAATCTACTGGAGATTTGAACTATTAAAGTGCGGTTATACAAACATATATTATATAAATCTAAACTAAAATATTTCCACTGTTCAATATCACAATACTTCTTAAATCATGGAATAATTTTCTTTTCACAAAATAAAATATGGACGTTGTTATATAAAAGAACAAAATTCAAATATGATTATTTAATGGCATAGAAACATTTATTTTTATACTAAATGGAATATTAATACACCTAAAAATCTTATTAATAGAATTTTTAAAAACTGGGTTTTTTTTGTTTGTTTTTTAATGAAAGGCATTTGTTTGAGAGCATGGCAACAATGGCAGGAACACAATTTTTCATTGCGATAATTTTTACATTAAAAATTATAGAACAACTAGAGAGGGAACTGAATCCCATGGACAAAATTTAAAAGAAAACTTTTAAATTGACAGATGTTCCTATGAAAGACACGCTGCTGTTATGTGAGGACAAACCACCAACAGCCATAAAACCTACTCAGTGTCTGCCCTGTTGCTTCATGGACGTGTCATTTGTTGCTTCGATGTACCCCAGAGGTAACTCAGGGCTTCAAATTCATAATAACTATTTTTTAATTTTTCTTAAGGGGCTCCACATTTTCATATTTACACTAGGTCCCACTAATCAGGTCCTGGCTTCAAAATCTGTGCAGGAGGAAACGGTACCATACAGATCTGAGAAAAGAACTCAAAATAGCCAACAGGTATTTATGAGGAAAGTATCTTAGATTGATTTGAAGAGCAGCTGAAACAGGAAGGGGTTTTACCCTATCTGACAGTAGCCAGGGAACTCTACTAATAAAACCTGAAGTGGCGTTAGTTATCTAGTTGTGATGCGCATTCAAGGTTCCATTCTAGGACATGACTAAACATGGGCGACATTCTTCTGGGAGTGGGGAAAGAGATAACATAGACAAGTGAGAAGGCTCTAGACCAAAGTAGGAAAGAATAGAAAAGCCCAGATGTCACAGAAAAAATAAAACTGTAATATATTTGAACATTGCTTAAAAACAATAGAAAAGGGCACTCTGTGAGGTAATAATACCCCTCCTGAAAACTGCCTCATTTTAAAGTTCAGGAGAGATAATTTCACATAAAAATCGACAACAGGATATTACTGAGGTCAAAAGTCAAACAATGTTAGTATTAAAACATAACAAAGGATACAGGACATAATAGCATCTCTCCAGGCGTTAACTCAGAAAATTGTGTCCATTAAATAAATACAACTGTAACCTAGTATTTCAACATAGTAAACAGCATTAACAAAATTAAAATGCATTAACAAAATGCAAACATAGACATGAAAACCAACTTGAATTAGAATTAAAATAACTCAGATATTAGGTGAGAAAATACAGGAAAATTTAATAATGAGTAAATATCATTACAGAAATGAAATTAAAGTAATGTAAGAACAAACTAATACAACAGAAAATTTTGTAAGAGAAATATAAGATGAAAAATAACATTTAGCTATCAAAAAGAGGCAATCTCAACCTTATTCAGGAGTACCAAATGAGGATGGGATGGAATTACCTTTTCCACTGAGAAAAGATCTTGTCTAAATCCTTTCTCCCAGTACAAGGAAGAGTTCCTGTGTTTGGTCTCCATACTCATCCAGAGGAAGGGACTGATGTGGGATGAGTCATTGAAATCTGTTAGGAAATGGGTAATTAGAAGTCTTGATTAATTCAAAAGAAGGAAAAAAAGGAGAAAGGGGGAGCATAAAACAGCTTTTCAAAGAGAGCACAAATGTTAAATTGGTAAACCAAAGATCATATCAACTAATATGTTAAATATCAATGGAAAATATTTAAAGCAAAATCCCAAAGTAGCCATACTGGATTAAAAAATACAGGGTGTTTTTAAGAGATACACTTTAAATGCAAGTGTATAAAACAAGTATTTCCTTTAAAAAAGAGAAATTATTGAAAAACTCATTTAAAAGAAAGCAGCAAATATTAAATATATTGAACAACTAACTACCTTCTGGTTAAGAAGTAGCATACAGATAATAGAATCCCTGACGAAGAAAATTAAACAGAAAGCAAGATCTACTAAATATTATAATCCAAGTAAATTTCCTAAATTTTATGTTACTATTGAAATAGCACACTACATGCCCAAGGATATTGGTTCTCATCCAGAAAAAGAAAGAGCACATTGTTTATAAAATTAAAAACAATAAATTATCAAATCTATCCATAGCAAATTTTTATTAGTACAAAAGTGTAAGACAAAGATTACATATCCAGTAAAACTGACTTACAAGTAAAAGAGCACAAACTTTGAATGTTCACAAGATGTTAGAAAAACTTTGTCACAGGATCTGTGATCTCTGACTAAATGATCATTAAAGGGAGGAGAAAATAGTAAATAATGATGGATGTTCTAATTTTATCATCACCTGTATTCTTTGTAATCAGGAATACTGGTGTGAAAGAGAAAAGACATAGATGTACTACAAATATGTTTAAGTGAAAGTCCTGTTGTCTTTGAGTTGGAAGTACCAGTATGAACTCATGGGAGTTGTCTTAAAGAGCCTCAGAAATGATTACCCACCTACTAGCAATGAGTGTATAAACAGCTAGAGTGTATCCTTAAAACGCCATTTATCACTAGAAGATATCAGAAGTCCTAGAGAAATAGATGATTCCAGGTATAGGGAAGGAAATGTACAAGGTGATGCTGGCACATTTTGTTATATCATATATCAAGAGATGTTTCAGAGACATCTAGGGACACAGTGAAGGGACACAGGTCAATAATAAGAGCCTTCCATTAGTCTATTTAGTCCCATTAGTCCCATTAGAGGTGACGTTTTGAGTTTTAAGTATGACAATAGTTGCAATGGATTGAAACACATGATATATATTTAAATTGAAAGTGATAGCAAATCAATGTAATGGAAAATAATATAGAGAGTATAAGGCAAGAACTTGTCCTGACTTTCCTTTATGAACTGAACCAAATAACACATGGAACCAAATAGTAAGTAAGAAGAAGTATCAATTTAAAATATAACATCAACTAATAAATTAAAAAGATAATAATATAATTAGAATATCATCACAGATTAAACAAATATAAACTAAATATACCAATATGTCTTATTAAGCATCAGTGGTTCATAACATCACAGCTAGGAGACAATCAGATATTATTTTCCTCTTGCAGTCCTATCATGTAACAACTACAGTCAAGTTTGAATCTTGCCAAGGAAATAAAACCTAAGACCATCTGTCTCTGGATGCAGGTGCCAATTTGCATGAAATACAGAAGACAAAGAAGCATGTTGAATGCACCAATATATGCAGTCAGAAAGTGCAGCGTATGGAGAACACTACAGCTCAAATGTTCCAAATTCATTGCATATTTTTATAATTGAAAAATAAAATAAAAAAGCTGAGTAAATAATCCATTTTGTAGGAAAGGTATCTGTCTTCTGTATTAAGCATCTGCAGTAAATTGTTTATACAGTTTATCTTTGTGAGGATGGAATTACAGATAACTGTCGTTCTCTAGAAATTATTTGAATTCTGTTTTTGAGTATTCCCTCAAAATTGAAAAATAAAAGTGATTTTATAATGTGTATTAACAATAAAGAAAGCAGCAATAAATCATTTTTCCCTGAAAAATTAAGCAGTGCAGATAGTTGTTGAATCTGTGTACATACGACCAAATAAATGCTTGGAAATTCAAAATTTGATCAATTAAATTAGTGAAAGTTACTTAGTGTTAAAACTCAGTCTGTCAGCATGTGGTACATCCACTGAATTAAACCAAATTTTCCACCTAAACAGGTTAATTAGTGCTCATTAGCAAACTCATCCATTTTGCTATTTTCTGGCAGACTGTTCAATTCTTCTGAATATTAGACAGATGTTATCTTCTAGCACTGCTGGAAACTCCCTACAGAAGAGTCTCATATCATTCCCCTCTCAAAGATCCTTTGTTTGTAACCAGTGTTATCTCCTGCTACCTTTGTAATGATTCCTTGGCTACAATCCTTAAAGATTTTTAAGTAACGAAACACAAGTACACAGATACCAGTTATTTCCAAATAAATTGGTAAGTGTCAAAATCTGCCTGTGGTAGGCAATTTTATAATATGAAACTTTTACAATGCATTCTCAATGTTAAGAATTTAGTCTAAGAAGTTAATTGAGTCTGGAAGTAAATATGCATATATGAAGTATCAATTAGTACAGTTTATAATAGATAAATTAAATATGGAAAAACATTGGCTATTGTTATAAGATAAAAATATGTTACTATGAAGGATGTATCATAGTATGCCACATTTGGGAAAAACAAAGAATTTATCTGTACTGTACATGTAAATGACTGGGCACCTATCTGTCTAACTATGTATCATCTATCTATGTATCTATAAAATAAGTTGTATATATGTATACAGATGTATATTTTCACAGATAGATAGATAGATAGATAGATATATGCATCTAGATATTGAAAAAATAAAATGAATATACCAAAATGTTACTCCTTTTTGTTAATACATAAGGTATTTAAAAAGTATTTTACTATAATTTTGAAATCATTTATTATGAGACATTGTTTCTGTAATTTCTATGTACTTTTTTGCATAGAAGCTTAATTATGCCATTGACATCTCTTCATTATTCCCAAAGCCCATGCCTGTTTACTGGTTTGTATACTCTCTTCATGTGAGGCGCCACACCTGACAAAGTGTGTGGATCTGTTTTGATACCAGATTATCTTGCATTTCAACAGAATGCCAACACCCATGAAAAGACATGTTCCATGAGGGCAGGGGTTTTGATTGTTTTGGTCACTATTGTTTCATTTCTGACAAGAAGAATGTCTGATATTCACCAAATATTTCAAGCTAATTAATTAAGTAATTACCAGAATTGACAAATATGTGCATTGTTCCTTCCTTGAGAGTAGAACCAATTATTTTTTCAACTCTAATCAAGAGTTAAAGATGAATAAGTCATGGTTATCCATTAGTGAATAGTGATCTCCCTGACATTCATTTGAGTGGATAACAATTCATCTGTTTAGAGATGTAGTTCTAGACTTAGAGTACTAAGCCTAAATAGTGTCTAAACCTAAGGGTTTTAGATGATTGCCAGCCTTTTAAATGGCGGGTCATCCCAACAAAACAGCAAGATGAGTAACAGACTCTCATGAGTGAAATTCAGTGTCCAGTACAGTCTGAAGGAAAGAGGAGAATCTTGCTCCTGGAAGTGGTGTAGAAGCTTTAGGAATGGAATGTCTGGGCACTTAAACATTTCCCACGTTCCCTAGATTTCTGATATTCCTTTCAAGGAGAACAGGTGTTAGCTCAGTCCTCTGTCCCAAAACATGTTTGGCCATCAATACCAGTTGGTGATCGTGGAAACAGCTTTAGAGTAAACATTAGTGTAATCTTTAATGTTGAAATAAGGTCTGGCTCTTTGGTCCAGCAAATAATATTGGCTCTCTGGACCCTGATCTTAGTCAAAGGGTGCTGAAAATATGTATTTTCTCAACTTTGTGCATGTGTGTGTGTGTATGTATGTGGGCATGTGTGTATGGGTGTTATATTTTACTCACATATGTGTAGGGTGTGTGTTTATGTTTTGTATGTGTGTGTGCATGTGTTTGGGTGTGTGTGGTATAGCTGTGTCTGTAATGATACCTCATAGGGTCTATGAAAAATACTGATCATGCATTCTTACGTCAAGAACTCTAGGCCTCCAGATTTTGCCCTGGGAACTTAATCATGCTACAGACAGCTCTGGCTATATTTATTTTGAATCAAAGTATTATAAAGCCATGCAAAATGCCTTCTATTTGCTCTTCTAGATTCATCCTCCAGCTTTTTCCTTTTAGTTTAGTTTAGTTTAGTTTGTTTTGTTTCTGCCTCAGTATGTGATCTCCATGACTAGATATATCAGTAGGTTCCTCTACCCTTTGTCTTGCATTCTGGTCCAAGTACTTACTTCCCTGATTGCTCCCTTATGAGTTTGACTTGGATTTATTGTTTCCCTTGGGCAGAAAGTCATTTGTCCTTTGAAGTTAGGTTATTTCATTTTACTTTCTTGTTCTGAATTCTAGTAAGTGTACCTTCCCCTTGTTCCTCCAAAATCGCAGGCAGAACCACTGTTCTAAACTGCTGTTACCTTTGATTTCCTGCATTAATCCTTATCGTCATCCTCACTCTACTCACACCTTTGAATCTTAGTCATTTGTAATTATCCTTATTTATTCATGCTATATTTATCCAGTTGTGATTGTGATTGATATAATAATTGATATTAGAAACATGAACTTGTGTGGGGTTGCTTAAATATTCAAGGCAAATACATATTTAAGCTGTAGTACTAGTGCAGACAGGATTAGTCCATAGTGTAAGAGGTCTCCTGGTTGCTGACATTATCATCAGTGGTATCTTGGGATGAATTATATGTAGAAAACAGCACATTTAGAGAACAAGTGGTTGCAGAATTTAGTTACTATAGCAACTAAAGTGATTATAAAGATAGAATCACCTGATCTCTTCTTACAGTTCTAGAGAGCAAACAAAGAGAAAGGAAATTTAGGAGTTATCAATATACAATTAAGAATATGCACAGAAACCGGAGATATTTCTAGAAACTTTGAAGGGGTCTCTCAGGTTCCATTATAACAAGGCATAACCCTTAAACTGAGAAACAAGTCCTTAGGTACTTGCACAATTCAGGACAATTTAAAGATACTGTTTCTCCAGGCATTTTGTGCTAGTCTTTCCTCTGGTGGGGAAGAAGTGGGACCCCAAGAGAAGAGATGGGAATTTGGAGGGAGACATGGGTGAATTTAAGAATCTTGAAGCTCCATATATTTCTGAATTTCCTTCATCCCCTTCCCCTTCCTACCCAGAAATCTAATCTCTGCATGTTAGCATTTCAATGGCTATATGCAGGGCAGTTTCCTCACAAACTGATGTTAGGGAACTCAAGGGGTTCATTGTTGTTTGCACTCATCAAAGCCAAAGGAGACAGAAACAGGAGTTTACAGCAAAGAAAGTAAAGGTTTTTTTTTAAGGAAATGGCACCGAACCTGGAGACACAGGCAAGGTAGCGCTCAAAGACCCTGATGGCATGTAGGTTACAGATTTTATACAGCAAAATCACAAGACACCTTGGGTTAGGGATTTAGGGTCATGTTGGGAGCTGATTGGTTGGAGGTGAGATAAGGGTAATGAGGCATTTTCTCAAGTCCTTCTCTCTGGTCTCATGAGAAAGTAACAGGGAAGTCATTCCACTTTAGGGCTCAGGAACATAATTTAATGTCAAGATGTTATCTTTCAGCCTTGTCAGAGTTCTGGATGGTGTGACCATTAGTCAGGTCCAGGCTACTGTCTTCTGCCTCAGGGCTTGCTGATTATCTGGGAGAAATTCTAGGTCTCTGAGGGGTATATTTATATACAGAGAGAGGGATATGATTTCTAGCACTAGGATTTAAAATTAAGTTTAATCAAAGTCATAAGGACTCTTGGTTTCACTGAGGTCAATTAATCTTACAGGTACCCACATTACCGTTCATTGCCCCCAAGTTCCTGATGAGGGATAAAAACCAATAAATCCCTCATGGAGAAGTGCAAATCCTGATTCATAAGAATATTACCTTGACATTGAAAGAATCATAAGATTTCTATGTTCTGTATTGGCATAAGACTGGGAACATTTGTGAAAGTGTGATAAACTAAAGGAAACATAATAAAGACTTGGTTCGGTCAAATGTATTGAAGTTGGGGGTGGGGGGCTCAGCATTTGAGCTGTAAAATGTTGATTTGATTAACAGGAAGTAATATTTGTGTACTAGATGAGCTATTCAAAGTCAGACTCAATGATGACATTAATAATGACCTAAAAATGCTGGAATTCTCTTGTGATAGTCAAAAGAGTAGAGTATGAAAAATTGGGAATATGGGAATGTGAAATGGATCTATTAAGTGCACATTGCTCAGCTGCCCTTAAGAATACCTCCCAGCAGGGCCTTTCATTACCAAACATTAAGACCTGCCTTTTAGAGGGTAGCTCTCTGATCCTTGCAAAGCTCTGTATATCAGAGATTACTGAGGGTGATAATATAGTAGATACAGGCAGCCTGATGTCATGAGAATAATAAGATCTAGAGATGTAGAGGCCAGGTGGCAATAGTTAACCATCAGGGACAGCATGCATAATTACCACAATTAAACTATATTAGCATGAAGTCAATTAGGTGTTGTAAGCTCAAGGATTTTTGACAATGGTTAAATGATCTCAGGGTTCCTAGAAATTAAATAGAAGTTCAACTTTGAAAAGTACTGCTGGACATTTGTAGTAAGAACAGTTCTAGGTCTGCTGAGGTCTGCTGAGCAGAAAACTAACTTGTCCACTATAATTGTTATTCTAATAACCTTTTAGGAGTTTTAAGATATTATAGTCTGAATGTGAGCTGACCTTTTGTCACTCTAACAGCTATCATTGTTTTTCAGTCAGTGTAAAGATTTGTCGTAATTACCTGATAAATGGATTATTGGTCTTAGTCTACAGAGTTTCAGTGGGACTATGGCCTCCTCCTTAAATCACTTCCTGAATTCTGAAATGAATACTTGAAACTTATGTGTTTGCTACATGGCAGAATCTCCGTTTTGGTTTCTTAAACCATGAAGTGACACACATGGTAAAAATCCCCAAATGAAAGCCACCACATTTGAGTTTCCCTTTCCTTTAGTCAAGATAGTAAGGCAAAAACAATGTCATATTTGTGTGGGAATAGCATACATCAGCATAACAATTGAAGCCCTTAGAAGTGCATGGATGTTGATTTCTAACACATCTCTTTTTAGATTCACCTATTCCACTAATGCAAATTCCATTGCTTAAAGTAAATGCCAATAGATTGTCAGAAACTTAATCATATGGAGATATCATTGTAGGAGCACTACTAGATACTTAGAGTAATATTCAGCCTAGTTATCTTGGAACACTACCTGTGAAAGTTCAAGAGGCTGAAAACATTAATGGAGTTTAGAGGGTTCCAGTGGAGTGAGGTGTTAATTCTAAAATTGGAATCAAGTTGTTATAACCTTGTGCCATCCATCACAGACAAGGAGAAATGCCATTTGGATTTGGGATGAAGCATATACCATATTTGGAGATGCTTCCCTTACCTATTTACTGAACACTCTCTAAACTGTTAGATGCAATTGATTATAGATTAAATGATGTCACTTCAGCAGTTACCTGCAAAGTTTCCTGCAGGTTATAGTCTCACATTTATTATAAGTATTGGGAAAACAAACAAACAAAAATTTGTATAGAAGCTCTAGCTTCTATATACAAAAGAGACCCCTAGAATTTTGGAGTAATAAACTCTTGTTTACCAAGAGCTTCCATGTTGCTAAGTGATTGTAGTAGAGGCTACAAGCCAGATTACTACTGTGTATACCAAGGGAATAAGAAACCAACATCATCTGTAATAACCTTAATAGTATCCTATCCAATGAATTACACAATTTGATGGGTGCATAAATATCCCATTATAAAATAGATGTGTTGTGCAGGAGACCAGGCATGAGCAATTTTGGAAGGTATGTTTAAACTCTATCAACAATGAGCAGGTTGACCAGAATTCCATGGTATCTGCTGCTACTACTTCATTGCTTTTTTAACAACCCTCACCTACGTCTATGCATAATCTCAAAAACATGGGCTTCCATCCCTAGAGCTTATCTGGCTCCAGAATCTCTTTATTGCTCAATCTGTGTTGCTCATCATTTTGTGTGATATGGCGCCATCTTAGAGGGGCTCCTGCTGGCTGCCAGGAGCGATCAATTACATTGGACTCCAAACATCTTAAAAAAGGAAGACCTCTGTTCTCACAAGCATTGGACTATATTCTGAGTATGGATTTGCCTTTACTGCCTCCAGACACTCTTCTAACACCATTATACATGAAACTTGACCATGCTTTATCCGTCAAGATAGTGTTTCCCACACATTGTGTCTGACCAAAGTGTGGCAATGGGCTCACTTGTCATATTTCGTGCTCCCTTACCCATTAAGAGCTGTTTGAATAGAATGGTTGAGTGGTATGCTGAAGAACTAGGTATGGTGCTAGTTGGAGACTGTGGCTAGCAAATTAGAGTGTGGTACAACATTATTGAGCATACGCCTTAAATCAATATTTAATATATATGCTACTTTCCCCAGAGCAAGGGTGCACAGATCAGGATTCTGTCAATTGTTATACTTAATAACCCAAGGAAGAAACCTTGCTTCCTGTTCCCATGACCTTGCAGTTTGAAGATCATAGTATCCAAGTCTGAAATGCTTCCATCAGGGGATTCAGTGAATGTTTTCACCATTTTGGGTTTCTTACAACAGTGGACCAGCAGACAGAGATTAAGGTCACTCTTTTAACCAACATGACAGATTTTTTCCTAGCTGGGAAGACTTCACCAGTGTTATAAAATAAGATAAAATAAGAAAATATCACAGATATATTAATCTGGAAGCTTAAAAATCAATTTTTAAACTTATGGCTCAGATGACCAGCAATTTAGTTTCAGCTAGAAATTATCCTGGCCTCAGCTGGGTTTACTCGTGCATCTTAGTCACTAACTTCAATGTTGATTTGTTAGCAAATAGCTTTGTTTTTGTAAGGTAGACTGGCTTTTGTCTGGGATGTCTTGTTTCTCCAGCTGGCATCCTCTAGCAGGCTATTGAAGCCTTGATCAAACAGCCCTTCAACAAAATTCCTTGAAAGCCGGCAGAAACATGCAAGATATTTTAAGGCCTGGATTTAAATCTCACACAATGTTAATTATGATGTATTTATTGCCATAACAAATCCAATAACTGGACCTTATTCAAGGGATAAAGAAAGAGACTCATTTTATTGATGGAAGGAGCGACAACATCACAACTCATGGGTATGTACACATGGAGAAAAGTGGACAGTTGTACCATTTTTTTATTTTAACATGGAATACAGTGTTTGTAACCAAAGGAGATTAACTAGGGTGCATTTTATTACCCAACACTCTTATCCAATACTATTTGTCAAAGGAAAACTTCAGAAATCTAATCAAGCAAGACCACAAGTGATTAAATGTTGTTTCATGCTGAATAAAGGTGATAGTCACATCAGTAATCAGGTAAAGTAGAGGTTACAGTCAAGGTGTTAGAAGATGCTAAGGGGAAATATGTGGAAAATAGTGGAAAAAGGCAGAAATGATCAGTAATTAGGTCCACATGAGGAGTAGGAAAATGTGGGAACTATCTTCTATATTACTCAGTATTTTGATCTCTGTTTTACTTCGGGATCTTATACAAAAACACTTTGTGTGGCTAACTTTTATTTTTCAGGTAGGGATTTGGCTGAGCTAATATCAATACACATCAATATGGTTGTGTTTGGAACTTGGTACCTCTCTGAGTTGGGGACATCTTTTAATATAGAAAAATCTAAAAGCAAATCCTGAATATTTACATGTAGAGTGCACTAAGTAGCTTTCTGTTGTCCCTGAAGATCTGTGTCTGTTCCACCCTGTTCTTTTTGTACTAATGTTTTACGAAGTGTGGACTAAGTTAATAGGTATCCACGACTTTCTGGTTTCTTATTTATTTTAGCCACAAGGAACCTTGGTAATACATTAAAGGGATGGAGGAAAGTGAACTCATTTTTCTTAAGTCATCTTACTATAAAAATATCTTCTTCTAGACCCATGCAGTCATTTAATACCCACCACTATTCACCATTATGCAGGACATAAAAGGTCATTGACTTTAAATATTGCAACCAAGCTAGAGATGATAGATTCACCCATGAAGAGCATACAGACTCTTGCACAAGATCAAAATGGCAATGATGTTTTTCAGCATTCATTTTGGTATAATTTCCAAGATACCTGCATTATTATGGATAGTTCATTTAAAAGATTCTCAGAATATCTATTTTTTAAAAACAATGACATGAAATAGTTGAAGAAGAAAATGAAGACAGCATGCAAAATGTTTAATCACTGCCATGTCTGCTATTTCCTTGGCTTTCAGTGGTATGCTGCACTTTTTTTTTTTTTTTTTTTTTTTTTTTATGTGTAGAGATTAATAGAGTTTTATTTACTTTCTTGCTTCTGCCTTCATATTCTTTGAGAGGTGCTTTTAGGACCACCATCTTTCAGCTCTGGCCACTTGTTCTGAGTTTCATCAACTTCAATTTCTTTTTCTATTGACTTAGGATGTGGTTCCCCCAGTGTAACTTTACCTTTACGAAAAGGGGAGTTCTACACACACTTCATAGGGCTCCTCCCAAGGGGTTCCCACGTAGTTAGCATTCAGAGAAAGGAATGATGGGTGCTAAAGGCTTATGGGCATCAGTGGGTATATTTTCTGGAGACAAGTGCTAATGAGGTCCTGAAGGGCTTGTGAGTAATCAGCAACTCTCAGAGGTTGGTGAGGAGATACAAAAATACGTTGCAGAGGAAATGCCAATGAAGCAATAATGGTTTCATGCCGTAAAAATTATTTAAATATTAAAAATGGTATGATAGCATGATAGAGCAACCATATCCCTATTTCCAATATAAAGAATTCTAATGTTCCACCATATCATAATGAGAGTTCCAGAGTTCCACTACAATATGTTTAAAGTTTGAAAGACTATGGAAATATTGAATTATTTATCCCTTTTCTTGGTAAGTCACAATTTATATTAGCATGACAAAAGGTTTGGAGAAAAAAGAAAAGAAGAAAAAATTGTTTAAAATCACTGAAATTCTTCAGAAGCACAGAATATAAACATTTATTTCATGGGAGCGGAAATGTGAGAAATATCTTGTTTTTTGCAAGTGTATTTAATAGTATATGTAGTGTAATAAGGGAAACATGGGTAAAATTATGCTATTAACAGATATCTGGAAAGGAAAATGGTATTTGAGTCAGAAAATGAAGGATGATGTATAAACAAACAAAAAAGTACTATTGTTGATTCAAAAAAAAATACAAGTGGGAAAATTCAATGTAGTTGGTATACTGAGTACTATTGGAACCTGATTTAGAATTAGTGTAGAATACATATTTTAATTTAAAAAAATATTAGATGACGCCACTTAAAAATACATTTTGATAAACTATTACATAATATACTAAGTGCTTTGACTTTATTATCTTATTTAAATTTAATTACCAAATATCCAGAAAAAGAATGTATCAGAAATGAAAAAAATCAAAGCGTAAATAGGTTACTGTTTGCTATGCAATAAAGATCCAATATCTATAAGTCCAAATTAACTTTTGTTATGGAATAGAACATCTGATTTGCCAAACAGTTTCTCTTATACCTAATTAATAAGCTCCACAGATTAAGGCTAAATTGTAATTTAAAAAGAAAGGGAACAAAACATTATTAGGCATGAGAATATAAATAAGGGTTAATTTTTAAAATGTGATTTGGTAATAATGTAGTAACTTAAGTTATGTACTCTTCAATATTACATTGTTTAAATGTCTTATTTTCTTTCTTAATTTTTGGGTTTGTCTTGATTCTTAAATAAATGGGTTAGACATATATTTTCATTTATACAAGTATTATTACATTGAAGCAGTACTGAATTCCGTTGCCTACTCAGATGCTCCTGAGAAAAAAACACGTTTGCCTTTATTCTTGCCTAATGTTTTCATAAAAGTATTAGCACTTTAATTTCCTTTTCCTAATTATTTTGTTCTTTGGAAATCCATCAACTTGTTGGAAATATTGAATGTAATTTAATTTAATCCTCTTCATTAAATATTTGATTGCATTCACCAATTAAAGGGAAAGTATTTGAAACTGCAGTTAGTTTATGGGGAAATTCAATTTATTGAATAGATGAGGACTATTGAAATTCTCTATTTCTTATCATTTCAATTTTGCTAAGTTGTAACTTTCCAGAAATTTACCCATTTTGAATTCATTAATATTCACATTATTATAAACTTCACTTATTGACCTTTTAATGCCTGTAAGATAGGTATTGAGGATCTCTCTTTTGTTTCTGATATTATTAACTTGTGTTTTTTTTGTTTTTTTCTTTAGATTTTTTTTTTTAATAAATGACTTTTTGCTTAATTGGCATTTCCTAATATTTGTCAGTTTTCTGCTCTTATTTATTTTCCTTTTTTACTTACTTCTAGTTTCATTTATCTGCTTATTCTACTTTTTAAAGGTGAAGTTTAGCAAATTGATTTTAAACTATTTTCCCTAACTTATATGAGCTAATGCAGTTATACATTTTCCTCTACAGAATGCTTTATATGCAATTTAAATTTTGATATACTGTATTTTCTCTCTGATTCATTTAAAAAGGGTCAATTTGTTGGATGATCACATTCTAAGGTATAAAAATGCCAAATCATTATATTGTACACATGAAACTATTTAATATAACTAATGTAATATGTATACCAAATATACTTAATTAAAAAAGTAGTCCATATGAGTTATTTGTTCATCCACGGATTCTTTAGAAAAGGTTTACTTAATTTCTAACTATTTGGGGTTTTCCTAGACATCTTATTATGATTGATTTATAGTTTAATGTATTTGAGTTAGAGCATATATGTGTATACTTATAAACCTTTCAAATGTATTCAAATTTTATGATTTAGTTATATTGTCTTCCTTTGTGAATTTTCTGTGTGCAATTGAATTGCCTTAAACAGTAGTTAGCTATAGTGTTTTTAAACTTTCATAATGATATCTTCTTCAAACCACCACTGTTTAGCAGTGTTTTATGTTAATACCCTGAAGTGTGGTATATTAGTTTTCTAGAGTGGCCATAACAAATTACGACAAACTGAAAAGATTCTCTTACAGTCTGGAAACTAGAAGTCCAAAATTCGTGTATCCACAGGATTGGTTCATTCTGGAGGTTCTGAGGGAGGATCTGTTTTGTGCCTCTCTTCTAATTTCTAGTGGTTGCTGGAAATCCTTGGTGTTTCTTGGTTTATAGGTGCATCGCTCTAATCTCTGCTTCTATCTTACATGTCGTTCTCCGCTGTGTGTCTGTATCTTCACATCATCTTACTTTTATGCCTGTCTGTGTGCAAATTTCTCCCTTCTTATAAGAACACTAGTCATCGGATTAGGGTTTACCTGACTCCCTCATAACCTTCTTTAAAGTTGATTGTATTATCCAAGATCTTTATTCAAAATAAGGTCACATTCATAGGTACCTGGTATTAGGACTTCAACATATCTTTTTGGAGGGGCACAGTTCCACTCACAGCATATGGTTATTATTTATACTGTCTTGAAAATAAATTCTGACTTAATTACAATGCTTTAAAAGTATCTGCATTGAAATTCTTTGTGATTTTCTGTATGGCCTACAACACTGTCAATATTTTGTAAATGTCATATTCAAGAGAAAATAAAGGGTCCTCTCTAATTATTAATTGCAGTTTTTCACATAAGATTAATGAGCTTTATTAATTATGGTGCTGAAGTCTTCTTTAAGTGGAGTTACATCTATTTTTACCATAATTTACCTTTGCATACATATGCATACATACATAACTATTATGCAGACATACACATATATGAATGTATATACTAAAAAATTGTACATGTTAACATTTTCTAGTGACTTGATCTTAAAGCCTTTTATTACCATTATGTTTGATATTAAACACAGATATACATGAAATTAAAGAAAATACCAAAGCATATACCCACTATTTTATTTTGAAACTTTTCATAAATTTTAGTAGCTCTTCTTCTAAATGAAATATTGTTGAATATTTTTCTTTATAATTTTTGTACTTAACTGATACTTTTATTGTCATTTTCTTAGATTTTTATGTTGTGTCTTTTAATTGCATGCTACTTTTCTTTCTCTCCTTTAAAAATGCATTGTTTTCTTTGTACTAGTTTAGAGACTAATTTGGTATTCTTCTATTTATTTAAAGGTTTCCTTTACAATGCTACCATGATATTTAACAAAATGCAAACTGATTATCTTAACCCTCATTCTAAAAAAATTACATTTGATACCAATTATCTTTAATTCACTTTCATATTGTTCTCAGTATTTTGTATTGTACTTTCCCCTAATATAGTATATTAGACAATATCATCATCATCATCATCATATCATTATGAAAAAACAGTGTTTAATAAATTGAGATTTACTTACCCATTTAAAGATTATTTGTTTTTTTCTTGTTTGTTTTTTGTTTTTGTTTTTCTGATTCTGGCTCTTACATTTCAGACATTCCTTCTTGGATTATTTTTCTGCTATTTGAAGTACATCCTATGGAATTGTATTGGTGAATTGTATTTTTTAAATCAATATTTTTATCTCAAATAATAACGTAGGAGAGTGGTTTCTGGTATACATTGTGTTGTTCTTTTATTCTGTGTCCTTCTTGATTTGCTATTAGTTCGATCAATCACTGAAAGGGTCTTGTTTAAGTTCACAGATACGTATGTGTGTGGATTTGTCTATTTCCTCCTTTCAGCTGTAGCAGTTTTTGTTTGATATATGTTGAAGCTTAGTTTTTGGTGCATACACTGTTAGGATTTTTAGGTTGTACTGATGAATTGACACTTTTATCAATATGTAACATCTCTCTTTAACATATATAAATATATATATATACACATACATATATGTATATACGTACATATATATGTAATATACACATATATATGATGTGTTCTGAATATATGTAGGTTCTGAAGTCTACTTTATCTAATTTATAGGCACACACACCTGACTTTTTAAAAAAAGTAATACCTGGATGGTGTATCGTTTTTCATCCTGTAGCTTTCAATATAATTATATCATTGTATTTGAAATGAGTTTTTGGTAGACAAGATATAGTCAGGTCATATTTTTAAATCAACTTTACAGTCTCTATCTTTTAATTGTTATATATACCATTTACATTCAATGTGCTTATTAATATGCTTGGATTTAAATCCATCAATTAATTGTTTTATGTTTGTTTCTTCTGGTTTTTATTCCTATTTTTCCATTATAACATCTTCTTGTGAGTTATAAATGGTTAAAACAATTCAAGAATTGTTATTCATTACATAATGTGAAAGTGAGTGGTGAGTCTGCAGGTGCTGATGTGAAAGCAAGTGAATAATTTTGGGGGACGCTAGATAAGCTGAGTTTGGAGGAAAATTACTTGCCAGAAAAATGCTCAATATGGATAAAACTCTCTATTCTAGAAACAAATACCTGAAAGTACTTTGATATATAAGGCAGCCACGTCATTGCCAGGTTTCAAGGCTGTTCAGGACAGGGTAACATTTTCCATGGGGGCAATGTTGCAGGCTACAAATTGAAACTCTTTGTGATCTGGCCCACTGAGAATACAAGGCCTTCGAGCGTTATTAATAAGCACTCACCACTAGTGTACT
This sequence comes from Rhinolophus sinicus, assembly GCF_036562045.2. Lineage (NCBI taxonomy): Eukaryota > Metazoa > Chordata > Mammalia > Chiroptera > Rhinolophidae > Rhinolophus > Rhinolophus sinicus. The sequence goes on from NC_133754.1 coordinate 32,292,367, forward strand.
CCAGGAGCAATAAGAAGTCGCAGATGACCCAGCTCCTCTTCCAAGATGCCCTCAATGTTATAATGAGAAAATGAACATTTTTATTTACAATTAAAATGAAAACTCCCAAGGAAGCTAGAAGTCAGCAGAGTAGTATGTTTGTTCTATTTGTTTTATTTGAAGTAAAACTATAGACTAGGCTTGCTTCCCAAAGGATTCTCAAATCATATTTTTTTCACTAAGATGTATCCAGTTTTTTCATATTGATACCGATTGGTGAACCTTTGCTTGAATATTAAGCAAGTGGTGTTTCTTTTGTGATATGTGTTGCAGACAAATTCTGACTGTGGCATGAATAAAAAAGAAAGGAACTGTGACTTCTGGCTGTTAACATTAAAGCTTTAATCTGACATTAATACTGCCGTCTAGTTAATAACTATCATACTTATCATTATTATTATTATTATTTATTGGGATGATAGGGTCACTAGGTGAAAAGGGCCAATTGTTGTCACTTAATCCCCATAGTTAATATTGACATGGTTATTGTAATGGATCTCTAATTCAAAAGATTGAAAAAAAATCCTATGATTCACAGAGATGTTTGGTGTTGGCTAGTTGATCATGGTGCCTAAAGAACTGAAGTAGTATGTTAGTCTATGGAAGTCTTATTTGGTCTGTAGAAGCATAAAAATCTCTAGGTCTACTGAAAAGGAATCTCACTTGAATCATCAAAAGAGAGTCACAGCCCGCATTTTCCAGACTTAAATCCATTCATTCACAGACCCAGATCCTCTTGATTGAAGGGAAGGATATGTTTCCTTGACAAAAGAACAGTGCCAACAAGTTATACTCTCTTCATTCCAGGATTTCAAAAATGTACTTACAGCCATTTTTCATAGTGACCCCCCATACCTTGGCACATTGGGGAAGGGGAAATAATCAGCCTTTTGAGGATTTCTGTACGTGGACCCTGAATGGACACTAGTTCTGGAGAACCAAATGGTTAATGTCCCACAGGTCAGAACAGGGCCTATGGAGATCTCGTGATCTCCATATAGTTTTAACTCAGGTTTCTCTTATACTGGAGTAATTGGGCCTCAGGACCCACTTGTGATATTTCTGCTGTTACAAAATAAACATCCTTAACTTCCAGTCAAGATGGCAAAGTAAAAAGAAGACTGAAAAATTAAGAAATCACGGTATAAGCAGTAAAAGCATGTCATTTGGAGATATAGAATTAGAACTAAAACAGGATGCCAACAGAGTTGAAAGTCATTGAATTTGGACAGTACGACATTATTTTTCATAGTAAAACTTGTTGAGTATTCGTTTAAATCATATGCCTTTATAACTTTGATTGCATTATTTTTTAAATAATAAATAGTTTGTGAGAAATTCCATTAAAAAAAAAGTAATAATGGAAACAAAATAAACATCCTTCACAATGGGCAGAATCCACACATTGGTCATCTGGACCATGGAAGAAAGGTTTATGCAGGGCCAGGACTAGGGCACAATATTTAAGGAGAAATATGCATCACTCAGAAAATGGGTGTCTCCTTAAAATTTGTGTCCTATGTGCCTTGCTTACCTCACTCTAGTCTCAACAGGAAAGGCTAAGGAAAGCTACTAGGACTGCTTCTACTCAGAAAACAGGTAAACCAAAAGTAGCATCAGTTTCCTGGTATGTATAAGCAGAAGGACTACGGAATTTGTTAGAGGTAGGAGTGGTGATTCCTATCACATTTTGATTCTTGGCTTTCATTTTTCAGTTGTTATATTGCAACATCCAAGATAGATTTTCCTTATATTTATCTTGCTTATGGTGGGGTCATAGCTCTTTTTTGTATCTCTGATTTAAGATATCTCATCAGTTTTGAAAACTCTTCAGTTATTTCCTCAAATGCTCTTCTGGCCCCATTCTCTTTGTCTCTTCCAGTTAGCTGACAGACATTGCAGCTTTGCTCCATGTTCTATATATATCTTTTAAGGACTATTCCCTTCACTTTTTTTCTGTTTGCTTTAGTCTACTTTAACATATTTATCTCTTTTTCCATTCAACTCTTCAGCTGTTTATTTATAAATTTTGTTATTTCAATCAGGCTATTTTCAATTTGTAGGATTGATAGGATTTTCATTTTATTTATTTTAACCTATCACTCTCTCTTCTCTGGTGACATTTTCCGCTGTCCTCTTAAAAATGTTTGTCATAGCTAATTTAAAATCTATATCTGATAGCTCTTAGACCTGGGTATTATACAACTCTGATTGTTTTGCTAATAGGTAGGTACTAATCCCTGGAAATTTTTCTTGGGATACCAGATACTCTAGATGATATCTTCCTCGTGGTAAGACTGACCCTATGCTCTAGTAGGTGTCTATAGTAGTAGTCAAATATCCTCAGTTCAATCAGAGTTGAGCCTTAGTTGTGTTTCTTTCTTTTTTTTTTTTTTTTTTTTTTTTAACGGGCGTTTTTCTGACTGTCCAGTGATATGATATAATCTTTTAAGAGCCTCAATAGACAATTTATGGTGTTTACTACTGCCCTTCCTTTCAGACGTTCTTGTATTCCAATTCTCTCTCTCTCTAGCAAGGTCAGACTTCCAAAAACTATGTTACATTTTCTTATAGGTTTTTTTAGCCACTCTTCCTGGGAAAATTATATATGAAGAAATGATTACACATAGAAGAGGCACAGAATGGAAAGCTACTTCTATGCAACATTTTTTTTTCTTTTTCTCTCTCTCTCTCTAGAATAATAGGTTATGTGGTCCTTGCTGCCTTGGCTGGCTCATAGTGCATTTTGTTACCTTTAATTATCTCATGAGTCTTCTGGTTTGCCTTTGCCTTTCACTGGTCATCCTCCACTAATTCCCCAATCTCCCAATCTATATGTTCCCCAGTGTCTCCAAACTAGATATATCTAGTGATTATCCTTCTTTGACAAATAAAAATTCAGAAGCATAAGTCTCTCATCTGATGAAGATCACTATGCTAACCTTTCTTTGTTGCTGATATCACAATACTATATCTCTGAATTCTTGTCATTCTGTGATAAAATGGTGTTGAATTTAGGCAATAAAACTATCACATAATTATGAATTAATATAATGAGGTGGGGAAGAAGTTGAATATGAAATTTAGTGGAAAGAGTTGGATTCTTTGTGAGGCCCATGCTTGATGGTGTGTCCTTTTAACAGTGGTGTGTGGGAACATCTCCGTTATTCAGTATATTTGTGGACTAGTCACTTAGAATTAAAATTGGTCGAGGCTCAAGTTTTCTTGTTGTTTACAATATCTTTGCAATGATTTTCTACCAATATTCCTTATAAAGTAATATTTTCAGCTTTCAAGACACAGATACAGTTAAAATTATTTTCACAGACAATGTAAAAACAAAAAATTATCATCAATATCATTAGTGATCAGTTGTACAATTTAAATTTAAATTTGGAAATTATGGAAATTATGGAAAATAAAATAAAAAAATAAAAAACCACAGAAAACATTTTTATTAAATAGGTATGAGTGAATCTTAAAAGTATTAGCTCAGTTAGGTAACCTAAAGCTAATTTCAGGTTCCTTGTCAGTATATTGTTGTTTTGACATGTTTTTATTTTATTTTGGAACCCAGAAATCAGTTTTAAAAATGTACAGGAGGAAGCAGACCAAAATACTGAACTATGAACTGAAGATGCTTTTGATATCCAAGTCGTTTTCTGGGTCCAGGAAACAGTGCTATCAATTATTAAAGGAATGATGTTCATCACTTTCTCAGACCTAAAATGATTCCACTGTCAAAATCAGAAAGATACATTCTCAAAAAATGATCTGAAATGTTCTGTGAGATACTTAATGATATTACATTGGTGAATATGTTCACCAGTATGTCCAGTGCATGAAACACAGCTATCTTGATGCCCTATATTTAGTTCACCATTAAAAACAGAACAAACAAATAACTGAAAGCTTCATTCATTTGACCTATATTTTCCACTCCAACTTGTAGAAGTGACCGGTAATTATATTTTGTATAGGTGTGTCTACATACCTTTCAAGGGAACGATAAGAGAGCATAGTGGGGTAAAAAAAAATACCAGAGAGAGAAAACAACAAAACAAGCAAAAAATAAATAAATAAATAAACATTTTTGTTTTCTCTCCAGTATTGTGTGTGTGTGTATATATATATATATATGTATATATATATATATATATATATATACATATATATATATATATATACACACACACACACACACACACACACACTAGAGCCTTGTTTTCCTCTTTCTGCTTAGTAAGTTGTCTGTAAAAATGAAAAGAGCCAAAAAACATTTTTTACATATAGAAGTTATTACTCATGCTCTTTTTTCTACTAATATTTATTTAAACATTATTGACATAAGCACTTTTTTATTCCACATACTTAACTTGGTGCCTAGTCTGTATAATGCTACAACACTATAGGTTTTCATTCAACATAGCTACTAAAAATTATATTTATTGTAATAATTATTACATTATTTTTTTCACTTTATTGCCAAGGCTGCAATAAGATAGTATGCTTCTTAAAAGTCAAAGCTTTGTTTCATTAGTGTATAGCATAGTGTTCATTACATATTGAGAACTAAATACATTTTCTTGAAGAGTAAACTCCAAGATGTTTTGTGTGTGTGTGTGTGTGTGTGTGTGTGTGTGTGTGTGTGTGTGTTTAACGTGATTAAGCAATATAGGTTCTAAAAATACACAAGAAGAGATGGTAAAGAAATACTTGTTTAATTAATATACATGTGTGTGTTGCTCTGACACCAGAATTTACCATATCAAACACTATTTAAATAAAAACAGAAAAGTTGAGGTTTTCTTACTTTAAAATATTTTCATAACTATTTCATTTAAGTATATGAAAGTTCCTTTTACATTTTATTTTAAAAATTGTAACTTATTATCTCACATAAATGATATTTTAATCATAGTTAACTTCCTAGAATAGCACAAAGAAACTTTTGTAAAACAAGTTGAAATGTTATCATTTTGTAATTTTTTTTTTAATTTTTCACTTTTAACTTAATTGAATTGCAGTTAGATAATGTCACCTGTATGATACACTTGTATAAATAATTTGAAGCATTCTTTATGGCTCAATGCAGAGTGAATATTGAATGTGTTCCATGTGTATTTAAAAAATTATTTATTTTCTAATTAATAGATGTAATTTTGGTATTTTACTATAGAACACACTTGCTTAAATTTGTCATCAAATTTTTCTATAAAATTATCATTTTCATTAATAACCTGTTAATCAGGGATGTCATTGGCAAAGGCAGATAACCTCAGAGTGTAGGTACTGTAGATTAATGTATGGATTTAGAAAATCTTGTTAATTATAAGTAACAGAGGCAAATTATTGATTTTAGTGACAAAGGAGTGTGTTTTTATTTGCTATTTTTATGAGATCTATTGTGCAATAATTTTTATACAACAAAATATGTAATTTACCATAGGTCAATTTTACCTCAATAAAGATGTTAAAAAAACAAACTTTTTTTAACATCTTTTAATACTCTGCTTTTAATGTTCAGTCAGAACATTTTTACTATTCATTCTTTTACTTAATACACAGTACTTCAAATATCTCATATTTCTATGGCTTTCTAAGATACAACTCCCAAACTTTCTTAAAACCAAAGACTTCCCTGATCCTGAAAATGTAATGCAAATCAAGTATCTTGGTTACCTCCTTTAATAAATTCCAGTTTTAGCCCAAGTCGCACACTCTGGTTTTCAGCTACCTCTGCATTTTGTAATCTAGAATTTCCCTTATGTTGTGATCTAAGCCATGTATACATATAAATTTTTTAAAGATATGCTATTAAACTTCAATAATTATGCTTTAATAGTTACAAGTACAGTTTTAGACACTAGATTTAGAGCAAATAAATAAACGTAAGGAGTCATCTCCTATAAAGAGCTTAATTATTTTCAATAATGAAGGAAATAAATATGTAATATAATTTTATATGGATATACTGCTTTTAATTTAATATTAGGCTGAAGATGATGAAAGATAATAGTTGTGAGGGAATCAATGTTAAATAGTATTATCAAGAAACACTAGTCTTAGGAGATAATATTAGAAAACAAAAGTTAAAAGCAGAAAGGGCCAGGTAAAAATTTTAACAGTTGATGTGTTTGGTTTCTCAGTTTATTTTGTAACCTTGGACTAAATACCACTCTGTCCAATGCTTCAGGAAAACTTTAGGTCTAACTTTTCTGTGGATCTTTATTCCCACAGCTTCTACCATTGTTGTACAGGGTTTGATTTCATAATTCCTTTGTCAGTCTATATTGTCTCTGCTTCCCTACCTGAACTCTGATTTATACATTGATGATGGCTTTTTAAAAAGGAAACTTTTGTGGAGGTATGAATACATTGTTGTAGGGTTACTTTTGCAAGTTGAACTGAAAACATACTGCATTTCTAGTGACAAGTGTCTTCTTTTCTTCCTACTCTCTTTCTTTTATTTACCGTTGTTATAATCAAACTACCATGGCATTTGTCAGAAGGAAATCCCTAAATTCATATGTAAAATAAAAGTTTAAGATAAGTATATAATTTGAGTATTGCATGTATATAAATTGTCTGAAATCTGGGCGGCTGGATGGCTCAGTTAGTTAGAGCATGAGCTCTGAACAACAGGTTTGCTGGTTCAATTCCCACATGGGCCAGTGAGCTGTGCCCTCCACAACTAGATTGAAGGCAACAAGCTGCCACTGAGCCTCCGTAGGGGCAGCCAGATGGTTAGAGTGCCAGATCTTATCAACAAGATTGGCAGTTCGATTCCCGCATGAGATGGTGGGCGTGCCCCCTGCAACTAAAGATTGAAAATGGCAACTGGACTTGGAGCTGAGTTGTGCCCTCCACGACTAGACTGAAGGACCACTACTTGACTTGGAGCTGATGGGCCCTGGAGAAACACTGTTCCCCAATATCTCCCCCACACAAAAAAAGGTCTGAAATGGGAAATTATTTTTCCCTTTTTTATAATACGTAGCACACAAACTGAAAGTAAAATTTCAGAAACAAAGACTACTCAGATTTTTAAAAACAAAAAAATCCTATTACTGACTTTGCCAATGTCACTGAACAATCATAAAATAAAGAGGAAATAAATACTAGGTGAATTTATTGGAAGTTATGTGTTAAAGGAATGGAGAGGAAAAAATGAACACTGAGAAACTTTTTGTTTAATTCATAGACCCCACCACAATAAAAGAAAAAAATGGTATGATTATCCTTAGGTATAGATGAAGAAACCACATATAAAAAATATTTAAACTGAAATATACAGGGACTAATCAGAAGAAACGTACTTACTAAGATAAGTTCAGTGGGGTGGGGTGAGATATATAGCTAATCTCCATATTAAATAAGCAATCCCCAACAAGATAAATGGAAGATTCAGTTATTGGTATATTTTCTCAAGTTTCTTTCTAAAGGTATTTTTAGACTTACATTTAATAATTCATCTTTTAATATCATGGGTGGATTAAGTTTTGGTCTGTTACAAAAGTAAGATTTATTCAAATACCAACTTTTTCAAAGTATGACTTGATAAAATGCATTATTAGAGCATTATTTTGAAGACTTGGAAGGGAGATGCCTTATGAAAAATAAACATATTTTGGGTCACACTTAAAACCCAGATGGCTTAAAGATAAATTGTCCTCCTGTGCATCTATTAAATATTCAATGCTCATGCTAGAGATACGCACACAAAAAGTCATATCTTATTGTGTGTGTTTTTTGTGCCAACAAAAATAATGCATGGATCCATAACCATTTTAGTTATACAACGGTTTCTTTGTGACGATAATTTCAGAAATTTATGATTCATTGATTTCATTATTCTACTTTATTCTTCATTAGTAGAATAAAGCTCAGGACTCACAGTAAAATAGACACATTCTGGAGTTTTCACAGAGCATTGTTACTGGTTAAGATAAAGGCATCGAGTGTGCTGAGATCAATCTCAATTCCTCTGGCAGAAAATCAACATGACACAAGTTCTTTCAGTGCAAGTATCCTTTCATGATAGAAAAGTGAAATTCTGAAGGTTAATGGTACTTTTATTCAGTGCCTTTATATGGAAATGCCAACAAAATTGAATATATCTTTTTTTTAATATTGTAATGTTCTCTAATCTTTCAATAAAAGCAAAACCAAAGTTTGTATTAATCTAGTGTCATTTCTGTACCGAGGCAGGGTCTCTGCCAGCCAAGATGATATGCACAGCTGGGCGAATGGACAAGGTTTGGTACCTAGTTGTTTGTTCCACTCAATTTCTCTCTCACCCATGCTGTTTTACCTTGTGTTTTGTTTCTTTGTTTGTTTTTTGTTCATATGATCTGTACAGGTCAGGTAGTCATTTCCAAAGGTGTTCTGTCTGTGGACAGAGTGCAGGGTAAAGGGAAGGAATTTGGAACTTTCATAAATCTAACTTCACAGAATATGAGGAAATACCCATGCATAGGATCATTATTAGCAAAAGATGCAGTTTTCGTGGGGAGGCACTGCTGACATTCATAAGGAGGCATCTTCCTTTGGAAGCTGATAAATAGAACATATACTACAGAGTGGCTAAATATGTTAGATCATGATGTATCAATGTTTTCTCATACTAAAGGCTTAATGAATCTTTTGTAAAACTGGAAGCCTCCCTACAATCTATGTGTAAAAATGTCATTACAAAATTGATTTTATAAAAAAGTTAGAGCTGGTGTGTTGCATTAACTAGGAAACATGGATATATTAAGTCTTACCACTAGATGTGTGACTTGTTTGATGTGGGGCCACAGTCAGTTTAAATAATGTACTTGCAATTTAACTTCCTTAAATGTAAAATGGAGACAGGTAATACCAAACCTGAATTTCTCTGATGATCACATGAAAAAAATATTATTGGGATATCATTTAAGTGTGTAGTATTGGTGAGTTTATATATATATATATATATATATATATATATATATATATATATATATAAATTTTAATCACACAGTTAGCAAATGGTGGGGCCAGGATATGAACCCAATGACTTCAGAACCAGACTCATTACATTATGTCATACTTGTTTCCTAGGAAGTCATAGAGAAATCTGCTCATGGCATGAAAGAGTGCTCTGTGTCTGTGTGTGTGTGTGTGTGTGTGTGTGTGTGTGTAGACAAAGTTTAGGAGAATTTGGATTTGTTTTTCTCTGTTATTTACTTCTCCATTCATATGCTCTGCACTTGAAGTATACATCCCCACAGAGCTGTTCTGAGTGTAGAACTGAGCCAAAGAAATCTTTGATTATGTAAATGAAACACCCCATCTAAGCAGCTCCATGGAGAGAAAAAACAGCAAAGGAGTAAATCCAGACATGAATTCAGCTAATAAAGCCTAAAGGAGTTCCACTTATAGTTGCTCTCATACTGAGCTGAGGAGTCTTTCATCTGATACAGAATGTCATGATTTTGCTGTAAATGAGATTTACTCAATTTCATACTTACCAGTGTGTGTGTGTGTGTGTGTGTTTGTATGGGGCATATGGGTATTGGAGCATATATATATATATATATTCTTTCTTTGAAATCATATAAGAAAGAAAGGAAAGGATAATTAGGCAGTTTCATTAAACGTATCTATTTTAAGACATAATTGCAGATGTTTGTTACAGTCTGAAAACCCTTATCAATTATGGCACACTTTATAACACAGAAACTTTATCAACAAATACTTCTACTCTTTAATAGTTCTTACCAATATGGTACTATGTCCAAAATAGCCATATATTTTTATCTAGGATATGTATATGTTTTTATCTAGGTTGTGTTTGATAATACCACAGATATAGGACTTCTTACATGCATTCATGTATTGGTTATTCACATTGGAAATCTAATCAATAGGTTATAATAAAAGCTAAACTTAATGCAGAATATGACTAATATAGCTTAAAAGTTTCAGATGCATTATTATCATTGATAACAATTAATCCAAAATGGTAGCAAAGAAAAGTTATCACAAATGTATATTGTAATTATATTTTGCCAGGTGAATCATAATAATGAATCAAAATAACCAAAAAGTGAATCAATTTTACTTCAGTTTTCAAAATCACTACATAAAAAGGCTGGCTAGTGGTGCATTAGAAACAGAATAACAAAACAGATGCAACTTGCATTCTGCTTTCATTTCACTTCGTTGCTTCTTCATATCGCTCTGGTGTTTTCAGTCTCATTCTCTCTTCTATTTTATTTAAAATTAAAATTTTAATGTTAGGTTTTAGACTTGCTGATGTCTGTTCCATCTTTATTTGTTTCTCCAGATAGTTGTCTTACAAAATATTTTGAGACATACTGCATCTTGCAGAGAAGAAAACACCTCACATCTGTCTACCATATTCTATTACATTTAACATCTATTAATCTACCATGAGCATAAACATTTCTTCTAGAAATTCTGGGGCCAAACAGCTTTTCTTTTCATGCTTCATTTCCCATGCAAGATGATATGAAATATCACAAAACTAAATAATTTTCTGGACTTTGCTTTTCATGTAAATCATAATGCTTTAATTGCAGGACTTATGCAACATTTTGACATGATTTCAATAGCCACCATGTTCTTCTACCTTGAAAAAGTAAACAAAATTAGCTAGAGCAGTAAAAGTAACACAAAATAAAGTATTGCATAAAAGTAAATATATCTTTATTTTTTTAGGGAGGGGGCAACTCAGAGTGACCCATATGGGAATCGAACCAGCAACCTCAGTATTATTTGCACCATGCTCTAACCAACTGAGCTAACTGGCCACCCTATCTTGATTTTTTGGTTCCTCCAAAGGGCTTTATTCACAGAGGAGGAGCTCAATTATTTTTTTTCTTTTCAGTGCTCTTCGCTATTTTGGCCTAAGATTCCGTCCTTTGAATACAAAGAAGACATAACATATGCTTCTCTATAGAAAACTAATGTGTATACATTACTGTATTTTGGGGAATAAGAGATACAAATCTGACCATTTCTTTGAGAGATTAGAAGAAATAAAGGAGTAAACACATACAAGTTCTGAGAAAAATTCCTAATTACATGAGTATACGGTGGCATTTTAAAATATGCATGAAGACAAATGCTAGAGTTTTAGAACAGAGTAACAAATATGAGATGGAGCATGTAGGAAAGGAATGGCTAATGCTTTTTCTTTTTGCTCTTTACTCTCCCAAAAAGAAAAAATGCTTTCTCAGAACAGGCTAGTAACACCATTTAGAATAAACACATGCAATTTTCTCTGTTTGGGAATCTTATATCCTTGCAATTTTTTCAACAATTGGAAACAGGCTTATTGGTCCCCCACTCCATAATATAATTGTTTACACAAAAAAATGTTTTTCCTTAAAGGCAGGAATTTCTAAAATGTATTTTCTTTGATGGTAGTTTCACTTGTATTCCTGTGTGGCCAAATTTGTGCCAATATCTAGTTCCTTTCCCTGTCTTTCTCTTGTGCTGTACTTACTAGGTAGCTTCTAAAAACGAATTGCGACAGAATTCATTACTATTAAAATAATTTTCTTAACGTTATACATTTTCCTAGTTTGGTTAATTAAGTTGCTTTTCAGAGAAAAAATCTAACAACAGTTTTTACCTTTATGTGCAATATACTTTTCTGCAATGCGGTGCATTTAATTCTTAGTCTGTGATAGAATAGGATTAATCAGACACATATATATGAAGTTTACATGCATTGCTATTATGTACCATCTTGTTATAGATTTTAAGTAAAGTATCCTCCTAGTTTTTTCTTTCATATTTCCCCTGAACTTTATTATTGACTCCATTACTCATTGTCTTTTTTAAGTTCTGACATATTTACATAACAAGGTAGTGTTTCAATCCTAATGCTAGATATTGTTTAAAAGGGATTACAAATATCCAATTGAATACAATTATGCCAATTAAGATTAAGCATTAAACAAAGTTTCATGAATAAAAGTAAATTATCTGATAGTTACAGATTATACAACAAATAAAACCTACCTCATTTTAATGTCATACCACTTTTCCAAAAAATTAAAATAAAAGGAGAAATCCTTACAGGTCCTCAGAGTACAATTCTTTAAAATTTCATACTCAGATAACCTGCATAAAGCAACTATTATGAGACAATGTTTGTATTTTGTTGTTTGTTATTTACGCGCAAGTTTAAGCTTCACCCATTTTTAAACAAACAAAAAATCAATTTCCTTTACAACGCACACAGAAACACCATATCATGACTTAATAAAAATTTATTTTAATTTTTTTACAGAGGCAATCTCCTTGATAGTCTATACTTGCTGTTTCTTCTCTTCAATGCAACATTCTTTCCTCAAATCACACCAATATTCCATCTGTCCCAGAACGCGAAAGTATTAGTCTGCTAAAAATCTCTAATGAACCGCTGTGATCAAATGAGTGACTATATTACTATTACGTTATTTGAATTTGCTGTAATATTTAAAACTATTGATTTTTACTTCCTTATAACTTTTTTTTTTTTTAAGTATCTGTCTGTTTCTCCTGTGTTAATTATAAATCCCACACAAAGTTTGCCAAGGGCTATGTTTCTTTTGTCCCATAAAATTCTATAGTGTAAATTGTTAATTCTTGGTTACCATTTTTCTTCACATTTTTTTTTTATGTTACTACTGATGTGGTAGTAATTCTGTAGTTTACATTTTATCAGGAATTAAAATTCCATACTTGTGATAAATGGTCTTAACTACTTGTTTGTTACTTCGCTTGTGTAATTGGTTTGTCAAACTCTGTAAATTCCATATTTAATAGTACTTCCACCCATAAATTGCATAATTTCCTGTGTTTTCTCACTACTTTTACCCACTGTATCAACTAGAAACCAATTAATCATATTTGAATTCTTTATTCTTGACTATCTATAAAGGTAATTATTGTAACTCACTTAGATTATTGAGGAAGCCTCTCACATTTCTCTCCATTTCTTTTCATCTTGCGGACATCTTCCACAGAGTTTTATAAATTTTAGTCTGCCCATGACATTACTTTGCTGATATACAAGTTTTGCTCATCACAGCCTATCCAATAAACACTGAACTCTTTGCCATACTGTACCAGAAGCTTTATCACTTATCATTCCCTAATTGACATCATTCTGCCACTCACCTCCAGTAATTCTGAACCAGCTGCATTTCCATGATCTAGCTATGCTGAGTCATGCTTCCCATATCTGTGTACAAACTAGATCTTTATTGTCTTTTCTTCATAAGGCAGATCAAGGATAACCTACTTAGGGATGATTTTTCATCAGATTAATGACTACATCCTCTATTTGAGAACCATACTGCATATATTCTTAGTTATCACACTATCTTGTGATTTTTTTTTTTTTTATATGGATGCATGCTTACGCAGACTTTTGCAACTTAAGGACAAGTATGCTTTCTCATCTTTGTATTCCCAGTGCTTTGTATATAAATAGCTTTCAAGTATTTATTGATGAAATATAACAATAAGTGTCCTAAATCGTATACTTACAAGTTCTAAGTACATGGTAATATGAAATGCTTTGAAGAAATTTTCCAGTATATTTCAATAAGTAAAGAATAAATTGAATAGCATATCACAGGAAGTAAAATAAAATGATAATTGTACTTCTTAGGAAAAGAAAATAAACACATTTTGATTTGTAATAATACAAATAATGATACAAATCAAATGCAAGCTATAGAATATATACATTTTATTTTATATTATAAGTTATGTGTTATTCAAGTGAATTATCCAGTAGATAGCAGAATAAAGTAGTGAAAGAATGTTTATCTTTTCATATGTTTTACAGATTGAAATTATGAATAATTTCTGAATGACAGAAAAGGGAAAGTACTGGAAATAGATTTGATAAACATATACACAATTTGTATACCAAATCTATGCATTTACTTAACTTTCCATTTAAAATATTTCCTTTTCAATTGAAGTAATTCAATTTAAAATATTTTTTGTTATTCCATATAAAATATTTTATATATTTAGCCAAAACTTAAAATGTCAAATAAATAAAACTGTTAAGAGTAACTCAAAGAAAATTTCTGAAGTGTGGTAACAAGTAAGGATGTTTAAAGATTCTTCTAAGATTAAGAAACTGACTACTTATATTGGGTAAATGTCTTTATGCTTATTTGAAATAAATATTTAAAATTTAGAATATTATTTAACTCCCTTCTATGAAAGACAAAGGTATTAACTCTCTCACGTATACCTATCCAATTACTGGTAGACATATTTTTATGTTGTCAATTTATGTCACATCCTGTTCTGTAAATTAATTCAAACAATATTTTAGTTTTAGTTCTAGAATTAAATGGAGTCAGTTTTCACCATTTATTTACCATGACTATTTCTTCCTAAGTTGTGCATTTTCATTCAGATTTTAATCGACTGAGTCATATTATCCACATATTTTTCAATAAGAATTCATGAAATTTGTAATCCCTTACTATTTCATACTAAAAATTAAGATATTATGGCCTTTATATTACAGTGTAATTTTGGTTACATGCAATTGTCTTGGATCAGAGATATTTCCCAGACCTTTATAGGCATGTTTATTACCTTTTGCCAGTGACTGTTTGGGGGATGAGTCTATAATTCCCCTTTGTATATGATTTACTTATTATACCTGGATGGGTTATTTCTCAATCTCTGAAATTAGATAACTTAATAGAGTGTTTGTCATTGTCCTGAGGATTATCTGACATAACTTCTTAGACCTTTTTGTGCTCTTTTATTATTATTATTATTATTATTATTATTATTATTATTATTAAAGCTTATTGGGGTGGCAATGGTTAGTAATATTACATAGATTTCAGGTGTACAATTCTGTAATACATCATCTATATATCACATTGTGTGTTCACCACCCAGAGTCAGTTCTCCTTCCATCATCATATTCATTGCAGCTTTACTTACAGTGGCCAAGATACAGAACTAACCAAAGTGTCCTTCAATAGATGATTAGATAAAGAAGGTGTGGTATATATACACATCAGAATACTATTCTGCCATTAGAAAAGATGAAATAGTACCGTTTGTGACAACATGGATGGATCTTAAGATTATTATGCTAAGCAAAATAAGTCAGACAGAAAAAGTTGAGAATCCTATGATTTCACTGATATGTGGGATGATCCTTATTTTCTATCCCCTTCGCTCTTCATAACCATTAGATTTCCTGTAATTGTTTTAATTTATACTTTTTACCTGCAGTCACTAAAACTATTTCACATATTTCTTTACATCAGTAATGTTATTTTCATTGATTTCTGTTCAGTACTTTGCCGTTCTTAATTATTTCACTAATGATAGCATGACACTTTCTTTGTTCACCAATGTATTTTGTTATGTTTTAATATTTATTTTCATCTCATTCTGTTGTTTTGTTTCTCAACTTGGAACTCCAATTTTTGACTCCACATTATTACCAACTTTCCTGATAATTTAAAGGATTTGTGAGAAATTCCTTTCTAGAAAGCACAGCTCAGAATTTCACCCATGGTAATAATTGAAAGCCTATGATTGCTGGGTTTTTTGACTAAGGGTTGTGAAAGATTCTGAGATAACATTCCTATAAATTCACATATGAGGATGTATCCTCTTTCAAATTTTTTTAGACATGATGCGAGAGAAAAGTCTGTCCTACTTTCCCCAGCCAAATCACTGTGAATAAATAAGTAAAGACAATGTTCATAGATAGAGCATTGTCTCTGAAACCTTCATGCAAATATAAGATGAGAAAAGGGTCTACATTCATGGGAATTTCAAATTGATTTCAAGAACTATCGAGTACCACACTCATGACAAAATTAAAATTTTATTTTAAATTCTAGGCAGATTATATACTGTTTTGATTCCAAAAATGTGTCACTGATAATTCAAACTTCACAGCCCCAGTTATAATTCAAATGATTAACAGCAAAACAAAGAAAAATAAAAGCAAAATATCTGAAAAATTAGAATCTTTAGGTTCATATTTTGGAGAACTTTTTATAATTACTCTTTTATGATTCTTAACTAAAAAAAATTTAAGTAAATAAAATAAATCCATGTCACAAACATAACAATGTTTTTTTTTCCATCCATGTTAAAATTTGATGTGGAAATAGTCGGCAAAAAACACACACAAATTAAGCAATGATATCTTGAATCAGCATCATATGGTGCCACTGACTTTCCAATATGATGGATTTTTTTCATTAGCATCATTTAGCACATTGCCTGAAATAGGTCACTAGCAAAGCACACACTACTTATAAATATAGAGACTAATGTATTGTGCTCATAAACTAATGCAACAAAAATACAATTGCTTTAATTAACATAATGAATATTTAATGCTTTCAAAAACAAGAGACTTTCAAAAATAACATTGGAATAGTGGACAGTTAAATGAGGGGTAAAAAGAGAAAACTCAAGATTATGTTTTTATGAGACAAGTATGACAAATATCTTTGTCATCATAGTAAAAATGCTCAATTTTATGTCATGCCCTTGCTATAAATGACCCCAACTATAAATACATACTTGGTATTCTTGATAGTTTCAATCAAAAATTAAGAATTTATCTAATGCTTTGTGTTTCTTATAATTTATGTATTTTATATTAAATTTATTGGAGGCGACTGGTTAGTAAAATTATATATATATTTCAAGTGTACATTTCTATAATACATCATCTATATATTGCATTGTATATTCACCACCAAGATGCAGTTCTTCCATCACCATATAGTTGACTCTCTTTTCCCTCTTCTATCATCCCCAACCCTTACCCTCTGGAAACCACTAAACTGTTGTCTGTATCTATGAGTTTTTGTTTCTTTGTTGGTTTGTCTTGTTCATTCATTGCTTTCAGTTTTATATCCCACGTGAGTGAAGTCATATGGTTCTCAACTTTTTCTGTCTGACTTATTTCTCTTAGCATGATAATCTCAATCTATCCATGTTGTCACAAATGTTACTATTTCATCTTTTCTTATGGCAGAATAGTATTCCATTGTATATATATATATGTTCCCGATCTCCATGATTATAAACATACAAGTAAAACATCAGCTTAAAATTTAGAATCGCAGGATCTAAATCAGATCCAGCTGTGGAAAAGTTTTCTTGGGTATAGTTCCTACACATAGCTCCTCAGATGCAGTTTCTCTCAATATGTACATCATGAAACCAAAAATACAAGTTATTTTCCTTTTCTCACAACCAAAATACACCGTTAGCACAGGTAAATCGTGATTGATATAGACATACCTTTCAAAAACATGGAAAGTTGAAGGCACAAAAGAGTCGTTGAATCTGTAGCAAGTCTGAAATCTTGCCAGGCAAGTGTTAGAAGTTCCTGGATTAGATCACATGCCCTGGGAATAATTCTCCATGGTCCTGTACTCCATATTCTGGGCTCTTCTGTCATTGGAATAATACTTCCTTTTTTATGAAAGGTAGCATATGTTTGGAGCTGAGTCATTTCTTCTAGTAAAAGTCCAAGATCTCAATGACTTCTTTCAATTTTGTATAGTCTCTATTTCTTTCACTCTAAGGAAACAATCTATTTACTATTAGAATTTCTTCAAAAGCTTCTAGGCCACCTATGAATCTCACTGGAGTTCACTTCATTTACAAAAGACATACCCACATACATGTTTCAGATAGTCCCTGCTCTATCTCGGGCTGCTTCTGAGATGGTTTAAGGACAACACTATTAATAACGCACATTAGAGGCTCTGATATTTTATTAAGAGGTCTTTGAAGCAGACACTTCATCTTTTTAAATGCCTCTTTTTGTAACTGAACGTTATGCAGTGGGAAAATATTTGGTTTCTCAGAAGTGAACAAAAGGTGTATGGTAACACACTTGGCTTAAACTTAGACCTCCCTCCTGACAGTGTTCTGGACTTGGACTCTGCCTGAAACTAGGTTGTTAATGTTAGCATCTTTTGTCTATTGGAAAGGCTGAACATTTTCAAGGCCACACAGTCAAATTTATTTGTTAAAGTTTTTTCCTCAATTTATCTCTCTTGTCCCACATTTTACTGTAAAAAGCAAGAAGAAATCAAATGGCACCATCAACACTTGACTTAGAAATGTCCTTAGGTAAGTAACCAGTTCGTTTAGCGCATGTATTTCTTTCCGTGTTATCAAAGGCAATAGTATTGCTAAAGTCCTTGCCACTCCATAAAATGATCCCGTTCTCCATTTTTAAATAATATATTCCTTTTCAGCTGTCAGTGACAGTGTTCTCCAAGTCCAGATTTCAACTAACAGTGTTAAAGCAATTTAGGATTTACTCTCATTGACTAGTTCCAAAGCCACTCTCAACTCTGAGGTATCTGTTACTTAAATTTGCAAAGGCAAGGGAAAGGAAGGGAGAAACATCTACACTGTATATCTATTGCAAAAGGACTTATATAAAGAATGTATACAAACTCTTCCAAATTAATAAGACAAATGCCCAGTTAAAAATTGGCTAAAAGTTTGACTAAATACTTCACCAAAAATCATAAAATGGCCTATCAGCACATGAAAATGTTTTCTAGATCATGAGACATACCATCATCTACACATTAAAATGACTAAATAAAATCACTGGTAATGCCAAATGTTTGACAGATATAAAAACTGGAACAATTGTGGATTGATTTTGGGAATTTAACAAGGCCCAACAACTTGGTGAAACATTTTGGTAGTTACTTAAACAGTAAAACCACATCTATAATAAGATCTAGCCTCCAGTATTGACCCAAGATAAATGAAAACATGCATCTACACAATGAGATTTAAAATAATGTTGAATAGCTTTCCCCCCCCCCCACAATAGTTCAAACTGGAAATAGCCCAAATATTCATCAGTAGGTAAATGGATAAATGTAATTTGGTATACCCATACATTGGAATAGTACTCATCAATAAAAAGTAATAAACTATTAAAATAAGAAGAAAAAAATGTCTCAAAAACATTATTCTGATACAAAGAAGTACTGGACATTAAAGAATCTGTTCCTGGGCTACCAATATATTCCTGAATGTGAAGACATGTTCTGTGTTTTGAATGTGGTAGTGGATCCAAGGGAATTACATTTCACAAAATGCATAGAATTTTAAAATCAAATGGATCTGTTTGTTGATAAATTGTTATTAAGAAAGTAAACATTATTGAAAAGGAATATATACATGAATTAACAAATAATATTAAAAAGTTTTAATATAAAAACTTACAAATATACAAGATTGAGAGAAATTATTTAAAAAGTTATTTTTAAATTATTTTTAAATGTTATGTTTAATTATTTTTAAATTGAGAACAATACTTTTACACACAAAAAAAGGGGAAAAAACTGAAATAAAAGATAAGAATGTAAACTTGACAAGACAAATATTCCTAATGACAGAAAATAATATAAAAACATTATCACCCATGTAGAGAAAGCAGGCAAAACTTATAGCACTAACAACAAAAATTACAGAAGTACTTTATTCAATCAATAACCATGAAATCATACTTTATTTCAAAAGTAATTGAAATTAAAATATGCTTTCTTGGAAATTATATGCTCTTTTTATGAGGAAAATGAGAGTTCCTTTCTCACAGATATTAAATACTTATGTATTTCATTAATCACCTGCAAAAATATATCTTAAACATATTTTTTAAGAAACTAAAAAAAGTATACTTGGTGTAGAAAAATGGATATAGAGCTTATTTCTTATGTTACAATAATTTGCAAATAATCAGTTATTTATGTCAGTTTTTTATAAAATTAATTGTAAACAAAAAAAAGAAAATAGGATAATAATTTAGGACAACAACTTATATTTACAATGTTAGAAATGGTCCAAATTTTAAAATTAAATATTTTAAATTGTGATTTAAAATTATGAAGGCAGAGACTCCTAGGAACAAAATTTGATGGACATCAATCTTCAGCTATACTTATTTTTTGTAGAGTGCATTAGTTCAGATTGTTCAATTTTAATGTTCATCTAATCCTAAGCTATTAGTTCATCAGCCCTAGACACTACTTCTATAGACATTATTGCCAATGACTGTAGCAGCATCTCTTCCTTCCCCAAAATTATTTCTTCTTTTATTCTTAGAGTAGGATTTTAAAAAAATGAATATTATAATTCCATCATATCCCAATAATTATTATTCTTCTGTTGTCTAAGTGAGTTCAGGCTATTGTAACAAATGCAATATATTGCAGGGCTTAAACAACAAAAATTTATTTCTCACAATTCTGGAGGCTGGAAGTCTGAGACCAGGTTAGGTTTTGATGAAGTTCCAATGAGCTCACTTTTAATGATTTGCAGGCAATCGTCTTCTCTCTGTATCCTCAAATAATAGACAGAAGAGAGGGAAGTAAGCTCTCTCCAGTCTCTTTGTATAAAGATTACTGTCTTCATAAGGGCTCCATCCTCTGTTCTAATTACCCCTCAAAGGCACCATCAGATTAGGGATGAGGCTTCAAAATAATTTTGGGGGACACAAGCATCAGTCCATAACACATGTCCAGTGCACACACATGTCTGAAAGAATATATTAAAGACAATGTTGGATTTATTCATACAACATTAAGTACTTCAGTTGTACTAGGCAGTGGGGTAGGCACTATGGATGCATAGGTGCCCAAACTGACAGGTGTCCTGTCATCACGGTGGGGTGTTTCCTATGGAAGTGTTGTCCTTTTTAGTGTTGTTTTTTGTTTGTTTGTTTTTTGTTACCTCAATTCCAAAAACGAACCAGAGGAAAGATAGTTCATTTGTTATATGCACAAGGATTTCTGTGTGCTTACATTCATAATGTATACATATATATAAATATTACTTAAATCAGTCATGAATCTGGGTTTCTTAAAAAATCATATTAGTAACAATGAATTCAGATGCCAGAAAAAGTGACATGTACACTATAGAAGCTATCACTGCATGACAATGTAGCACTTAAGAAATATTGGAAATAATCTTTACTCACGCTTCTTTAACAGGTAAAAATATGTCATAAATGCGAGCAAAAGTGACATAGTTTGCCTCTTAAAATTGACATAATTTCTAAGCAGCATTTCACCTTCTTCCAGGAACCTGGCAGTAACAGTAACACACACACACACACACACACACACACACACACCCCACACACACACCCATATACTGGAGGTACCAAAAAAATGTATACACATGACTTGTATTCATCTTTTGTTACCGGTATGTACTGAGTGTTACAATTTTAATACAGTTTTTTCCTTCCTTAAATTGTGTATACATTTTTTTGGCACCTGCTGTGTGTGTGTGTGTGTGTGTATGTGTGTGTGTGTGTGTGTGTGTGTGTATGTGTAACATATGTGAATAATGTGAAGAAGTTTAAATGCTTAAAAGTTAAAGGCCAATCACTTAGTATGTTAGTTTTGAAGTAAACATTTAAATAAATATTTATGTTTAGATTTTCCCAAGAAATTCATGAAGAAAATGTATAGAGATTTTTTTTATTTTTTTTTATTTTTTTACACCTTTAAATTAATAAACAGGCCTGGTTGTTTTCCCTTTGGAATGCATATTGATCCTCTTTATTTTTTTCACTTCTTCATTTATAGATAAAGTATCTATAACTGTATCCCTAGTTCCTAGCTTCAGTTTATAAAACAGTCATTCAGGATAACCACCTATATTTTTTCAAAATTATGTAATAGAAAAATGTATTTTCTAAGTTAGGTAGACATTTTGACATAATTAAAAAATAAATAAACACTTAGAGACAATTAAAAACCACTTTCCCTATCTTGATCAATATTAAGTCCGTATTTAACACCTGCTTCACATTGTACAGGTTTGCAAATCTGGTGTTATCTGACTTTATAGATCAAGCCAGGACTCATAACCGAAAATGCTTTAATTAGGTTTAGTTTCATGGCTGTGTGCCTATTAGTCAAATGTGTTGCCTTTTAAAAATTATACCAGTAAGATACTGGCACAACTTCAAGTTCATTTCCCTGCAGTCATTGGAGAGACATAACCCAGAAACAACCAGAGTGCTTGCCTCAAATAAAAGTGCATAATAGCATAGGATGAATATGCACATGAAAATGATTTAAGTCTTATTTTACATGGCAAATGTAAATCAGGAAAAGTGTGTATTTGGCAAATGTCAAAAGAGCTTTGACTTCAGCAAGTATTAAAAGAAATAATAAAAATTTGTGGATGCTACTAAATGTTATAAGCACCAATTAAGAAAATATCTAGTTATTTGTACATGAACTAACATATTAACATTTATTTCTCAACATGAGAGTCATAATTATGATGATGCTAAAAAGATTTAAAAATTGGTTAAAAATGAACCTATATATTGGAAATACATGATTGGGATGCCACATGATCAAAATTCTCCAATGCAAAGAATAAAAATGGCAGTTGGTTAAAAATATGTTCACAGAGCAAACTTACATGTTTTTGTTTTGTTCATTTGATTACTTCTTGCTATCAGCAGGAATTTTAGAGGCAAAATAGTGTTTCTCACTTTTGAGATAGAACCACACACACCCTGTAGAGTCTTTAAAGGTATCTTTCCTGCCGAGTAGGACTCCTTCCTCTTTCAGCATCACACCCATCACTACTTCTTTGGGAAAAGTTTAATTTTCATATGTCATCAGTCTCATACTCTTTCTTGACATCTGAACACCCTGGCAGCATTCCCCTTGTGTATGTATTATTATAATTCCATTTTTGCAAAAAGGGAAATCACAGCACAGACATGAGACTTGTTCAAGGCACAGAACTAGTAAATAGCTGACCTGAGATTTAAACACAGGAAGACCGTTTCCAGTATCTACGCTCTCATAATTTAAATAGGATGTATTTTTATTTGGATATATACCTTTCTACAATCTTGATAAATATATTGAAATTTATAAATATTGAAACATAAATATTGAATCTGATATAGAAATGCAAAGTAAAGGATAAGTTATTAATTTGATTATTACCATGATATTTATCAAACAAATTAACTGTAAGAAGATGACTAATTCTGTAGAAGTCAGTAATTTATTTTTTCCTGGTGTTTGGGCATCATTTAAACTCAAATATCAGTAGGTTATGTAACTCTCAATTTTAAAATAAATATGAAAGTCACAATTTAAAAAAATTGCATATATAAAATAAGTTCCATGTTCTCTGAAAGTCAGCTTCCATCATTTCAAGGTCAGTTTACATATATATAATTTTTAATGAATCAGTTTTCTTCCCAAATAAACTAAATGCAAAAGAAATGTGAAGAGATTTATATGAGTAAGTGTCAATAAATATTCTCATCAATATAAAAACTGGACAAGCCACATGCTGAAGTCACATTAAAAAGACAATTGAGGAGTAAATCCATAGGAGGATTGTAACATGCACAGATGGCAGGGATGGACCTGACTGCTTTCCAGCTAGTCCCTGCTCTGGAATGTATGAAGCTACATCTCCAGAATATCTTATACTATAGTAGGTGTTTGCTAGTGACTGCCAAATATATGCATTTCCCTCTTAAAAGAAAGTAACATTAAATACCGTCAGGTGTAGCGGTCGTAATTGAACTATACAGTGAAAGTACAGGGACACAATCTCTTAAAATAAACGATATTAATATCCGTAGAAAGCTAGAAGTTCTGAATTTACAATGAGCTGAGGAAGAAGCCAATGTTTTAGGTTGATGGCCAATAGCCCAGAGTAGGGAGCAGCATGGGAACAGGAGCTTGTCTTCCTACTGTTAATTGTAATCTATGAGCTGGTCCCCTTTGGTTCAAGTTACAGAAACTCAGTCAGGGCTGTGTTGGGCCCAGATGGTTAAATGATTGACTGGCTACCATTTTTGTGCCAGATTGGTGCATTCAGCTACTTTTCCATCCAGGTCTATTTGAACTGGTAGGTTGTATATGAGGAAAAAGATTATATTACAACATGAAAAATAAAATATTTTTAATATCCAAAAAGGGTCACACTGAAAAATTTGGGAATAATTATTTAATCTGAATGATTCATATATTTTATTTTTCACATATTTTCAATCATTGGAGATTATGAAAATAGACTAATGTGTTAATATTTTAAGCTATGTTATAATGATTAATGTGTATAATGATAAACTGAAGATATTTCTGTAATTTTCTTTAGTAAAGTTCTATGTTTAAAAAATTCAAGGATATATGCATCCTTATTTTAATATAGCAGTGTTCCTTTCTTGAAGCAAAAATGAATATTTTTGAAATAAATTAAATATTTTGAAAAGGTTAAATATATATCGATATAATGGAATTAATTCTGGTGTATTTCTTAATGACAGTTTTTTTCACATAACATTACTTGAGCACAACATGCTAAGAAATGTTAAAAGCATAATAATATTACTGTTCTAGTATTAATATATAGAATAGAATAGTTTGTTAGTAATACAATTAATTTCTATGTATTTGGATGATCAATGAGATTTGAAAATCACTGGTATAACACAAACAATAAATAGAGCACTTAAGTGCAAGTCAAAATACTCTTTTTCGTGATTTGCTTCATCCATGTATTGAAGCAAAACTATTGATCCAAAAAGATAATAGTTATAAAAGCACATTGAGTTTTATAACAGACAATGGAGTAATATGACTCTCATTTTCTAATAACAATACTGTAGCTATCATTTGTTGTCCAAAGTATTTTTAGTTTTCTATTTCTGACTCTATAATTTGTTATAAGCATGACCACTGACTGTGAAGTTATTTCACATATGAACCTTGAATTATTTTAAATATTTAAATGCAGGTAATAGGTTGATTTATAGCTATATGTTATTTTATAGAGTATCATATGTTAATATTATTCATACAAAATTGCATCCCTTTTTTTATCCCTTGGCAATTTGTAGGCTTGGAATTGGCCTTTTAATTCATTCATCTATGCATCCAGCCTTTGTTTATTGCACATGATCTTCTCTCAAGTGCACAGTGAATAAGAGTCGAGTGAATTTTATATATTTTGTAAAATTTTCATTAAAGTAATACTTTTGTGGTTATTTTGATGATTTTCCTTCCTTTGCTAGTACTGCATATTTTTGTCATTAGGATTTGAAGTTCATCTCTCAAAAATTTGATGTCTTCTTAGCTTGCATTTTTCATATTCCTCATTTAATCTGTTTTGAGGATATTTACAGTGCTGCATACAACCAATGAAACATACATTGAGAGTCCTGTTGGTCTGAAAAGTCCAGTCTCATTTTCTTATTTATTTTTAAGACTACATGGTTAAAAAAAAGGAAAGAGTATTCAATATCTTTAGCAAGCATTTGTCCATTATGTGGTAATAGTAACTTTTAACTAAATTCAGACAAAATTAGTTTTAGCAATAACAGAGATACCTACAATTTATTTAACTCTAAATTATATTAGGCTGAAGTTCTAGTTTATTTCTTAATGAAAGTTATCTTTTTCTCACACAGCTTTTAAACTTTAATAGAACATTTAAAATATATTAATAGTATTCTGGCTTGAATATCAATTATTATGTTTTTTTTAATTTTTTTAAAGTTACAGTTGACATACAATATTATATTAGTTTTAGGTGTACAACACAGTGATTGGACATTTGTATAACTTACGAAGTGATCACCCCAATAAATCCAATACCCATCTGACACCATGCATAGTTATTACAATACTACTGACTATATTCCTTATGCTATACTCTATATTCCTGTGACTATTTTGTAACTACCAATTTGTACCTTTAATCTCCTCACTGATGTTTTAAAATAATCACTGGTATTAAAATAATACTATTGGTCTCAGAAATATTATGTAGTATGACATTTCAACCATATACTAGTCTTTGTAAATTCCAAACTTAGAATATATATGTGCTGTAATAAATATGTGCTATAAATAGATATGCACTATAAAACCAATATACCCTGTAAAAATGCAGTAGCATTATAAAATATTGCATATAATATGCCAGTATAAAAATAGTTTTGAAATGGCCACCTTGTCTTTATGTTAAACAAGAGTGATTGCTCTAAAAGTAATAAGCCTTTCCCAAATGCAATTCAAATTTTTAATGTAAGTTCTTATCCTATTCAGATAAACAACTACTATTAATTTGCAGTACCAATGCAATTTCAATATTCTGCCGAACACTAATAGAAATCAGTTAAACAGTGAATATTATTTTTATTTTCCTTGCTGATTATAAGCTAAGTTTACTTATTAAAGAAAACACAAATTGATTTATACGACAGATATTGACTACCAATATTCCTTTGAAAGTTTACAATTTTCCTTTAAAAATGGCCAATGAGTGTGAAAGATAAAAGTAGTGGTAGTATTAATATTACAAAAGTTGTCTAGGTTCAATATTAAATTCACATAGAATATTAAAATTCATATAGAACATCCAGATGAACTATACAGTTTATGTATTTCAGAAATATAGACTCCATGTTCCACAGAAATCATTCTAATATGTTTAACAAAATTGTTTTAATAGAAATTCTTTATTGATCAGGTGGATTATCATAGCAAAGATATTTTTATGTCAAGGGAAACTTTGTAGTTATTGTTCTTAGAGGAGGACAATTTTTGCATTATTATAAATGCATCCACTTTTTATTAAATAAGGCTGTATCACAAAACTTAAAGTACCTTCTATTTTAAAATAAATCTCCAAATTTTGTCCACCAAACACATGCATCAACGTAACCAGATGGATGTTAAAAATTCTCCTTAGTAGACCTCACCCAATACTGACTGAAGTTTAATCTACTTAGATTTGAAGAACCAGTACATTGAAGTAAGTCTATAGCTATTGAGAAATCAGTTGTTTGTTTTTATCACACAGAAGTGTTATGATGAATCAAGTCAGTATTTGTTTTGTCAAAAACCAAACTCTGCACACTGAGTAAAACAAAGCCGAGTAAAGAAAAATGAATTTATTGCAGTTTCAACCTGCAATAACCCCGAAACTCAAGGATATGGGAGCAATGAGTTCCAAGTTGCTCACAGTCTAAGGGGTTTTTACCTGGTAAATATGGAAGCCATTTGGCTTTTTCAGCTGATTTGTTGATTGGTGTCCTTCCTTATTTGTATCAAGGTAGTTGGGTCAGGGAAACAAGAAAGTCCATAGATGGTCTAAACAGAATTGGTTTTGAGGGATGGCTGAGGTTCCCTGCGAATATTTTAGAAAGTTGAAACTTATGATAGGTAAGTTTAAGTTTCATTTTTTTTTTATTGTACCCATGTTGGTGAACTCCTCTCCTCCTCACCCCACCCGCATAAGGACCTCCATTTTAGTTTTGGTTATACAGGTTTTAGGTTGGTTGAATATACATATAGACATATTTAGAAACTGAACTTAAAGGTATTTGTTGAAACGCTAGTCTGAATTGCCAACTGTTACCCTTATTAAAACATTAAAACAAAGTTTGATTTAAAATTCTCAGTAATATACCTCAGCAATGGATTGAATTAAATAGATTATGCTAGTATCTCTTATGTATTGTTAAGGTGTTCAACTCATTTGGCTTTCTCCTCACCTGTCTCCTTTTGCTTCTTTCTAAAATGGAAATTGAAATCATTAAAATATATTCTAATAAAGCCATTTTTTTTAGAAACCACTTAGTCTGATCTTTAGAAGTAAAATACACCTTTGAAATCTAATCTAAACGTGTTTCAGTCTGTATTTGATGTAATCACTCAAACAACAGTTCATTTCATGAATGCTATATCATTTCCAATTAAGAACTACATGTCACAAAAATGATTTGATTCTCTGCAGCTCTGACTTCCATTAGGTATTTGATGATTTATAATGGGTTGAAGCTTAATTAAATAAACTTAATTGAAATTAGATTAACCCTTTTCACAAAGCATTATCCAAGTAAGATTAAGTGAAGTGCAAAAGAAATTTTAACATCATCCTTAAGCAACTGGATTTTTGAATGCTGCATTGAAGGAAATTGCATTATTAACATTTAAAAGCATATAGTTACAATTAAAAGATACTCAACCTATTACTGTATCTCTCTTTGGAAATTCAGAGCTTCATGTGGCATTATTATTATAGATAATGCCAAAATGTTTAATTTATTTTCAAGTTAAACCACTGCCAACAGTTTCACTGGGGAATTTTGAATTCACTATTAGACAAACTTTCATGTTCTTTTATGCAATATTTAATGGAATAACTGTACACTAAGGAAGTCTTTACACTAAGGAATAACTACACTAAAAAAGACTTTTGGTCACTGTTCAGAAGTAATCGGTTCTGGTTTGTAAGATCATTCCACAAAAAAGGTTAATTTTTAATGTTAAAGCAAATGATGTTGTTACTGTATTAAAAAAAAGTCTGTGTTGTCTGCATACGATAAACTAAAAAGACATTTTACATTTTGTGGTGTAGTTATATCCACAATCACATACAATTTTGAGGAAAAAGTAAAAGGTATAGTTCACAGAAAAAACTTGTTAAAAAGAAAATAGCTGAGTAGAAAAAGCAAGTTAAATCAGGTAACCTGAATCTACATACATATCCCAGTAATTATGTTTGACATAATTGACAATCCCAGTCAATTATGTTTAAGCTCTGAGTATTAAAAATAATTACTCATTTATAAAATTCAGGCAAAAATACTCAATGGATTTTAGGTTTTGCATTGGCTGTTTTAGGGTAATTTTTCATATTAAGAAATAAATGTCAAATTTCAAATAGAATATATATATATATATATCATTGTTTTGTATATATAGTCTACATTATAATCTTTTCACAAGGGTATATTAGATAGCCACATCTTTTTCAAACAAATATTCAGAAATATTTAGGATTGGGTGAATATTTCCTTTAAGGAAGCCAAGATAAACGATGAAATAAAAAGCATGACACAAAACATTTTTATTTTATTTTATGCTTATTTACTTTAAAGTAATACATACTCATAGTTAAATGACTCAAGCAATAAATGTAAATTTGGAAAATTAAAAAGGAAATAAATAAGTCTCTTATTTATAGACATCACCTACAGGCAAAAATTGAACCATATATGTGTACCTTTGAGGAAATTAATCAAAACACATACAGTCCTAGGGTCCAACATTTATTGTAAATGTAAAGTCAATTATAAGTCAATAGGACTTTTGGGGACTGCAGGGAACTAGAAAGTACAAACGCGTCCTAAAGCAATGCTGACAATGATGGCCAAATAACAAGGCTCACATTGCTAATGATGACTTGCCTCCTCTGGTTTTAGAGCTTTCTTTATCTGTCTCACAATATATCACATAGTTTGCCACTCAAAGAAATTAAGATATTGCATTGAACATTCATTCTGGGCTAGCACTGTTTTGAGAGGTGAGGGAATAGCACTGAAGGAAGCTGACCAAGTGTCTTTCCCTCTGGATCTTGAATCTAGTGAGAGAAACATACAATGAATAAAAGAACAATGCATATTGCATAATATAATTTGGTATATGCCTATTTAAAATAAAGTAGGAATGTAAAGACTATGTAACAAAATGGTATGCCTATTTTAATCAGGGTGTTTTATCATTTAAGAATATGTTGGCCACCCAGTAATACAATATTGATTCAGATTGGTAGAAATTGGATTAGGTAGAAAAGGATATTTCTCTCACAAAAGGATACATACAGAAGCATTCTAGATGTGGTATAAGAATGTTGCCACCCAAAAGCTATTCTCCTTTTACCTCACCTTCTTCCATGCTCATGTTTCTTGATTTAGTCATATAGTAGGGAGAGTTCCCCAAGGCAGAAATTATGAATGACATTAAGCAGACATAAGAATCTCATTTCTCCTGGATAGTGATACATTGAAACTTGGAACTGTCACTTTTCTTTGGGGGGTGGGTTTTGGTGGTGGTGGTGGTGATGATGGTATTTATTCCCAAGAAAAAAGGAGTGGCTCCCAGATTAAACCACAGCAAAGCCCATCTGTTGACCAGATCTTTCCACATACCTAAAACTTGATTTCCTCATCAGTAAATATAAACCAAGATCTAGAGTTGACCAGATATTTGGGGGAAACATTCAATATGAAAAACAAAAACAAAAGCATTATTAAAGGAACCAAATGGAAACAGAGACAAACACAGAAAGGAAAAGAAAACTTCCTATGAAGTGAAATTTATACAGTCAGTCACAGAAGATCATATTGCATCAATGAAACAAAGAAAATGTTACAGATCATATCAACCAGAGAACATAAAAGAGCTTTTGGAAATTATGTCAAGCAAATATATAGATAATGGGCTAACAGAGAATAAGATTTGACTACTCAAGGATTACTGGAGGATGCTAATGGTGTAATAGCAATGTATCAAGAAGAGATCAGATCAGAAACAGGGGAGACACGATTATCAAAGTTCTAGAAAAAGATAATTTACTAGAAAGTATGCCTCCTTTATTGAAGGACAAGTACAATGAAATAAAAAGAAAAATAGATTTGTAGAAAGGTATAATATCAGGGCATTTGAGAACAACAGGGCAAAATTAATATCTTTAAACTTCCCAATGGAAAAAGTTGATATAAAACTCATCAATACTCAAATGACACCGGGCTTTTAAGTAACAGTACTAGAATTTAGAATAGAAGAGATCAATGCCTTCAAAATCTGATGAAAAAAATCATTTTCACTTTCAATTCTAGACAAAGTCAAATGATCAAATATAAGGATAAAATGAATTTATTTTCAGATGTGCAAAATTTAAAATTTGATTTCTCCTGACCATTACTCAGGAAACTAGCAAATATGCTGCAACAAAACACTGATATCCATGAGGAAAATAGGATCCAACGTAAAATAAGATGACTGATCATTTGACTTATTTAAATGTATAATATATAATTAGAGTTAAGTTGCAGCCCTCTTGATCAGTGTTGGAAGCCTTAGAGATTTATGAAACTCAACTGTTTATATATATATATATATATATATATATATATATATATATATATATATCTCCAAATATTATGTACAAAGGAAATAGACTTTGGGTAATACAATCACATTAAAGAATATTTACATTGTCCTAATAAAATCACTGACTTAATTTAAGCAAACACTGTGATATAACAATATTGGAAAGATGGGTGCAGGAGAAGGAGAAGAAAGAGATATTAAATATGTGTAAATTATAACTACTAATAAAAATGAATCAAGATTTAGTAGCATAAATTTTAAAATAAATAGAGGAAGAGGTAAAACATATTTTTTGTGTTTTAGATTGCTGGTTCTGGAGGCAGGACAAAGTAGGGGAAGAAAAAATCACCTTTTTATTGTATGTTTCTTAGCATGCTTTTACATTTTAAAATTAAAAAAATAAGTAAGTAAGCAGGTTAATTAAATGACGTTAATTTGATAAATATAAAAACAACTTCAAAAAGTGATTAAAAACAACAACACTATAGAAAGAAACAAACACTGATATTCTCCTCTAGAGGATCAATGGTGTAACATTTAGGGTACAGTTAAAATGCCTGTATTCGAATTCTGATATTTCCACCAAGATATCTGTCTTTGGGCAAGTTACTAAATCTTTCTATGATTTAATTTCCACATCCATAAAATTGAAATAGCAATCATAGAGTCAGTCAGGTTCTTATGGTTGCTATGAGGATTGAATATAGCATTACCTATACATTTCATACTGTTAATTTATGCTTAATAAAAATACAACATTTCACATACCTTTTTCTACTTGTGAATTTAAAAGATTACATGAAAGGGAAAATTTTCAATTCACTATTACTAACTTGCCTTTCAAATGATTCCACCTGCAATATATGTATTTATTGCTGCACACCTTCACCAACATAATGTATTTCCAACATGTAAACTTTTGAGAAATTGTTAGATTGAAACTGATTACTTTAAAAAAATGCATATTCCTGTATCTGCAAATTAATCTGGGTGTCTTAGTTTATTAAAACGTGTATGTTCTGTAAACTTTTTGTTCATTTTCTTTCTCCATTTTAATTAACATTGTATCCTGCTTACTGATCTGTAAGAGCACTTTTCATATTAAGAAATTTAAACTTTTGTAAATTATACACATTTTCTATGTATTTAAAATCAACAATATTTCCATGGTAAGTTTCAGATTATATATCACTCTTGAATATATCTTATCTACTACAACATGCAAGATTTATTTTAGATCCTTTGTGATTATTTTTTATACCTACGACATTGAATTATCTGAATCTAGTTTGATATATGGATGGTTGGAATCTAGCTTTTTAAAATTTGTTTTCAATATATATTGTTAAATATCCCCAGTAGTGATTTTAAAGTTGACTTTTATTTATAATAAGTTGACTTTTATTTAATAAATTGTATATAGTTTAATATTCTAGACTGCTCTACAAATGACAACTCTTATGTTTATGGTTTCACTACAATTGGCAGTGGGTTATGTTATAGAAAACAAGTTGAAAGAATTTAATAAAAGACAGCTGAAAATATGTGACCATATAATCAAGAAAAAAAAAAAAAAGGATGTAAAAAGAATACAGATGAACCATAAAAAATTGAAAAGAAATGTACTAAGATAAAAGGCAATGCAGTTGTCTCTTTTCTTATTTGTGGTTTTGCTTTATGCAGTTTCAGTTACTGGTGGTCAACTGAAAATATTAAATGGAAAATTACAGAAATAAACTATAAATTTTAAATTGTTTTGGGATGAAATCTTGTGCTGTCCAGCTCTGTCACACTGAGGACATGACTCATCCCTTTGTCCAGTGTCTCCAGGCTGTGTACATTCCCCTCTAGTTAGTCACATAGTAGCCATCTTGGTTATCACTGTCACTGTATCATAGTTAAACTGTCACTGTATCACAGTGCTTGTGTTCAGGTAACCCTTATTTTACTTAATAATGGCCCAAAGTGCAAGAGTAGTGATACTGGCAATGAGACATGGTGAAGCGAAGTCATAAAGTACTTCCTTTAAGTGAAAAAGTGAGTACAGTACAGTAAGGTATTTTGAGAAAGAGAGAGACCTCATTCCTATAACTTTTATTACAGTATATTCTTATAATTGTCTATTTTATTATTAGTTGTTGTTAATATTTTACTGTCTAATTTATAAGTTAAACTTTTTCACAGATATGTATGTATAAGAAAAACTAGTTTTGTTTTTACTATTACATTCATAGGGAAAACAGGAAAAATGGTTCAGTACTACCTGTGATTTCAAATATCCACTAGGGGTTTTGGAACTTATCCAAGGGTAAGAGTGGACTACTGTACTCCATATTTTTCTTAGATTTTCTTACTGTGTTGGGGTTAGTTTTGTTTTGTTTAATGATTGTTTTTGTGAGGTAGGTTTAATTTAAAATTAACTTCATATCAACACTGTATGAAGGTTTATTTTTCTCCACAGCCTCTCCAACATTTGGTATTATTTGTCTTGTTGATGATAGCCATTCTAATTGGAGTGAGGTGATAGACATTTCATTGTGGTTTTATTTGCATTTCTCTGATGATAAGTGATGTTGAGCATTTTTTCATGTCTATTGGTGATTTGTATGTCCTCTTTGGAGAAATGTCTATTCAGGTACTCTGTCCATTTTTTAATTGGATTGTTTGTGTTGTATGAGTTCCTTATATATTTTGGATATTTGCCCCTTATCAGAGGCGTTGTTTATAAAAATTGTCTCCCATTTGTTTGGTTACCTTCCTTATTTTGTCAATGGATTCTTTTGCTATGCAGAAGCTTTTGTATATACACAATGGAATATTCTTTTGCCATAAGAAAATATGAAATAGTGCCATTTTTGACAATGTGGATGGATCTTGAGATTACTGTGCTAAGTGAAATAAGTCAGAAAGAGTCAAGAAACATATGATTTCATTGATATGTGGGCTACAAAAGTTGTCATGTCCAGCACAACAAAAGTTGTGGGGAGCGAGGAGGGCGGCACAAGGTTAAGAAAGACAGTAGCCAAGAGTAGAGTGCAAGCGTGGCCAAGGGACTCCAGCCTCAATAACTGAGCTCCAAATCTGGCCAATGCATAGTTTTATTAGCTAGGTGAGGAAGTAAAGGTGATTAAGCTTGTCAATCTCAAGATCTGTTAATCCCATACATTATAATAGGAAACTCATTCAAGCCAATCACCCTTGCCTGCAGGCAGCAAAACTATAAGTCTCAGGATGTATGTACTTCCCCAAGGGACAAAACCTTTATGCATATGAATAGATGGAGAGCACATCATTGAATCACTTCCCCTGCAGGTTGTGGGAAGGAATGCTGCCACAGAGGCAGAGGTTGTGGGAAGGTGTGGGCTGTGCCCACTCTATTGACCCAGTGAGTTCCCCAGATGGTCCCCACGTGGCTGTGTCTGGCTTGAGTTGCGCCCCCCCACCGTGGGGAGTCGTACTCATCTTTGACTAGCCAGCCATATTTAGGGGCCAAACAGGGAGACATAAGGTGTAAGCACAAAGGTGAAGCAAAGTCCCTGAAAGGTTCCACCTCACAGACTCTCCTTTCTTTTGAGGCAGGTACGAGGAGACAGTCTGGTAGGCTGCTGTGTGGCAACAAAAAGTGAAAGCAACAAAAGAACAAGACAGACGAACAAAGGAACAAAAACTGATAGACTGGCAATACTTTAGTAGTTAGCAGAGGGTAAGGGGGGGAAGAGGATTGTAGAAGAGTATAAAAGAGGTCAAATGTACAGTGATGGGAGGAGAACTGCCTCTGGGTGGTGAACACACAATGTGCTATATAGATGATGTATTACAGAATTGTACACTTGAAACCCATGTAACTTTACTAACTATTGTCACCCAATAAACTTCAATTAAAAAAAATTAACTTCATATCTTCTCATGTGTACTTTTAACCAAAGAAAAGGCAATTTGGGAGTTTTTGAAATTAGCTGCAATAGCATTCAATAAATCGAAGGTTCAGTTTATTTCATGTCAGCAGTCATTTTATAAACAAATCATAAATATAATATCCTTTTTATAGTAATTAAAAATTAAAAGCTATAAGATAGCATTTCATATATTAATGGAGCTTTTAATTTGGAGGTGAGAGATATAAGATATATATACATAAAAATGTACCAGACCAAGAAGTAATTTTGTAATCCTTATGTTTTCCAGTCTTCAGTAGAATGAGAGTATTTAATGATATTTGTTTCATCAGCAGTATCCAAGGCACAGAATCGAAGATTTTCATTAAGCAATTTTGGGGAAGAGCTCAGAGATATATATTTTCAACAAACCACTCAAGTTTTTCTAGTGCAGATGATTTGTAGAGGAAGGTTGAGGAAAACGGTTTTAAATACGCTAATGAAATAATCTATTGCTGAGAAGGGGATATCATCATCAAGGGAGACAAGAAAAAGGAAAACTACAGGCCTGACAGCCAATCTTCAAAGCATAGAGAGGAGAAAACCTAGTCCGGCTGTTGGGTGTTCAATCAACGCAACACATATTTCTCTTGCTGTCATAAGTGTGGTAGCCTTTTAGAAAATGTTACTATTGAATTATTCAAATAATACAACTTACTTTTCTTGGATTATATGATCACTAGGCATCCGTCAGATAATTTGCCTTCACATGCCATGGCCTACAGGGAGAGAGTATGTATAATTCTACACAAGTATTCAGTCTACTCTACATCTATATTTCACACAATAAATTAAACCATAACACTGATTTTTATATCCATTTTTATGAGCTTTGTTACTATGGGATGATATGCCTGAATCTAATTAACTCTGAGATACTGCAAGTTGTGTTTCTGAACCTGGAAGGTCAAATCTTGGGCTTTGGTGAATTCAATGAATTAAATGCTTTCTTTGAGGGTTTTTGTCATTAAGCCAGTTGGGCTGAACTAATGACAGTCTTACTGTCCTGCTGACCTTTCCTTTCCTGTATATCTTAGAGCAGGTGAAAGTATACTCACTAGGAAAAATTAAAGAAGGTCAGAGAGGGCTGGCATATGGCCATGCTTTTGAAAACTGTATAGAATTTCTTTACAATGTATGGAAATCTGTCAAATAAGCATATCATTATGAAGAAACAATATAAGCAAAGTTTACCAAGGCAGAAAAGGAAAGAATATGGTAGTAAACTTCTAAAGTAAGTAAATTTGTTTACAACATTGTGTTCACTGAAGGAGAAAAGGAAGGAAAGGTAAAATTGAATTTTTGAACTGTGGTTAGTTTATGGAGTACCACATTAAGAAAATGTTCTTAGCTGCAGATATCCTGTAATATTACCAAATGTGATAGTGTAGAGATGACCAAAGTAGCTAGATATGAGTAGACCTTCCAAAGATATGTTTTGGGGAGGGAAAAAAAAAAAAAAAAAAAAAAAAAAAATATATATATATATATATATCAGTAAAATTATTTGTAAATATATAGGGAGAGATTTCAAAATAAGAAAATGGTTTTGTATTATGCATATTTAAAATGCTATTTGAAGTTGTATTTATTTACGTCATCTCTTTGGCATCCTAGAAATCCAGTCTCAGTGAAGAACAGTCATTATTTTCAAGCTGTCCTACTCTGTTAGATAGGCTGAATGTAAATACATGACATACTCCAGCCTGTACAAGTGGCATGAACATGTCTTTCACCTAAGCGTATAGTTCCTGTACATTTCTATCCCCAGGTTCTCATCATGAAGGATCTGTTAAGGATGATGATTACATTACTTTCTTGCAAGGGATATTTAGCATGTTGTAATATCACTACCCCAAATGTTTCTTCTGTTTGTCTAAATATCTGTTGAAAATAACTGTTTACTTATAATTACTGAAAGCCTTTTTACCCATAGGTATAAGCTGCATTTTAATAGCTGAAAATTGTATTTGTCCGTGATTAGATCTTCACCGTGGCACAGTGGCATTAATCAGTGGGCCTCTAATAATCATGCATCTTCTTTTAGAGATCTCAGTGAAGCAAGATTCTCTTTATACTTAAATAATAGTGGGATTTATATCCTAGGACTAGGATATCTTGAGTCCAAGGGAGATAGCAATAATCTTGAATTAACCATTTTTCTATTAACAAATAAGTGGAAAGATGTTATTCTCATTATTCTTCCTCCCAGATGACTTTGAAAATTAAACTCATAAATAAGGTGAGGAGTAGAAAAAAGATCATATTTTCTACAAAATCCCAAAACAACTGATGTAGAATATGTGATTGAAGATTCTGCTTTCTGTAATGGAGCAATTAATAAAATCATTCCTCATTACTAAGACTGATCTTTTAATACATTTAACTTTTCCATAATATGCTTCGCTTTCACTCAACTGACCTTGTAGCAAATGTCCTCTGCATACCTTTTCCTGAATACCAATTATGGATTTAGTAATGTTACTGTAATTTTTGCTCATTGTTTAAATGATAAAATGAAAACTATTCCTTTGTAATACACATGGATTGTGACATAAATATTATCCATAAACTGTGTAATCATTTAGATATGATTATATTTTCCTAACAAGTCTATGAATTGTTTCCCAACTGAAATTAAATTCTTAATATTATAGTCGTAAAGCATGCGATGCCACCAAAGATGTCCCTAGTCAGTGCGGGTTATGCTGCTGCATTTAGAGAGATGAGGAAAGAACTGAAATAAATGGAAGTGAATTTCTAAGGTTTTTGTTTTTATTTTTTTAACTTATTTAATAATTACTTTCTAATATTTCAACTGATTAGAATCACACTTACCTAAACATTTATATTTTACTTTATCTTTTACCATTGGTTTCTGTTAGCCTATATAGAACTGGGTTGGAAGAAAGAATTAAGGCAAAATGTGTCTTAATTTATTTGTAGTAATAAATGCTCTGAATATTTTCATAGGCATTATATATAGGAGGAAATATGCACCCATATATGTATTATAGAGTCTATGTATTATACATTTATTTGTATTATTTTTGCTGTAAATAGTAATAAATTACTTTTCCAATTTAAATTTCTTTCTTTTGGATATCAATCTCTTAACTCTTTAGTTACAAAGACTTTGAATACATTTTGATTTATCATTTTGGACTCCTTAATCTCTTCCTTAGTGAATCAGATTTCTATATTGTCTACATTCATTCTTTCTTCTGTATATATCATTTGCCACAGAAATATTGATAGATATCTCTACTGCATTCTTGGGTAATTGCAGAATAGTTTATGTGGCCTTGGAATAAAATCTCTCTACTGCAATATCCTTGTATAGGTTACATCAAATAGAAGGATTAAAAAGAAAAAAAAAAAATCTTTAAGTTTACTAGTTACATGTTAAATTACTTTCAAAACATCTTAATTTGAATGTATTGACAAAGGTGGCTTAAGAGAGTGAAACTTTAAAACATTATTCTAATTTATATGATTTCTACTTTTATAGGTCCTTATAGATAGTTTCTGACTATTTAAACATTTTCATACACTCATAAGAATGTAGTACATAGGTATCTTTCAGTTTTTATGTCTGCAATCAAATCTTGTCTTTTCTTACAAAAGAGAAAATAGGGTCCTGAAAAGAGTATTAAGAAATCATCTCATTTCTCTTTTTCTGTCTGAGAAAATGAAATCCTCTCAGATAAATATCTGCTTTATTTGTAAAGCTCTCTAGGGAAGAAGTCCTCTGTCAGTAACCCATTTCTGACAAAAAGTTCCTCATATCAAAATGACAAGTCCTCTATTTCCATTTTGAGGGCCTAAGGGTGTAGCTATTTAAAAAAAAAAAAATTACTCTGGATTAGTTTATGGGATCATGATACCAATGCTAATTTCTAATAACATTTCTGCTAGTGATTTTTACACTTTTTTTTTCCTTTTTGGAAATTTAAATGATTACAACCAATTTCTATGTCTAAAGATTACAGATTACCTGATCACTCAAAAACAGAAGGAACTTAATGTATACATCAACTAGATGTTGAGTGACTTTGTTCATGTGAAAAGTAAAAGTACGGGCTGCGTATATTTTATTAATATATTGCTTTGGTTATCTTCCCTGGCCATTAATGCTTTTTCAGATAAGCTATTATAATATTTTGGTTGCATTCTTTAAACCAATGCTGGTTACAAATCATTAATATGTGTTTGCTAAACTTTCCATGAACCAATAAAGCTGTTTATATATTTTGCTTAGAAAGGAGCAACCTCATCCTTAAATCAAAATAAAACATATATATATCTGTGTGTGTGTGTGTGTGTGTGTGTGTGTGTGTGTGTAAATTCTCAGAAGGTATTCATAAAATAAGTCTGAAATTCTTAGAAAGAAATTGCGGAATAATCATATCATGAGACGTAATTTATGCATAAGACATAGATGTTGATTTACATAAGTGTACACACACGCACGCGCACACACACACACACACACACACACACACACACTGAAAGAACCAGTGATAAGAAATTTCAGCAGCTATGACTACAAGTTCTCAGTTTCAAAATAGTCCTGTGTGACATGTCAAGGTAGACACAATGGAGCTCAAATGTAAACCTTGCAATAGATAGCCCCCATACACTTTTAATAGATATATTCTGTGCTCTAGAGCACCATAATGCAACCAGATTTTATGTGCTTAAAGCAGTTCATCATCAAAATAAATGTTAATAAGTGCAATGTTTAGTAGTCCACAGTACATTTTTTAACATCCTACATATATATAGCTCAAAACTTTACTTCAGTGCCGATATGAATATCCTAAAAAATTCAAATTTAAACTATTCCTTCTGTTTGGATTTCATAAGATTAATTATAATTGGGATAAATTTAACATAAGTTTGAGTGTTCAGTAGTTGAGAGGTGATTTGAAAAACAATCTATGTATACTTCTGGTATGAACTTATTTTTCATTGTAATCTTATAGCTATATTTAGATATGGCCCCTGGCCATAGACAGAAAACCATTTTTGAAACAAGGATTAATTATTTTTGTTGTTGTTGTTTATTTGCTTGCTTGCTTACTGATTTAAGCCACCTAATGTTAAAATATTTGCTATATAACCTTGTAGTAAAAATATAATAGTACCTGTGAATGACTATAAAAATTATATATATATATATATATAATGCATAATACAACACGTATATAATGCATATATATGTATTATAAATGTGATGTGCATAACATATGATAGATATTTATTATTTTATAACTCATTTAATGTTATAGTTTTGAAATTCTCTTTGACTCTTCCAAATGAACTCCTTTTTAAAATCTATTCAACAGATATTTGTGGAACGGCTATTATGCAACACTCTGAGATACATTCTTTGTATAATGGAAAAATAGAAATGTAATGGACAGTAAAGACAATAAGAAGAATTTTTTTAATGTAATAAGCACTTGATAAAAATTGCATTTAAGCATGCAATTGTTTTGTTTTCTTCATCTTACGTAAGAACATCAACAAAGATATAGGGAAGGGAAAGTGCATAGGATTGTCAAAAAAAAGAGTGGATAGGTTGCAATGCATAGGTTGAACATAAAACTCACCTGATAGTGAAGCCATAAAAAATTGTGGAAAATAAGTTCTTCTTGAATGTTACATTAATGATTTTGAGCTTTTATTTTGATTTTCCAAGTAACTCAAATGTTTTTTCACATTATGAGCTTTTGGAGAGTTTACTGGTAGCAAAGTGTGGACTGCCTAATAAAGGACAACCTGAAGAGAAAGAAACATTTTCCTCAATAATAAAAATTCATAGAGGCATCTAATTTTCATTCACAGAAAGGGTTCAGATGCCATTTATGATTTCTCAAGTTATAATAGATGTCTTTCATTTTCAAACCAAGATGCATTTGAAACATTTGTAGAAATGCAATTATGAGACTGTCAAAAACTCCAATAACGTTGATTTTTTTTCTTCTTTTTTTTTTTCTATACCTGATGGGCCTTTCATTGTGCCTTAAAACTTCCAAAGGAAAGAAATTGAAAAGACACTGACTTTTCATTTAAAAATAACATATTTCCCCAGTGCTATGAACTAAAGTACCAATTTCTTAGTATTACTTACAAAAGAGAGAAGATGTTTTTAAACTAGTAATCATAACAAATATTTGGAATTGGGAGAAATGGAAATATGGTGGTGCCTCACTTTCTAGGAAGTAATAGGACTAAGATATGGACCATTTCATTTTGATATTTTAACTATGAAAATCAAAAAATGAATGAAGAATTGGTGTATTCTTATATAATTCTTACATAAGCCCTTTTTCCTATCCCTTGTTATATTTGTTTACAAAGTAAATACTTTTTAATTGTTTACCTCTTTTAGTCCATCTTCTTGCCTCCTTGATTTTTTTTTTTCCCCTTTTCATGTGTAATGACTTCTCTCTTCCTTTGGCTTATTATTCCAACTTCCACAGCCAAGCTAAGTCACTCTCATATTAAATTTAAAATAAAATAAAATGCAAAGATTTCCATAAGTCAATTTTCATACCACAGCTATAGTAGATCACATAAATACAAAGATTAGTTAGTGTATAAAATCTAAGGAAGTTTCGTAGCACTAAACAAGGAGTAGAAAACCTTCGATTATTTGTACACAATGAAGAAAGCATATTAATGGAGATTAAACCCAAATATTATCACTTCTCCTAAAAATATTTGTAAAGATTTAAATGTTGTGTTTAGCTTGTCTAACATCATAATAAAGCAAACACCTTAGTTCAATACATAGAAATTATCTAATTGTTTCAAATGGAATAATGATATTTTAGGTGTATGATGAGAAGAGAAACCATCAAATGCTTGTATTTGTATAAATCTAAGCAGCAGCATATCAGAAGATTTTTAAAATTATAATCTATAACTTATTATGTGCTTGTACTTCAACTCAGAACTTTAAAGAGCTAGTTACATTCAGAAAGGCTGAGAATTGTTTACAGTTAGATTAAGAGCCAGAATCAAAGAATTACCCATCAAAGAACATTGCTGCTGAAGATGGCAGAGTAGTCAAACACTTACCTCCTGTCATGACCATATCAAAATTAAAACTCAACTACATAACAGCCATCATTGAGAATCACCTGATGTCTAGCTGAACCAAAGTCCTTACAACTGTGGACATACAGAAGAAGACACTTCGTGACTGGTAGGAGGGGATGACATGTGGAATGGGCTGGTCTCACACCCATGTGTGACCATGAAAACTTGGAAGGGATATCTTGGCTGCAGAGGTCCCCCCAGAAGTGTGAGGAGTCAAGCCCTTCACCAGGTTCCCTAGCTCAGGGTTGTGGGCTGGGGAGAAAAGTCCCCATATCTTCTGGCTGTGAAAAATATCATATTTGTGGCTGGGTGAGATTAGGATGATTGCAGACCCAGGCACTCCTCTTAAAGGGCCCATGCATGGGATTACTCACTGATGGACTCACCCACTTTGAGCTCCAGCACTGAGGCAGCCCTTGAAAGGTACCAGGGGCATATGGGGTGGACTGAATTGTCTGGCTCCGGACAAGGGCTGGAGAGGCAGCTTTCTCCCAGATGGAGGAGCTGGCAGCATCCATTGTTTCTTTCTTAAGCCCTCCTCACTCAGGCATGCAGACACAGGCAGTCACCATACCTGAGTCTCCATAAACCTGATTAACATTGTTCTTTTGCCCTGATTCCCTGTGACCACACCCCAGCCAACTTTCAGGCACACCTAAGCCACTTCCAGTGGCTTTTCCATATAAACAGATTATTTTGGCTCGTGCTGTGGACATTCCTAAAATCTCTCCAAGATTCACAAAACCCAAGCAAGCAGCATCTGGTTTTAGTATGGCTGAGCAGCCCCAGACTGGCACTAGCAGCAGCCAGCATTGGTTCATAGCTTGGCCTCTCGAGGAACCTCCAAGCACAGCCTGGGAAGT
The DNA here is from genome assembly GCF_036562045.2 of Rhinolophus sinicus. Classification (NCBI taxonomy): domain Eukaryota; kingdom Metazoa; phylum Chordata; class Mammalia; order Chiroptera; family Rhinolophidae; genus Rhinolophus; species Rhinolophus sinicus. Next base: position 32,335,330 of record NC_133754.1, read on the forward strand.
GGCCATCTGTGAACTGCTTTGTGGCCCATGCTAGGTGACCCCAGACAGGGCGCAGACTGCTGCTGCACCTGGGCTGTGATGGAGCCACTCCCAGGAGGCCCCGGACCCACTCGGAGCATCACCCAGCCATCTCTAGGGATGACATTCCCAAGGTGAGACTGGGCAGGTACCAGAGCGCTGCTAAAGTGAATCCTGCTCTGTAGGGTCAGACCCTGCACCACAGCTCCTCCCCTGAACTCATAGCCAGTTTTCACAATGAATCAGCCTGAGGATCAATCTCTCCCTTTGATGTGAAAAAACAACCAAGGCTACTCTACAGCAGGAGGGCATACACAACCCACACAAGGGACACACCTGTAGCACCCAGCTCAGATGACCAGGAAGACTGCACCACTGAACCCCAGAATACACCTACTTCATAAGGCCACTCTACTTAGACAGGGAGACATAGCTGTTCCCCTAATACACAGAAACAAACACAGGTAGGCAGCCAAATTGAGAAGACAAAAAAACTTGTTGCAAAGGGAAGAATATAACAAAAGTCCAGAAAAGAAACTCAACAAAATGGAAACAAGCAATCTACTAGACACAGAGTTGAAACACTGGTTATAAGGATGTTCAGTGATCTCAGGGAGAACTGCAACAAAGAGATAGGAAACATAAAAACGGAGATAGAAAACATAAAGAACTAGTCAGAAATAAATAATAACTGGAATGAGGAATACTTTGGAGGGAATCAGCAAATAAGATGAAACAGAGGATTGAATCAGTGACTTAGAAGATAAGGTAGCAGAAAACACCCAATTGGAACATCAAAAAGAAAAAAAAAAAGAATTAAAAAAATGAGACGAGTTTAAGTGGCCTTTGGGACAACACCACGTGTACCAACATTCATATCATAGGGGTACTAGAAGGAGAAGAAAGAGAGCAAGGAATTGAAAACCTATTTGAAGAAATAATGATAAAAAAATTTCCATAACATGGGCAAGGAAATGAATAAACAATACCAGGGAGCACAGAGCATTCCAAACAAGATAAACCAAAGAGGTCTAGACCAAGACACATCATAATTAAAATGCCAAAGTTTAAAGATAAAGAGAGAATCCTGAGAGCAGTAAGAGAAAAGCAGTTAGTTATCTACAAGGGAGCTCCCATAAGACTGTCAGCTGTCAACAGAAACTTTGCAGGCCAGAAGAGATTGGCACAAAATAGTCAACATGATGAAAAGCAAGGACCTACAACCAAGATTACTCTATCCAGAAAAAAACTATGATTTAGAATGAAAGGACAGATAAAGAATCTCCCAGATGAGAAAAACTAGAGGAGTTGATCACCACCAAACAAGAATCACAAAGAATCTTGGACTTTTTTAAGATGGAAAAAACCCTAAAAATATGAATGATAAAATATCAATAACTACATATGTAACAATGACTACTTTAAATGTAAATAGATTATATGTTCCAATCAAAAGATAGGGTGGCTGAATGTATTAGAAAGAAAGACCTTTAAAAATGCTGCCTGCAAGAGACTGACTTCACATCAAAAGACACACACAGATTGAAAGTAAAGGGGTTGGGAAAAGATTTCATGAGAATGGAACAACAAAAAGGTAGGGGTAGCAATAGTTATACCAGACAAAACTGACTTTAAAACAAAGGCTTTAATGAGATAAGGAAGAGCCCAGTGATCCCACTTCTGGGTCTTTATCCAAAGAAACCCAAAATGCTACTTTTTGAGGCAATGTGTGCATCCATATGTTTATCACAGCATTGCTTACAATGGCTAAGATGTGGAGGCAGCCTGGATGTCTACCCATGCTTGAATGGATAAAGAGGAAGTGGTACATATATACAATGGACTACTGTTCAGTCAAGGAATGAAATGGGTTCTTGCCATCTGTGGCAGCATGGATGGATCTGGAGGGTATCGTGCTGAGTGGAGTATGTCAGACAGAGACAGACACATGCAATATGCAATATGATTTCACTTATATGTGGGATCTAAAGAACAAAGTAAACAAACAAACAAAACAGAAACAAATTCATGAATACAGAGAATATTTTGATAATTTCCAGATTGGAGGGGTTGGGGGTGGTGGTGGTGAATGAAAAAGTAGAAAGGATTAAGAAGTACAAATTGGTCGTTACACAGTAGTCATGGCGATATAGGGTATAACATAAGGAATATATTCAATAATATTGTAATAACTATGTATGGTGTCATCTGAGTACCAGGGTGAAATGTGAAGGCATTAAGAAGTATAAGTTGGTAATACGAGATGGCCAGAAGACATGACATATTACCTCTACACAAATTCATATGATTTCTCCACAGGTTTCCTTGATGCTATCAATGACACATTCTTCTCTTGCTGGTAATAGTTTATTTATTTATTTATTTTTGGTTTGTTTTTGTATTTTTTGTTCTTTTTTTCACCAATATTAGCTTTATATTTTCTTTTTCTTTTCAATTTTTACTTTATTTTCACTTTCTTTGTATTCTGGTACTTTTTACTCTTACTCAATTCCTTTCTCTTTTCCCCACCCATATACAAAAATGGTATCTGTCTATCAAAGTTTATTTCCTAGGACGCCACATTTGTTTTCTTTCTCTCTTTCTTCCTTTATCTCTCTCTCTCTCTCTCTCTCTCTTTCTTTTTGAATGTGCCCTCTGCCACATTAGGAGTCCCAAATTCCATTTTTATTATGGACTGTGAGAGTCCCTGTAGTGTTTCAGTTTTATAACATTAGAATCATATATTATATAAATGACCTCTATATATAGAGATAAAAATAGTCACAGTAGATGAGATGCTGATAGCTAGGATACTGCCAACTAAAATTAGGTTTAATTTTACAAGAAACTATCTTGAGTCAAAGCAGAACAAAAATATTTGATCTTATTCTTCAATTTAAGCATATTCATTATTGAAAAAGTGTTTTGTGTCACTATAACACTTTATAAAATAATTACATCTTACTTCAAAGACAGAATACTATTATTTCTGAACATTGTCAAAGTATATCTACATTAGATAACCTTATATGTTTCTTTGGAGAACATAAATGAAACTACATTGAATATTTTGCATTAAGTAGCTTATATAGTTTCAGCTTTGTTATTCACAGGGTCAAAGGTGATATGACTTCCTTTCAGTTTTCTTGAAACCAGGGTAAATATAATTTTTAATATCTGTTCTGGTGGTGAACTTTAGAGAGATAAATAAAAATTACTGTTCTCTGGAAAAACAGAATGTAAAATGAATACAAATTATTTAGGTGAATTGCTACTACTGTTGAATCTTAGGAGATTCCACTAGTAAATCTTAAATTGTAGTTTATGAAGTTTGAGCTTCCTAATTTCAGAAAAAAAGAAATAATGTTCAGGGATTTAAAGTATCTTTTTTCAAATCCCCAAGAAGCATTCCAATTCTGGTGGAACATGCAGGTAATCATATACAATATTAACGAGAATAATAACCATATAATAAACTCACAGCCTGATTTTTTAAGAAAACTAAGATTAACAAAAAAATCGTAATCAAAAACTCATAGACACAGACAATAGTTTAGTGGTTACCAGAGGGTAAGGGGGTAGGGGGTGGGAGATGAGGGTAAGGGAGTTGAATATATGGTGATGGAAGGAGAACTGACTCTGGGTGGTGAACACACAATGGGATTTATAGATGATGCAATACAGAATTGTACTCCTGAAATCTGTGTAATTTTACTAACAATTGTCACCCCAATAAATTAAAAAAAAAAATCAACAGGGAACAAATTGTGTTCAAATGTTGTCAAAATCAGAGATCCACAGCAACCCATGAGGTTGCTGGGAACATACAACAGAAGTGACTAGGGAATCTATCCAAGAGTCTTAGAAATTGGAAACTCAGAAGTCACTGTTGAGATAGTTAGGCACAACTCAATGGGATGCAAAATCACACACAATGTTGGGTTCCATTACTATGAGATTAATGAAACTACTGAGGTGAGATTACCCAGTGGTTAGATGGGTGTTTCAGAGCATGGGCCATGAACTTCAAACCCAATCTGGTGCAGCTGGTATTTGGAGTCATGTGATGGTGACTCCATTTTGGTTTAAATATCTGTGGGGAAAGTTTCAGAATACTGATTATTCCAGGAATATTTTCAGTTAGTTGATATCCTTTATGTATAACCACACTGGGGAAAAAACAAACAAACTAAAAACCTTCCACTTCCCACCTTGAGAGTGGAATGGGTGTCATTGCGCCATTCTCAATCAGTCCACCATATCCGACTTTTCTCTCGCCTGAGAGGAGATCAAATGTTAGTGCACCTTCAGTTTAGAGTAGGTTTGCTCCTAGAACAGGATGTCTCATTGTGTTATATTTTTGCATCATCATGGTAGATTAATACAAAGATTTACTGTATTGCCTTCCAGAGAGAGAGTGTCCAACATGAAGATGATCATTGTAACTAGAGCCAATTTTGAATATAGCAGACTTTCTACAGAAGCAAACAGAGGAGATTTTGAAATTGGGGTGAGGATTATTTCCCAGAAGTAGCAGATTTAAAAAATTTGAGCAAACAGAACTTCTATAATCAAAGGCCTAGCTTGTAAGACAAAGGTCGTGAGATGTGAGAAAGCCAGAGCTTTTGGTAAAAGATTTCTTTCAGGAAATCTCTGGGAGCCAAAGGTGCTATGTTTTTAAGTCCATTGCAGAAAGAACAACTACAACAAAAACAACCTTTAACTCAGGAAGCTTGGAAATCCACTCTGGATCAATCCTATCACTGCTTCCCAGGGCTCTTATTAATAGTCCATGAAAATGCATTGACTATAAAAATGACTAGCAAAAAAGAATGAATTCCACTTCTAAACAACAATGTGGTAAGAAAAGCTTGAAGAAGGTAACTATTTTGTTACATAGTTGATGAAATGCAATCTAATATTTCAGCATGAACTAAAAAATATTCATTTTTTTTAAAGTACTTGCTGTTATAAAAAAAAAGAGCAAAAAAAAAAAAAAAAAAAGAGAGAGATATAACAACACAGGAAGAGATGGCCTATAAGATTAGAAAGTGAAATTGGAACTGTCAGAAACCTGAGAAAGATATGAGAGAAACTTAACTATATTATAAATGAAGAAAAAAATTTACATCAAAAACACGTTAATACAAACTCCAACTAGATTAAAAACTGTAATGTCAAAATGATATTCTATATACACTAGAAGAAAGCATGGGTGAATACCTTTATAGCCAAGCCCTTTCTAGATGTGATTTATAATCCAGAAGCCATAAAAGAACAGGTTAATAAATCAATAACACCTACAGAAATACTGTTAACAAAAGCAAAACACAAATGAACACTAACAGCACAGGTGCAATATGAGGGGATGGCACCCCTTGCAGGTGGAGGGAAAGCAGGAATGGCTGTGGCACTGCAGAGCGGGAGGAGCAGCACAGGCCTGGCTGAGCTCTGAGGAGGAAGGAGAAAATGAAATGTGACAAGAATATAGGAAACAGGTATTCTAGAAGCTTATCCTGGCCTTGGAGGAGGTCCATGGCTAAGGCACCTGGACATACGGTTAATCATTTCTTACAGTCTCAGAGGCAAAATGTTACTAGATAAGTTCAGAACTGCATTTACGTAAAAAGACTATGCTACTTTTCAGTCCATGGAGCTATTCCAACCCAGATTCGTATTCTGTAACACAGAATGTCCAAGTTCATATTTTACAAAAGATACTGATATTTATAGGGCTTCTAAACAATGGAGAAGAAAAAGCCCAACAGCCTTGTAAAAATAGGCTAATGATAAGCAGATTAGAGAAGAGGAGACAAAGCTATGTGAATGGCTCTTAATCATATGAAAAGATACTCAAACTGGCTTCTAAAAAGAAAATGAAAAAAAAAATTGAAACACTGTTGTTCACTTATTAGATTTATAGAAGTCTAATAATGTGGCAGCTTGTCCTTGAGAGGGCCTTGAGAAAATAAGTTCTTTCATTCACTGCTAATAAAAATGCAAAATACTACCATGACAGAGGGAAATTTGGCAATATCTTGTGAATTTACCATCTCACCTAGCAATTCCACTTCTAAGAATCTATACCAAATATATTGTGCAAAATGAGGGCACAAGGTTGTTCACTGCAGCAATACCGATAATAGCAATGGATGTGAAAGACTTCAAACGTTCATCAATGGGGGCTATTGGGTTAAATCATAGTATATTCACAAATGGAGTGACTTTTCTTTTGGCCAAGGAGTGAAATTCACAAGGATAAACTTGGTGAGGCAGGCATTGAGGAGTTGTGATCCCCATGATATTTATTTATGAATGAAAGAGGAAAAATACCTAAGCATAGCAAACAAAAAGAAAAAAAATGTATTTCTTAGCATATGTATATCTATTAGTAATTATAATTAGTCAGTGACATCTTAAACTTCCCTAAACTGAAATAAGTCTTAAATGTAGATTGATTTTATAACTGAGTTTTGGGGGTCGCTTTAGTATTTCAGCACAGAGTTGTACCATAAGTCAATAATATGTGTATAATTTAAGCTTTGGCAACATAACATTGACAATACTATGCATTGGGTATTGTTTACATTTTAACAGAAAGGTTCAGAAAAGTTAGGGCTTTTGTCAGTCTGTGGAAGACGTCTGACTCAATTTTATACTTTTGACTTGTAGGCACCTGCTTTTTCACTGCTTTACAAAGAAAATACCTGTTTTTTGACAAAACACTAACCATAATGAAATCAAAATCATTTTTTCTAAGTATTGTATACAAAATACTGAATACAACTTTGTTTATTAAAAGCTGGGAACAATAACAATTGTTCCCAAACTAGCACAAATTTATCTCCGAAATAAATATCCGTAAATTTTGTCATGAAAATAAATTCAGTCACTTTCTATGTTTTAAATTTAAAGTATTTAAATGTATGTACTATAATATATCTGTGATAGATTGCTATTCATGATTCATACTCTCCTTCCTTGTAGGAGACTTCAGAAGATACAGCCCTTCTGGAGACGTGCAGATTCCTTCTTGGAGGTCCAGTGTAATTCCCTATTCTACTGACTTTAGACCATGTGACTAGTTTTGGCCAATGTGAGCAAACCTACCATGTTTTCCCAAAAATAAGACCGTGTCTTATATTAAGTTTTGCACCAAAAGATGCATTAGGGCTTATGTTCAGGGATGTCCTCCTGAAAAATCATGCTAGGGCTTATTTTCCGGTTAGGTCTTTTTTTCAGGGAGACACGATAGTTATACAATGTGCAAGCTGAATCTACATATATTATATGTTTATACCAGCTCTTATTCTTCCACTTTGCTATATAGGTGATGCTACTTTCCCTGTGTTCTGAAATAAAGAGACATGTCAATCATTTCTGAAAAGCAACAAAGCTGCAGCCTGAAATAATCTTAGCCTGAAGCCAAGCAACTGCCTGGAGCAAAGCTGTAGCCAACCCACAGATACATACTGTGTGAGTGATAATTAAATACTCATTTTAAGCCAGTATAATTGTAGGATTCTTCACTATTATAGCAAAGCTTAGTAATACTATAATTGTATGCCATTAAAAGAACCTCATTAAATACTCTTAACTACTTTCTTAAATGAATTTGACTTATTTTGTCACAGTAATGAGCACATATAATGCTAATGTGTAATTTTGTCCATTTCTCTTAAATTTTGTTTATGTACTCCGTATATTCAATAATTGTTTTTAAAAATTAATTTCTAATATATAGTCACTATGCACTTTCTGCTACACATTTTCTACTCTTTTTTAATTCTATTATTTGGAAAATAAAATAATAACAATATTGTATGGTAGAAAAAATGAGATAATATTAAATAATGAATAAAATTTCAAGTATTTTAAGAAACTTAATTACATACACTTAACCATAATGAAAGGCTTGAGATTACAAAATGTATTAGCATTTCTAAAGAAACAATGCGTCAATTAAAAAAGATTTATAGAATAGAATAACTAAAGTGAATAGATTTATTGAATAGAATAACTAAAGTGAATATACTTTCAAACTTTGTCCAAAGAGAAAGGACACTGTAGCAGATGGATATTCAGTATTTTATTCAGTAGCTCAGTCCATGTTTGTTGTGGAATTGAGCACATTATGCCATTTTAGCTCAAAACCATTAAACATTTCATTGATCTAACTTATCTGTCAATGGCTCTGATTACCATGCTTAGAAAGCAACTTGACAAAATAATTGGAATCTCCTGTAATTCTACCTACAGAGAGAATTCACTGTATCTACAGGGATATGTATATTTTGGTCCCTGTGCCAGTTATTGAATGCATAAAAAAAAAAAAAAAAAAAAAAAGGAAGTTGAACTTGGTTAATGTGTTTATTTTTTTCTCTCAGAGATGGGACTGTTCACAGTGGCTAATTCCGAATGCAGTAAATTCATTAATGCAATTATTTCAGGTGCTATTTTATGAGTACAGAATAGAGCTGTGAACTAAAGAAAAATCGTTGCCCTTGTGGAATTTACAAATTCACCAAAGGGATACCATACTCTGAATTTATCTGGAGATAGGATATTGGCCTTCTCTTTTTAGCAAATCTCTACTGTTTTCATCTGCTGGAATCCCCATCTGTTTTGTCAGTGGAAAAGAAAAAAAATCAATGGATATGTATTTTCCTGTAATACTAAATTATTTAGTACTAGTCAAACACTTTAAAGTTTGAATTCAGATGGTAACCCAGTCAGGGATTGTCATAAATGTGCTCCATACATAGACAAGTTAGTTCAGTTATGTTCTACAGTATTTACTAGTAGATGTAGGAGTTCTTCCCACTTGAGCTCAGAGTAGGGAAAGGATAGCATAATGGTCCACACATTCCTGATATACTGCAGTTTGGATTTTATTTATTTATTTATTTATTTATTTATTTATTTATTTATTTATTTATATTAAATTCTTGCCAGTATTCTTGGAAAAACCCAACATAAAAACAAGCATCACTCTACAAATATTTATTGAGCATCCACTGTAGGTGTTTACTATGTATATTCTATCAAGTATCCTAATTGGACAGAAGCCATTGGCACAGATGACAAAAAATAAAAAATAAAGCTGAGAAATAAAATGGGCTGGACTGCAATAAATTTAAAAGAAATGGATTTTAGAATTAGAGAGCTCTATCTGGAATTCTGGCTCTGACCTTTAAATATATTTGCAAATATGCAAGACAAATCAGCTTTCCAAGTTTTGATTTCCTTATTCAAAGAATAAGATACAATTACTTGTAATCATGAAAATTAATATTTTAAAATATATCCATAATCTTAGTATACAATAGCAGTTTAGTAATTTCAAAAAGCACTTTCTATTGTAACCAAAAAAAAAAAAAAAAGAAAGAAATCCCTTGCTTCTTTACTATAGTTTTACAAAAGCAGTGTGTGTGTGTTTTATGTATGTATACAAAAGATATTTAAATAACAAAACAGAGAAACACAAAAGACTTGATTAAGTAACATAAAAGTTCAGGAAAAATATAAAATGAAATAGAGTTCATAGAAACTTCCAGAAAGTACAGTTTTAGAACATGGGAAAACATGTCATTCAGATGAAATTATGTTCCTGAGTAACAGTCGGTTCCAGTTTGAATAAGATGGCCATTTTAGAGTGCTATGTGTTAGGAAATAATGTGGAAAGTAAGACAGGGATTTGTTCCTTCCTTAATGGTCTTCAATAATAACTTAAAGATTCCCTGCTCTGTTCTAATAGCATTGAGGGACAACTACTGATTTTTAAGTTTGAAAGGACATGGCAGAATGATGACTTCAGAAGAAAATATACACCTACACCTTTGCTCAGATAAATTCTACCAGTGGAATGATTTACTTTATTCCTTTTGGTTGTTTCTTAGCTTTGTAAGAGGTGGTACCTGCAGGCCCATATAGTTCACTGGATACATATTTGAAGGAACAATATGAGGCAGGAAGTGATTAAAGACATCTGGCATGCTTAAATTCTTCACTAACATCTTGTATCATAAAGTATTTAAACACCTTTATCCAATCAAATATGCTTCTTTTTTCCTTGAAACAACATCATGAGTCTAGTAAGAAAAACAGCCTTTGCCTGTTTATGGTTTATGGCAATCAAGATACATGACTAAGTAGATAGCCTGGCTTTACACATTTTATCCTGGGTAGAATAGGGGTGAAAACCTAGATCTCCTGCTGCAGAAGATTAAAGGCCTGTCTCTGCAGGTGGAAATTAATTGTATTTCTCCTGAAAAAGAGGCTCCTGGGAAAGTGCCTCCTGAAATTCTGACAAAAAAACAACAACAACAAAAAAAACAATTCCCATAGCCCATTTTCACTTTACAGGGAGGCAGATTCCTTTGGGCCAAGGACAACATATTGTTCACATTTTAAAGCTTTCCTTATCGTTCTTATAACAATAATGTATCTTGTTCCTGAGCTATGCATGCTAATAATAGAGCAATGTTTGGAACCAAATATAGAAACATATTAGCTTTTCATAGTTGTACTTTCTCCCCTCCTTCTCTTCCTCTCCCCGCTCCTTTTTTTTTTTTTTTTTCCCCAAAGCGTAACAAACCCATGGATTATATAGCAAAAACAGTGTAGGAAATAAAAATTGCTCTAGTACTACTGAAGGGACTTAAAAATAATAATAATAATAATAACTTTTTGTAATGTTATCTTTAATTTGGTATGGAGCAAGGAATATTTTTAAATATTATTTGTGTATTCTTTCTAAATTATAAATTCATTCAACATACAATTTATTGTAGTCCTATTATTTGAATTTATTTGTGGGAGAAATTCTTGAACACATGGTATATTTTCATTTGATGACTTCCTAATTTTCCTCTTTTGAAAAAATTTAAAGCAAATTTAGAATGTAAAAACAATGATTTGGGAAGATTATCTTTGATACAGAGAAGAATGTAAAATATTTTCACTCCTCTTTAATAATAAGAAATCATTGGATTAATCAAAAATCACATTTTTTTCTTTGAACTACTAAAGAACAGCAGATACACAAAAATATTAGAGAAATCAACACCAATTGATTAATACTTCCCAGATTAAAGAAGGGATGGAATGCCAGTGGCTAAGTTTGGGAACTGGGCTAGCAAATGAGCAAGCTTACCAAAAAAAATAAATAAATAAATAAATGAAAAGAAAGAAAAAAGACAGTGTATGCTAAGAAGATAAGACCCAGCCAACGTTTTGATAATTGGAAATCTGTCATGTCTTATTTGATTCTGAAGGAGCCCCAGTTAATACATTATACTCCTGGTATAGAACAATTCACTCTAGTAACTTTGTTGAGTAAGCAGAAGTCGGGAGCTCTACTGGAAAGCATGAAGAAATCTGTGCTATATAAGGCCATATATATATATATATATATATATATATATATATATATATATATATTACATACACACACATTGTATATAGTTTCAGGTTTTCACTTCAAGGTAGTTCTGTTGAACTATTGTATTACAATTTGGGAAGTTGTTCTATATTTTAAATTCTCTAGGATGATTTGCATAAAATGATGGATTTTCTTTTTTTTTTTTTAATGCTTCAATGGATTACCTAGTGTCTGGAGTTCTTTTTCTGAGATCAATATAATTAAAGATTCCAGTTGCTTCAATAGACTTGGGGTTATTAATAGTTTTCCTTTGCATTGTGATAGTTTCAGTTTAGTGATTTTAAAAATAATTTGTAGGAATTCGTCAACAAAATGAAAAGGTAACCTACAGAACAGAATAGACAATGTATGCAAATATGGAATCATGTTATATACATGAAACTAATATAATGTTACATGTCACTTATATCTCAATGAAACAAATAAAAATAAAATGTAAAGCTTGTTAGATTTGCATATATTAAAGTTTAAACTTTATTAGACAAAATATACAATAAACGAAGAAAAATAACATACATGGAAAATATTCACTGTATAGAGTATCAGTCATGGCGTATAATTTAATACACAGCTATTTTAATTACTCATGTCAAAACATGAGAGTGGCTTAGCCTGGAATGCTTGCATTAAAGGCAGTTAAAGTGATCAAATTTGGGATGTGCTGCCTTCCTTACCTTTTGAGTGTTCAGTTAACATCATTTATATCAGGGGTGTCCAAATGTTTTTCTACATTTTTCACCAAGGGCCATATGCGGTAAAATACACAAACAGCTGGGCCACTCACTTGAGGTGAAGTACATATTGCCTCACCTGCTTTATTTAAATAAACTAAATATATTTTTGGAATTTGCTGTGGGCCAATTAACAATGGATCATGGGCCGCAGTTGGCCTGTGGGCCGCAGTTTGGACACTCCTGATTTATACCATAATATCTCATAAAGATTATGGCACTCTTGAGGTACAAACACCAGGAGTGGAATTAATAATGACTTATATCACTCTAAAATACACTAATATGCACACTTTTTGTTCTATGTTCATAGCAGAGGAAATTACATATCTTTTTCAATAATTCAAGAGAAAAATCACTTTAAAAACTGCAGTATCTTTCCAATAGCAATAAACTTTCCTTCAAGAAAAGGACTTCTCAGTGAATAATGCTGAGATATTTTTTATCATGCTTACGAGTTGAGAAAGTATATCACATGCATCTTATTTAAATCTAACAATCCTGCAAGGCAGACAAGCTAAATATTATTATCACCATACTGCTAATGGGGAAAGTGACAGCAAGACATATTATTTATCAGTCAATTATTTTCTAAGCATAGCTCTAAGTAATATTGAGGATTATGATTAAAAAACAAAACAAAACAAAACAAAAAAACCAGACACAGTTCCTATCTTCCAGGGAGATCATTACAAAACCATTAACACACGTTTAAACGCATGTCAGGAGTGTGGGCTAACTGTGAAAGGCTTCTTACACAATCAGTTAAATAGCAAATTGATCTAGGCTGAAGACAGAGGATAGAAATTGAGAAATGAGAAGGGTTTCCAACAGAGCAATAACCTAAGCAAAAGACTTGAGGTGTGAAAAGGCACAGTCTATTCTACAGACAAAGAAGGCAGTATAATGTCTCCAAAGTTCATGTGAGCAGTGTGACGGAATTCCTCACAATGTAATGGGAAAACCTGAACATGGAGCAGAGTTGGGACAGGTAAACCACCAGGCTTACAGTTTGGGCTATGTCAAATTGAAGATGTTTATTAGATATTCAAGTGGAAGTCTCCAATAGGCAATTATGTATACAAGTATGAGGAGAACACTTTTTTGGACAGAGATATAAACTGGAATTGCAAGCAATTTTAAAATCATGAGATGGACTGAAATCATAAAGGACCATCAGAATAGAGAAAAGGACCATGAACAGGAATCTGGGACCCTGGATAGAATATCCAAAGTGATTAAAAAGGAACAGCTGATGAGATAGGAGAAAAACTGGGAAAGCATAGTACATATCTTAGAAATCAAGTAAATGAAAGGGGTCCATGGGAGGTGAACTGTCAAATGAAATGAAGGATAAACATGGATCACTGATTTGAGCAATAGCATAATCCAGCGCCGACCGCCATGAGAGCAGGATCAGTAGGTTGCTGGGGACAAGGACACCTGACAGAACTTGGCATAATAGAAAATGTCAGAGGAACTGGGAGAATAAGAAAACAATTTGAGGACTTCTATAGTAAAGTGTAGCAAAGAAGTGATACATTGTTCAGTGTGTTACTTGGTGTCAAGAGACTTTGTTTGTTTGTTTTCTAGTTGTGTATTGTGTCTTTTACACAAATAGACGATCTACAAAACCATTGGTATGTCTTTGTAAGGAGGAGTTAAGGAAAGTCTCCACTAGCTTCAACAAATCTAAAAAGCACAGGAATTGCAGAAACCAGAGGACTCTCTGTCAATGATCTGATCAGTTGGAAGCACCGATGTGGCTCGTGGACAGGAGGAGCCGTCCAACCCCCCCGCCCCCACGCACACACACACTTGCTAGTGAAACCTAGCATGAGCCATCTGCCCAAACTCCATGCCTGTGCTAAGTGCCTCAGAGGCAACAATGACTTTTTCGTCAATCTCATCTTCAAAATCATTTATGGAAACTTCATTATCAGATACTAAACAGGACATTCTTCCTGAAAAGACTCTGTGGAATGTTTTTTATTTTTTTTTAAGACTTCAAATATTATGATATAAAAGAGATTATCTAAAGGGGAAAATAGTACAATCACTGATTCCCTTGCATTTTAGCCCACATCGGGTAATAACATATTTTTTGTCTAAGTTTGCATGTTTGGAAGTTTTATCATAAAAATGAGAAACACCTCATTCTCCATTACATGGGAATGTAACAAAATGAATGAAGGTTCACTAAAGGAAACTTTTGAACTATTAGAAAAGTACTATTAGAAAATTTTGAACTATTAAAAAATCATATGGTATGATTTTTGTTGTTGTTATTACAAATATATTTCAGCTTAGGTTCCTAAATCTGCTTTGTGATTTGAATTGACTATTGTGAAGTCTTTTTAAGATACGATAGAGTTCTTGGTGGTTTCTACTTCATCTGTTGTATATATATGTTAATTCTAGGATTATGTCTTCTAATGTTTAAGGGATGAAATTTTCACATCACTTATTTTTCATATAACTTATCAAACATAATTTTTATGTTGGTCAAAATGTGGGCATTGTGAGGAAAGACATATTTTAAATGTCACCACATAAAAATTATAAATTTAGGCCTTTGTTTATGCGTATAATAGAAATATAGTTCCATTTATATATAAGCATACATCTGTGTAATTTTCCAAGTAAATATCTGATATATGTAGAGTATAAAGTATTTTATTAAAGATTGGAGGTGTATTATTTCTCCTTTTCTTTTCTCCTGTTTCTGTCCCCCCCTCCCAGGTCATAATTACTCTTCTGATCTATTTTGCCGTTTAATTTCTGAGTTTGACCATTTTTTCTTTTCATATTTATTCTTCTCTTTCCTCTCATGCCATATATTTGTATTAAACAGTCAATTAGTTTAGAGTTTTTGTTCTAATCTGCTTATAGAAGATTCTTACTCTTCTATTTTATTACTCATTGATTTTATATTGCTAAAAGGAAAGGCTTATGTTAACTCAAAATATGTAGAATTTGCTAGTTGACTACATTTTTCTAGTAGTGATTAATGTATTAGTTAATGTTAGACTTATGTAATTCAAGTTTATATTTTCCACTTCCAGTGTAATCATTGAAATAAGAGGAAATAGATAACTAAAAAAATAATAGAGGGAAACAATACAAATTCATAATTTTTAGTTGTGAAGCAATCTTGAAGACATTATAAATAAGTAAGCAAATAAGTAAATAAATAAGAAAATAGAATTTATCTTAAGCACTACAATATTTTGTAAAGAAAATTTTTTAGCTTCACAGAAAAATCATACCAGGTCATCATGTGGATATACAGGGACAAATGAAGAAAAACGGTTATTGTGTACATGTAGATAAATATAAAGAGCTGTTTATAACTTTATTTTATTAATTTCTTTTAAAATTTATTAGCATATTTGAAGCAAAATTATGGGTTTACTATATATATCTATCTATATCTATATCTATATCTATATCTATATCTATATCTATATCTATATCTATATCTATATCTATATCTATCTATATCTCTAGATCTATTTATATATGCTATGTATGCAAAGCCTCACTACATACAAAGGAAATATATGATCGTGCATATTTTCTTTTGTATTAAATTTATTGGGTTGACAATGATTAGTAAAATTACATAGGTTTTAAGTGTCCACTTCTGTAGTACAGCATCTATATATCACATTGTGTGTTCACCACCCAGAATCAGTTCTCCTTCCATCACCATATATGTGACCCCCTTTATCCTCTTCTACCATCGCTGCTTCCACCTTATCCTCTGATGAATTTTCTATATATTGCCTAATGTAATTCAATATGAATTCTAAGTAAATTGTGAGATGTTAACAATGAATATTGTAATCCCCAAAACTATTAGTAAAGCATATTATAAAGAGATATATCTTGAAATCTAATAAATAAATTAAAATTGCATATTAAAAAATGTGTTATGATACATGTAGGCAGTAAAAGAGAAACAGAGAAATTAAAACCAGATGGGCTCCAAAAATAATATGTCATACTAGAAAATCCTAAAACAACCATATCAATTAACACTTTAAGTTAAATGTGTTAAACTCCCTAATCAAAAGGCAGAAATTGTTAGACAACCTAAGAAAAGGACAGCCCAACTATATATGTGGCTTATAAAAAATATACTTAAAATACAATGACACATACAGATAAAACTAACAAGTTGTAGAAGATTATATGATGCACAAGAAACAATCATTCAAGCCTGGCTGTGATACTATCAGGCCAAAAAACAAAGAAAAACAAATTTTTAAGGCAAAGATGGAACTTAATTATGATAAATGCTTCATTTATTAGTAAGTTATAATGATTACAAATGTATCTGTGTTTAATAACATTTAAAATACATTGAGCAAAACTGACATGGCTAACAGAAGATACAGACAAGTCTAAATCATAGTTAATGACATTAACTTTTCACTATTTTTACAAAAATTTCGGTATGGACATAAAAAATCTGAATGATATTATCAATCACCCTACCTAAATGACATTTACAGAACCCCAAACCCCAAAACTTCAGACTTTACACATTTACATTTTTTTCAAGTGCATCTAACACTAGCATGAAAATAGAATATAAGCTAGTTACGGGAGTCTCAAGAGATTAAGACACATTTAACCCTGTAGAGAAAGAGCTCTGACCACAAAACATTAATTTAAAAATCATTGAACATAAAAAATTTAGAGAAATGCCTAAATATCTGATTTCCATACTGATCATGTGTCAAGTAAAAAGATTAAAAAATTATTTGAACAAGTGATAATGAAA
This sequence comes from Rhinolophus sinicus, assembly GCF_036562045.2. Lineage (NCBI taxonomy): Eukaryota > Metazoa > Chordata > Mammalia > Chiroptera > Rhinolophidae > Rhinolophus > Rhinolophus sinicus. The sequence continues at coordinate 32,352,314 of NC_133754.1, forward strand.
ATAACACATACCAAGTTGTGAAAGAACATAAAAACATTGCTTGGATGAAAATTTATAGCTTTAAGTGTTTATATTACAAGCAAAGAGAAGTTTAAAAATCAATGACCTATTTTCTCAGAACATGAAGTTAGAAAATGAAGAACAAATTAATCACGAAGTAGACACTAAAAGTAAAATAAAGACAAATGCAGACATTAATCAATTAAAACATAAACCAAAGAAAAAAAAATAAAACCTAATATAATTTGCAAAAAGATGGAGGAAAGGATAAATATTATTGTTATATGGTTTTAAAAAAAGAAAGAAAATAAGCATATTAACACTATCAAGAATGAAAGAACGTATCTTCATATTTGTTAAGAAATGGTATCTCCTGTCTTTTTGGTAATAGTCATTCTAAGAGGTATGAGGTGATATTTTATTGTGGCTTTGATTTGCCTTTCTCTCATGAGTGGTGATATTGAGCACCTTTACATTCGCCTGTACCTGTTAGCAATTTAGATGTCTTCTTTGGAAAAAAAAAAAAAATGTCTATCCAGATCCTCTGCCCATTTTTAAATCAGATTCATTTTTTTTTTCTGTATGAGTTATTTATTTTGGATATTAAATTCATCACATATATGATTTCCAATATTTTCTCCCATTTGGTAGGTGACCTTTTCATTTTTTGAAGGTTTTATTTGCTGTGCAGAGCTTTTTAGTTTGATGTAGTTTCGTGTATTATTTTTTTCTCTGTGCATTTGCTTTTGGTGTCAGATACTAAAAATCATTGCTAAGACCAATGTCCAGGAGGTAACCACCTGTTTTCTCCTGGGAGTTTTATGGTTTCAAATCTTACAGTCAAGTCTTTAATTCAAGCCATTAACTTTTGTGTATTGTGTAAGACAGTGGTCCAATTTTATTCTTTTCCATGTAGCTGTACAGTCTTCCCAACACCATTTATTGAAGAGACTGTGCTTTCCTCTATTATGTATTTTTGGCTCTTTTTTTTTTTTTTGGTAAATTAATTGACCATATATGCATGTGTTTATTTCTGGGCTCTCTATTCTATTCTATTGATCTATGTGTCTTTTTTTATGCCAATACCATACTGTTTTGTTTATTATAGATTTGCAATATAGTTGGAAATTGAGAAGCATGATGCTGTGTTTTTCTCAATACTGTTTGGCTGCTTGTGGTCTTTTTTAGTTCCATACAGCTTTCAGTATTTTTTGTTGTTGTTGTTGTTATATTTCTGTGGAAAATGACAGGATTTCACTGAAATTGTATATTACTTTGGGTAATATGGATATATTAACAATATTAATTCTTCCAATTTATAAGCATGGACTATCTTTCCATTTATTTTTGTTTTCTCCACTGTCTTTCATCAATGTTTCATAGTTTTAAATGTGTAATCTTTTGTTTACATTTTGAAAAACAATTTCTACATATCTTTTAAGCATTTTATTTATAATTTAAAGTGAATTTTATTCAGATAATTAAAAAGAATATCCATTAAAAATCCCATTGGTGATTACTTGTGTGAAGCCATATTCCTGGGACTGGTCAAGAATTTCTAAGCTTTGTTAAGATATGATGATCTCTTTGACCTTCAATTTGAAAATTTGTTGTTACCTGGTGTGACAAGTGTCATCTCCATATGGTAATACATTAGTGTCCTCAAATTACAAGGGATGATATGTAGAGGAATTCAGCTGAGAGAAAAAGGGAATGAATGTCAACACTCTGTTCATTATTTTTAAGAAAGAAAATACTACAGCAACAGCTAAGTGTAAAACAATATTGATAGGTGTTAGTCCTATTATTGATTTTTGTGTACTGAAAAACAAAACATAATGTGCTGTAATTTTTAATTTTGTATCTGATTGGCAACCCTTCAGGATATGGATCAAGACTCTACTTCTGTTAAATGCAACTTGAGATCCCATCATGTGATTCATTTATTTTAAAAGTTTTGTCTTATAAAAAGTAAATTTTAAGGTACTTAGACTACATTTTAAACTATCATTAAAACAAACCTGGAAATTTCCATGACGGAAAATCACAATCTGTTACATAATTTTTTCAGTAATATGTTCTTTTTGCTATAGAATTTCAGGCGAAAGATAGATATTTTGTTTGACAGCATGTCACATAGTTTCTCTGAAAACTTAGAAAATGTAGATTTTAAGTTGATAGAATAACCTCAAAAATTCGTCTTTGTGTATAGTATATAAGATTTTACTTTCTCGAACACAGTTAGAACAAAGAAGAAAACTATTACCTGCTTATTATAGTCATGATGTGTCGACAGATATTTTGAAATGTCCTTCCTTCAATTTGAAGTAGTAATAATGGAGAAAGGAATAGTAAAGTGTCTATTGTTCTACCATAAAGGGGCACTAGGAATTTTTGATTGAATATCAAACCATCAGTCAAGTGCTGGAAGTATAAAGATTAGTGAAAGTGTTAGAGTTCTATAGAGTATTTCCATTTTTATTAGTATCCAATGTGCCAAATTGTACTGAGTTTGGCAAATATAATGAGTTCAAATAGACAGCCAGTGGTTCAGGGGCATGGTGTATCTGCTTTTATAGCAACATTGTAATTCTTACTATATCCATTTAAAACTCTATTGTAACTTTAACTGTGGACTCTATACTAATGGCTTACAAGCTATAGCATGCATATTAAGATGCGCAATCAAACCTGGTGCACAGGAAAAAGCCTTTTATGTTACAGCTACTTCTGTTAAACAACTGCTATTTCTCAACTAAATGTTACAAAGGAAGTGAACTGTCAGTTACCATCCATTCACATGGGAAAATGTACATTGAAATTGCTTTTTATAAGAGTTTATTTAGTAGGGTATTATATTTGCTGCCAGTCATGTATGTAAGTTCAAAGTAAAAGTTTAAAGTGATGTAAAAAGAATAACATAGACTACAAATTGCCCAAAGAATGGTCAATATATAAAAGATATTAAGTTATCATGATGGTTATTAGAAATATTAATGATTCATTCCCAAATAGGAAGTATATTGTATATTAAATTTGTAGATGAGGGGAAAAAAACAATTATATATATATATATATACACACACACACAATATATTTATTTATTTTTAGTGTTTGAAGATGAAGGTTTCCTGAAGCATGTTAAATATGAATGACTTCAGGTTATTAGCATGAAACATGGGAATAAACAGGGTGGATACAAAAAAATGACACAAATTTGAAGCCTGAGAAATAGGGTGTGTGATATAGATAAAAACATTACAATTGAAATTTTGAGTTACCTTAACTTTGAGTTAACTTAAATATCTAAATTTCAGAAATCATATCTGGGTGCTAGGTATAATCTGTTCAATATTTACTGAAATTGATAAAATCTAAATTGAGATAGAAAGGATAAATAGGAATCAGTTAAAAAAAAAAAAATGACTCTTTAGCCTAATATCTAGACTCCATGTGAACAGCTTTCTCTGTTCGTTTTAGCTTTATTGCCAAATAGTCATCTTGCTGATCTATTCTATCAACATTGATTTACTCGTTCGTCTTTCAGAATGAATCACTGCATGCTCTATCCACCCACATTTAATTTACCATTACAATAAGAATATTAATAAATTATTTGCTGAGATGGGTTGATATTAGTCATGCATTTATATATGTTTTAATCCCTGCTTAAGGTAGAGTGAAATGACTGTATTCCCTCTATAAGACAATATCCAATACCTTATATACAGTATGTACATAAGTGATTTATCAATATTTTAGGCTGTAAAATGAGATGACAAAACATGAATTTTTTTTCAAATATTATGATTATATTTTTAAATTGTTTTAATTGTTGCATTGCAGAATTCAAAGTTCAACATAGCTAAGTCTCCAAATAACTTGTATGTTGGAGTCCACACAAGTCATTCTTGCTTTGTTAATGTAAATCCTAGGTCTTTATCATATGAGTTTACAAATGTTTGATTAAGGAGGCAACTGATACATCAAGATGCACATTAAATAGTATTTAATATGTTAATGTAAAAAAAAGTAGTAGAATACAAGTATTTAGTGATAAAGGTGGCAAAAACCATCTCTATCTGTTGACAAATTTTTAGCATCCTATATTAACCAAAGAACAATGCAATGCATTTCAGTAAACTAAAGGCTGGTCTGCTTATGGTGGATTATAAGAGTCGTTAGGGATTTCTTCATTTTCTCAATATCTCTTGTTTCTTTCATCATACTTTATGCACTGGTGAAGGTGGCTATCTAATCGATGATAGTATCATCAATTAGATTTTTTTTTTTTCATTTCTATAAATTCCACTAGATCATTTCATAGTTCTCAGGGGTTCGTTTTTTTGTTGTTGTTGTTTTTGTTTTTGTTTTTTTTGTTTTAAATTCTCTACCACTCATTTAATTAGCCAAGTATTTCAAACAGAGTTATTTCAAAGTTCTTGCTTAATAACTCTCATATCTGGATGAAAATAGCTGAATATTGTTTATCAGTTTCCATTGTTGTTCTTTTGTTGTTAGTCAATTCTTGTGCATTTGGATAATTTTTTTTTCAGATTCAATATTAGGCTCAAATGCATATCTATAAAGCAATGTTTGGGGCACAGGATACTACTTTCTATCTCCAAGAAGAATGTATTTGGCTTCTGTGAAGCAGCTACAGAGTGGGGGAGATCAGGACACCTTAAAACCAATCAGGATAGAAATAATTAAATCTAGGTTTTAGGCTTTGGGCTGGCTGTTAAATTTTCTGTTCACTCTTAATTTCTAATTTGTCCCAACTGAAAAACCCAGTATGATTTCCATAAACTCTCTTTTTTGGTGTTCACTGAACTGGAGGTTTTCTCCTTAGCTACAAAAACTTAATGAAAATCTCTGCTTTCTAGTTTCTCAGCTACTACTTTCCAGTTTGGAAATGCCTTAATATAAAAGCAGTACCAAATAAAATGCCTACATCTTTGAACTTTCTCCTTTCTAGCCTCTTGCCACATAAGTCCTTTTGTCTCAAATGTGTCCTAGAAACTTTTATTATGTATATAGATGTAATTTGTTTGTTTGTTTTGTTTTTCAGTTGGACAATTATTCTGAAAATGTTTTTCTCATATCAGAAAATTATAACTATGAATCATTAAACCTAAACTTTTCAGGTAATTCTAGCTACATTGTAATCATTACATCTCACAGATTTAATCCAATTTGAGAGACTGTAAACTCTGAGAGTTCCTGGGCTTGCTCTATGTGGGTTTGCTGTTATCAAATGGAATTAACTACAGTCAGCCACATAGGACGACCACAAATTTGTCAAAAAGAGTTTTGTTAATAAAGAGCCCCAACTTCCAGCAGGACTTAAAAGGACTGGATATTATTCAGTCTATAAAAAGGTCTCTTTGTCCCTAACTTTCTATGACTAGAAATCAACCTGAGAAAGCTATTTATCTTTCTGTGCAGGCAATTTTTTTTCAAAAGTAACCATTGAGAGCAATGAACAAAGACTTTCCCAGAGGATCTGCCAACAACACTAAATCAACTTTCTTTCTTGTTTGCTGATATGCTTCTATTCAAAACTTGAAATAATGAAACTATAAATTAAAATCATCATTGTGGTTCTAAGTATATGGTGTTTCAGATCTCCCAGGATAGAGTGTCAAAATGTTTGTGAAAATAGTCATTCATCTCAGTGCCATAGCATTTTGTCTCTAACGCATAGGGACAGGTGATACAAAGCCATTAATTTGTGTGTGTGTGTGTGTGTGTGTGTGTGTGTGTGTGTGTATGAACTCACATACAGTTTACATGCCAATGTTAAGGTGAAAATTAAACATATTTTTATACCTACTTCAGATACAGTCCACACTGGTTATGATCTCTATACAAACCTTTTTATCTGTATCAATACTGAATTGTTCATTGAGTCTTGCTTTTGATGCCCAACAATTAGAGAATTATAGACAAGGGAGAGGTAGTCTAATGATTATTTTTTTGGGGAAAAATATCCCAGAGGGAGAAATCAAGAGTCCTTAACACAATGGACAGTGGAGACACACCCAGGAATTGGAAACTAGGGCTATTTGTGCCACCCTTCCTACACTTGCAATAAATTAACCTTGCAACACATGCTCAGACATAGTTCAGCATTTCTGTGGATCCATAGTGATGGCTTGTACTTCTCATTCTCCCCCAGGATAAATGAGTGTCTCCTGCAGTTATGCTGTCTCCGTCTCATCTCTGTGTCTTAGATGTATTGGGTGACAGATCAATAGCCTTTTTAAATTGTAGTTCCCCAAGGTCAAGAAATGATGCATCTGAGCAATTCCAACTGGACTGATGTAGATCATAATATTCTGGATTTTGAACCTGAAGCTATGATCTAATGTGTCTTTAGAACTTATTGAGGTAAACTGAACATATTTTGCAAGTTTGAGAGACATGAATTTTGAGTGTTTGGGCAAAGCATAACAAATTGGCTTTTAAAATTGCCCCCTCCCTGTATCCCATGCCCCATGCAAGATGACTTTATTGTTCTATTAAGTGGCACTTAATAGAAAACATTCCCAGTGGAAATGAATCTGGGATGGCCTTCTGACTTGCTTTCACCAGTGTGATGAGTCAGAAGTGGTAGAATATCAATGACTCTAGTAAATATAGGCCTTACACAGGCCTTGAATATTTCATGCTGTTCGCTAGGATATATACCATGCCGTGATAACAAGATCCACTAGCCGAAAGCCAGCCAACTTCCACACACAGAATCATACTATCATAGATCAGCCAGCCTGCGGTATTCTTGCAGTTGTGGTGGTTCTTCTTGCTTCATCTGTGCTTGCCCTTGAATTAGGGCAATTGCGAGTTTAGCTTATTAGGCTTCTGTGTTTATCAGCAATAATACATGCATAGTTTTAGAGCCATAAATTTTTGGGTGGTTTCTTATGCAGCAGTGAGTAATTAGTATACCTTTGTTCCACAATTATTTTCTCAGAGCTTTAAAACATTGTTTGAGGTGTATCTATCATCCATGTTTTGTCTAATGAGAAAATTCAATTGCCATAAACTCAAACTTGTTGGGGATTTCTATTATATTGAATAATCAACTTCAGATGCAACATCTGATTACTAGATGTTTTTTCTTTGTTTTTTTTTCCAAATCTTCTTATTTATAAATTCTTTAATTCAAGGACATGATCTCGGCATGACTTTATGGGTATAACATTATCATTAGTTACCATTTCTTTTTCACATATGCATTATTTTTTCTTTATGTAACTCACAAATTTTTAAAAATCTCATATTTGTCAGGCATATTTGTGCATCTTATATGCAAGTTTAAATTAAAATTATATTCCCTAGTTAACAACAGACCCACTTGTTTAAATTCAATTTTTTTCTTGTTGGCCATCTGTTTCTTTTCACTTTTCTGGCAGTTAATTGTATACACAATATAAACTGCATTTGGAGATTTTATTATACAATCTTGATCAGTCACTTCATTTTGCCCCACTGACTTTTTCCTAAAACACAAGCCACATACGTTCATACATTTATCATCATTAAGCCAAGACTCATTCATGATGAGTAAATAGTAAATAAATAAACTAATCCATGCTTTCAAAATGCAATTTTATATATATCTACGTGTATGCAATTCTCACTTATTTCATGTCACATATAATTTTCTAAAATGATTTCTAAAAGTTGTGATTTAATTTATCATCAAGGTTTTATATAATATTGTGCTATTTGGAACCTACAAGATCACTGATGTAGTGAATCTGACAGGTACTGAGATGTGAGTTTTCAAGTATCCCACACCTCCATTATTTCAACCAAAGCACTTAAGTTCAAACTTAAAAATACAAAATCTTCTCTCTCTCTCTCTCTCTCTCTCTCTCTCTCAGACACACACACACACACACACACACCGCACACTAAAACACATACACAATGTGATACAAATGCTATTTGATTCCGACCGCTAATATTCACTGTGTCCATAGTAAAAGCCATTTTATCTTGGTAAATGGCCATTCAAATAAAGACTACAATAGCCTATTTACAGCTATGTAAATAATTCATAACTAATAAAACATAGAAGAAACAGTAAATGTAAATTTCATGTTGTGCCCTTAAGTGTAGGGTGTGCCATCTGACCTCCCAGTCTACCATTCTGTCCCTTATTTACTCAAATCTGGTCACACATTGGACTCCCCTCCGTTCCTTCACTATGCCAGGTGCATTCCCACCTTAGGGTCATTTCACTGGCTGTTACTTCATGCTCCCAAAATCCATAGATATAAATATTCCTTCACCTACTCGTTGTGGATCAAATATCTTCCACAGGGTGCTCTAAAAAAATAATCCAGTTCACTAATTTCAACATTTATTTAATTAAAACAGCTGCTGCATGCCAGAGAAATAAGATTAATGTTGCAATATTCAGTTAGTAGATACTGAGAGCTTGGCCTAATTCATTGGTAGTCATTCGTGGTGGATATAAAGGGTCATATAAGAGAGATGTTCAAGACGTTTACAACCTAGATTTTAGTGAGAAATTGAATTTAGAGAACTGAACAAGATGAAGGTCTCTAGATTCACACCCCTTTTCCAATTTTTGTTTATTCAATTGATGGTATTAATAAAAAAGGGAGTAAGTATTCGGGAAAAATAATTCAAATTTTTCATAACACAATGTTAAAATCACATTCAATTTTCATGTATTCTTCCTTCTAAATCCATCTTAACATTTATTTATTTATTTATTTATTTATTTATTTATTGTTTTTTATTTAATTTTATTTATTTATTTATTTATTTTTTAATTGAAGACTATCAGGAAACACTATGTTTCTCCAGGGCCCATCAACTCCAAGTCAAGTCGTTGTCCTTCAATCTAGCTGTGGAGGGTGCAGCTCAGCTTTGAGTCCAGCTGCTGTTTTCAATCTTAGTTTCAGGGGGCGCAGCCCACCATCCCATGCAGGTATTGGACTGTCAAACTTTTTGTTAAGAGCTTGCGGTCTAACCAACTGAGCCATCTGACTGCACCCATTTATTTTTATTTTTTCTGTTATCAGTGTAGTCCAAGTTCTTCGTATGTATTCACCTATATGTTTCTAAACCTTTGGTGACTCTACCTGAATTTAAGTAAGAAGTGATTGACTCTCATATGTGCCTATGGAGACAATGAGAATTATGTTTACAAAAATAATGAAAATTAAATGCCATTATTTTCATATGCTCAGGAAACTGATTATCTAATGTTACTATACAACATTTTTACAGTATACAACAAATTAGTATGATTTTCTTGAAAAGCATATCCTTGTGTAAGTCAATTTACCAGCTGGAAATAGTTGGCTCTTTCAAACTAGTGTAACCTGAAGAGGGAACAGTAAAAGTGAGTATTTGGAAGGTAGCATAAGGAGGGCATAGAGAAACACAAGGGGTAATGCAATAGCCTAGAGGTTAACATTATCAGAGATTTAATTCTCTCAAAGCGAGGAAGACAGTTGTTACCAAATGTCAGTAGGGAGAACCATGTAGAAGAGGCTGCCTTGAGAAGAACAACAAACTTCAGATGGGAGACATAGTCAAGTCAACGCAATCCTTATAGGGACAGATAACAGGCTCCCTGCACTCACTCTACTCCCTTCGCAGGTTTACTTTTAACCAAACCAGAAGCTACAAGCAAATACAAGTGTGTCTGTAGTTTATTTAGGTCAGTTTCCCAGGACAGTGACCAGAGAGAAACATCTAAAGTGGATATGACAGGATAAACAGAAGATGGCCAGTATAATCTTTCTGAAGTTTAGCAGCTACTTGCCAATATCAATATATTTGAAAAGTTTTCTCCAAGTTAGGAAGCTGTAGTGCTAGGATGACATATGTATAATTCAAACTTATACATACAACTGCATTAATTTTTTTTATAATTCTCAAAGGCCAAACATCAATGTATACATGTTTTTCAATATTAATAATACAGTGCATGTTCTGCATTAAAATTTTCTCAGTGAAAATTATCTAATGTATGAAATTTTAAAAAGTACTTAAATATCTGTCTCACTAGCAAGAATAAAAGAGTTTTTGCCTTTTCACCCACTTTAAGACCTCTCAATATATTATAGTAGCATGGAGTAAATCCTTTGAGTTGGACAAAGTGCTCAGGGGAAATCAGTGATATCCTGGATGACATCGAGGGCTACACTTAATGCCACCTTTTCCTGTATCCCAACTCAGTCTTCAATCCACTGCAATCTGACTTTTTGCTCACTGCTCCTCCAAAACAAACTTCTTCAGGACGTTGATATAGTCTTTGTCATTTTCTCTAATAGACATCTCTCGGGCTTATTCTATTTGACCTCTTGTCACCACTGGCAATCTTGCTCATGCACTTCTTTACTTAATGTCTTCTTTTGATCTCATATTCTGGTCCCCCCCCCCCCTTAGGTATGGCCCATTCTTACCAATATACTTCATTATTACACATATGTTACACATTTTGTAGTTGTCCCACAGTCCTTGGATATTCTGGGGTGTTTTTTTTTGGGGGGGTTGTTTTTTTGGTTGTGTTTTTTTATTTGTTTTTTTTTCTTTTCAGTTTTGGTTCTCTTTCCTTTTGGTTTTCAAGGATTCTACTGACATATCCTCCAGCTCAGAGATAGTTTCTTCAGCCGTGTCTAGTCTATTATTGAGCCCATTAAGGCATTCTTCATGTTGGTTGCAATGCTTTTTACCTCTGGCATTTCTTTTTAGTTTTTTTATTTTTCAAAACTTTAGAAAAAGGAGTTGTCCTCTCTCCTTAATTGCTCATCTGTTTGTGCATGCTGTCCACTTTATCCACCAGCACGCTTAGCATGTTAATCATAGTTGTTTGAAATATGCAGCCTGATCATCCCAACGTCCCTCCCACGTCTGGTTCTGATGCCTGCTCTCTCTCTTCAAATTGTGTTTTTTATCTTGTGGCATGCCTTTGTGATTTTTCTTTCATAGCCGGACATGATGTACTGGGTAAAGGAGCTTCTTTAAATAAGTCCTTAGTAATGTGGGGTGAGGGAAAGTATTCTCAAATCTCTTGCTTAGCTCTCGGTATTTTAGTGACCCTATGTCTCTGGACTGTGAAGTTCACAAGAGTTTCTCCGGTTTTGTTTCTCCCTTAAGTGGCACAGGATGGCCAGAGTTGGCTCTGAGTTGGGTATTCCCCTCCCCCCAGGTCAGTCAGGCTGCGATCATCAACCCCAGCCGGTTTCCCCTGAGTGAAGGTCTTGTTAAGATCAGAGTGCTCACCTGTATTTCAAAATGATTCCTTTTCCCCTTCCCTTGCAGGAAACACAAGGGAATGTTTCTCAAATGTTTCCTGTGGGAATTTGGTCTAGCTCCTGGAGGTATATCTCACAATATTGTGGGGGGCCCTCTTTTACTGGGTCCTCCTGGAGTTTTTAATTCTCAGAGTTGCCATCACTGAGCCTCCAGCAATTCATCAATTACAATTCAGCTTTGCCTCCCACCAGCCCTCATGTCCAATAAAAAGAGCCCTAGCTTGACACCTGCGTACATACAGGTGAGCGCCCTGGATCCCCACAGGTTAGAGACACCCTGGTCCACCACTATGACTTCTAGAAAGATTCAGAACTCTCTGGAGGTGAAGGCCAACCCCACTGCTTTCATGGTGTCCCGGTACTGCCAGTCATTGCCCACACCCAACCTCAAAATCAAGTACACCAAGGTAAGTAGCTCGTGAGGCCTTCCAGTCCACGGAGACTTTCTAGAACCTTCCTTACTTCCTCTGCTGGTTTGTGCAGCAGTTTCCACTACTGAGCCTCGGTGCAGGTAAGACTTGACTCCTTAAATTTGCTCTTCTCCTCAAATTTGTGGGCAATAGTTTGTTCTGTGTCCTCTCCTCTTTTAAGAATCCAGGAAGAATTGTTAGTTTTTCAGTATGTTCAGATTTTACTTGCTGTTAGGACAAGTGGTGGCTTCCAAGCCCCTTACATGCTGAAATGGATGCCTGAGAATATACTGTGCCCAGTTTCTTCTCATGTAGCTCTCTTACAATTGTTGAGTGTCTCATTGTTCTCTTCTAATTTGTCTCCTCCTTCACACACTCAGCTATGCTGGCCTTGCCTTCTGAAAGCAACCAGTTCTCTCTCCCTGCTTTATTATGTAATGCCTGCTCTCTTATTCAACTACCCATATAAAGAGAAAAGTACATTGTGTTCAAGGAAAACAAATAACTATGCTACTTAAAATTCTAATATTAGAGCAAGTGACTCTTGAAAGAAATTGTATGTTTCAATCATTAAGTTTTGTTGTTGTTGTTGTTGTTGTTGTTTTCTGGCATTTAGAAAAACTGACCTCTAGGCTCTGTGGTCTACTTCTGAGTTGTTTATACTTGTGAATTGTTGTTGGAGAATTGTTACAATCAGTATGTGAGCTCATATTACATTACTGTTAATGTTGGGCACACGCAGAAGTATTTGGGTAACAATAGTATCACACAAAGGAATAAGTGAAAAAATTTTTGCAATTTCTACTTGGCACTTTAGGTGTAAAATCTACATAAAAATCATGAAACTTGTTATGAAATAATCATAAACTCTAATTTTGAACGATAATGAGTCTACAGAGCAATACCATGTATAACAGCTTCCAAATAATTTAAGACAGAAAATTGTAAAAAATTATTGTTCCTCAGCTAAAAATCCTATTGTTATGTGGCTAGTATACAGTTTTATTTTTATTTTTTAATCAAGAATGCTGTGAAATATAGTATTACATAGGAGACTTTTCAGATTAATGTTCTGCTTTTTATAGTTTAATTGCTTATATTTATATACGTGGTACTTGCATGATAATAGTAAAATCAAATATTAATATGATATAAAGTTGGTGATATGTAGAATATAAAACACTTTTCAAAATGATAAATGATTTTTAAAGCCAGAATTCTGTAGGGACATGAAGCAGAAAGTGGGAGAATAGTTTGCACGCAATTTCCATACCAAATATTTTGAAGTCCTGAGACTATACAACTCAGTGAAGGTCTTTTATTATATAATTCATTGCACAGCATGTAAAATTCAATAAAAACTTCAATATGGCAGGTGATTTAAACTCACTGCACAGCTGAGTTTCTGAAGAGTAAAGTCCATGTCTCCTCATATTTAACTTGGCAAAATCATCAGTGGACCTGGCATATATTATATGACCAACACATTTGTGGAAATTAATGTGTGCTAAATTCATATACAATCAAAATTGTTGCAAAACAGAAAAGAAAACTGAAAATTAAGTTTTATTTTAGGAAGTAATGTAGCATTACTCTCTTTTCTCCTATATACGTATTCTTCAGTCTCTGTCGTCAAATGACTATAGACACTTAATCTTATTTTTTCTCGAATTATATGGACTGTTAGTTCACATTTTTGGATGTATTCATTTATTTCACTTTGACATATTTTTTCATGCTTGACTTTGTCTAATTGCTTAGCACATCAACACTTGCATAACAGTTGCTCAGTCAGAGATGTAAACCCTAGTCTTATGTAAGTGGCCATCAAGGTAAACACAGGATAAACATATATGGCAAAAGAAAGAATACCTAGAAGCTTTATAAAAGCAAGGTATAAACAAAGTCAAATTACTCATTGCAAATTATATACTTAAACACGGAAATGTAAAATGGATTTATTAGGGAGGTTATGCTTAATTAAGAACCACTACAACTATCTGTTTGAAATATTATATTTGGCAAGTACCACTTTAATTTCAAAAACATTTTTTCTTCTTCTTTTTTCCAAGCTTATAGAACTACTTTGAATTTCTTGTTATCTTTCTTAGGAAAACTGTACATTTTAATTATTAGATCCATTAATTAGTACCTGCAAATGTTAATTCATTGAATATTTATTGAGCGCCAACCTTGCAACAAGCAGTGAGTGAAGGTGTGGGAAGACATTACTGTATCATAAACAGTCTCATAGAGGAGCAGATTCCCTTCAGAGGGAATAACATCTGGCCTGAAGTTTGCCCTCAACAGTCTGGGTTGTGATTGAATAACTAATTAGGTGTGACTTCAATTTCATGGAGTTCTGCAGGGAAGGTTTAGCTGAATTTCTGCTGGGGTGGAGATTCAGGGAAAGCTCTTTAGAAGTGAGCACCCATGAGCTGAATCTTAATTATGACCATGAATATAGTTTGGCCAAGAGTCTCTTTCCTTTCGTGATTTGAGGGCACTAGGTACACATGAGATTTCAATAACAAGTAGTATATCTAACAAATTTTGATTATGTATTAGAAAATTCCAGGATAATATTCATAAAATATTAGATATATGTTATTATTGAATATTAGAATATTAAATGTATTTTCCAAAAAAGATGTCATGTTTTCATACATAAGAATATAGAACACTTTAGAATTAGAGGCTATTGTGACAGAAAGAACTTTATCTCTAAGATAGCTTTACTTAAAACTATCATTTCAAAATGTATGAAATGAAACAAATAAAAGATGGTGTTTTGGTCTTTCATATAAAAGTTAAAAGAGAATAAAAATGAATTCATGTGAGTAGAGTAAAACATTTTTTAAAAGTATATATGTAAGTATAGATTATAATACATTAAATATAATTTGAATTTTTAACTTCTGGTATAATATTAAATATAATTTCTATAAGTGGAAAATCATACATGTTCAAGGTTTACCTAATTATTTTCATCAGTTTTTTTGCAAAGCTGGGATATGAAATCATATTACTTTTTTTCTTCTTTTTCCAAATTGGCTTCCTTAGAGATTCATGGATGCACTTAGAATGAAAGGATTTCTAAGTTTAGTTTAAACCTTTTCTTAAAGAATGTTGCTTTATAAAAATGTAATGGGCTCCTTTATTAATATACATATTTTAAAATCTATATAGTATTTTAAAATGCTAGTATTTAAAAATTTTATTTCTTAGAAAATGATTTTGTTAAAAATGCATGATAAATTTCAGTTATATTCTAAAATTACCACATTTTGTAATGGAAAAAGACAATGTGTGTTGGCAAATTATTTTAAAAGCTCCAGGAAACCTAAGAAGTCTGTTCTCTTTGCTTATTTTAGTTTTAAAAATCACTCATCTGTAGTTTTATTAAACTGTAAATTAGAAGTTAGGTAGATAGGTTAGTTGACATATTTGTATATGTGCTTAAAATAAAAACTGTTTTTTTTAAGATCTCCCACTTCATTTAGCTGTATTTTATGTTTCTCAAAAAATAAGATTATGCTATACATATGTTCTATTTCCTGAAGATCCATCAACTTTATTAGTAAGGTCAAAATGTCAAATTAATGTAATGAGTTTAACAAACAGGATCAACTAGTTAAATGAATTTAATTATATAAAAATACATTTTCAATATAAATTAAGTTCATTTTACAATTGACTATAACATTTCACATTCAGTTTAGAATACTTCTATGTCTATATCTTTCAAGTCTTCAAATGACACATTAAAAAATTGAGTTGAAAATATACATTGACTATATATATTTATACATACATATATGTATATGTGTATGTATAAATATATATAGTATATATATGTATATATGTAAATATATATGTATATATAAATACACATTGACTATATATATATTTATACATACATATATGTATATATATATGTGTATCTATATATAGGTATATATATATATATATATATATATATATATATATATATATATAGATGTTACAACTTATAATAATGATATATAAGTTTATGCATTTGGGTCTCCTAACATGTATATAATCTGTTTCCATGGGCTAATTATCATTTTAAAATAATGTGAATTGAATGTAGAGAGACAACGAAAATCAAAATTCTTATAATATAGTAGTAAATGTTAAAATTCATACCAGAATATGGCAGACCTCTTTATGTTTGCAGTGTTAAACTGTATAAAAATACTAAATAACTTTTCTTTCCAACATTAATAAAGGAATTAGTAAAACATAAAGGTTAATGATTCAGGGTCATCCACTAAATATTCTCAGATGAGGGATATAATTTATATCAGGGGTGTCCAAACTGCAGCCCGCAGGCCAACTGCGCCCCGCGATCCATTGTTAATTGGCCCGCAGCAAATTCAAAAAATATATTTAGTTTACTTAAATAAACCAGGTGAGGCAATCCGTACTTCACCTTGAGTGAGTGGCCCGGCTGTTTGTGTATTTTACTGCATATGGCCCTTGGTGAAAACCGTTGAAAAAAGTTTGGCACCCCTGATTTATATCTTCGTGTTCCAAGACCACTTCTCGTTTTATCATACAACATTGCCTTTTTATAGGTAACAGGTCTTTGTAGAAGAGTGTAGACATCTTTAATTGAGAGTGAAGGGGGTACGTTGATGGGGGAATACATGTCAGTCATGTCATATAACTTGTTTTGAGAGTTTTAACAGTTTCATTGAGGTATACCTGATATATAATAAGCTTCCATGCTTAAAGTGTACCATTTGACAGGATCTGGCATATGTAGTCATCTGTAAAATACACCATAATCAAGATAATGAACCATTCCCCCAAAATTCCTTTTGTTCTTTTACATTCACATCCTCCCACTTCTCTTTGCCTCCATTCTATTCCCAGACAACCATTGAACTGCTTTCCATTGCTGTAGGTTAGCTCATATTTCCTATTATTTTGTATAAATGGAATGACACAGTAGGCATGATTTGGGTGCAAGGGTGCTAGCTTATATGACTCAGCAAAACTATGAGTTCTGAATTAAGTTCTCAAACTTATCCTAGTAAGGATGAGTTTTTGAAATTTAGAAATTACCTCTAGGCCTATGAAGTCATGAAGTTGAAAAAGTATGCTACAGGCAACATCTGGATATTTTTCTTAACTTTATTTACCCATTAATTAATGGTAGCAATTTTCCCATTTCTTATTTTTATTGTGCACTTACCTACTCAGCTTTGCTTTGTGGTCATTTGTCACCTAATTCCAGCTTTTGAGGCAAAAGTGATAATTTATCATTTTATGTGATTCTACATTTTACTAGATTATAACATTTTCTTAAATACAGTTTCAAGGAGCTATATTTCAGTTCTGTGGGCCAGGGACAATAGCTCTTCTTTGCTTTTTCTGAACCAAGTAAAATATTCTTTTCATTTATCAAAAGTTTCAAAGAGCTGTGGTTGGAATGTCTAATAAAACAATATGACTATGTGGCAAGGTTATTTTACTAACAATCTGAACATAAAGTTTATATTAAGTCTAACTCTTCCATTGATCAGAAGTTGAAACTCTTAGAATTCACCATTATATTTCAGTGTCCTCAATATCTCTATATTTGGATGGGCCAGGCTACTTCAAGCATGAAATGGGGAGAAATAAATAGTGTGTGTACTACTTGTCTTACAGTACTGACATCTGTGTTTCTCTTTTGTATTTGTTGTGAAGTTAGTGTATATTACTCTATTTTTAAATGTATTTTGCTATCTAATTTTAAATAAATCTTCATTTAGCTATTTTGAATAAACTTACGAAGACCCTTAGCTAAAACCTAAAGATCTCTACCACATTGTTTTGCACAAGTCTGTTTTACACAGATTACTACCAATAAATCATTGCCAATTAATATTATTTACACGTACAAAATGGCATCAAAGTTTAAATTTTGTTGACTTTAATAAATAAGAGATACAATTATTTAGAAAAATAAAAGTAATAAAATGGAGAAAAGTATTGACTCATTTCATTTTAAAATTTTAGGAACATATTTCTAAAAAGGTAAAGAGCTCCCATAGAGAAAACATTTTTATTCTTTGAAAATTTTTTTTCTACTAGAAATTCAAGTACTAATGCTATCAACTTCAAAAGCAAGGTTAAACTTGATGCAATTTACAATGAATTTGCTACTAACTTTAAAAATAGTTTAAGAAAGGAGTTTATAGCTGATGACTGCAATCTATAACATGATTGAATTTTGCAACTTTCTTATTTTTATTGTCCACTTACCTTTTCAGCTTTTCTTTGTGGTCATTTGTCACTTAATTCCAGCTTTTGAGACAAAAGTGATAATTTATCATTTTATGTGATTCAACATTTCACTAGATTATAATATTTTCTTAAATACAGTTTCAAGGGGCAAAATTTAATTTTCTTAATTATATAATTTTGGGAAAAGTCCACATAGTGAAATAATTTTGTCTGATTTTTTCCCCCATGAATTTAATTTATCTTATATAGGTATAAAATAATAGTTATTACTGAAAAATATTTTAAATCAAATATTTATTTAAATTATCAATTTATTTGTTCTTGCAACAAAATTGCAAGTTTCTCAAGGATAAAGATGACTGAGAATGCAGTCAATGATTGTAATTATTATAAATGGAGAGATAGACTATTTCAAATTTTCTGAGAATTGACATACACAACATTGCGTAGTTTTTTATTATGAATAATAACACTGGATGAAAAATTATATGGAAAAATAAGATTCGGAATGACATTAGCAAGATGTGAGAATAAGACATCCCTCACTCATATCCCTTCCCCAGGAATAACAATTTAGCATCCAACCACAGACAAAAGTGCCCTGTAGGAGCAGTGGGATCCAGCATCATGTGCCAAGGGACCAGGAAGGAGTCACATCCACCCATGTATTAGATGATGTGTCAGACCTCAGTCCTGGCTGTGGAACCCTTTGGTTGCAGCCTGGGATTCCCTGGAGAACCCTGATTTACACAGTCACCTATGGACAAGAACCTTTGTGGAAGTCTTATAATCCAGCACATTGTTGGAGCAAAAAATCTGAGACTGGACTCATTGGAGAGGGTAAGTAAAACAGCTTGACTTTATCTGTATCACTCAACCCAGAAGGTGTCACATCCCACTGCCCAGAGAGGACACTGGGCCTGTTTTTTAGCATGGGGGAAAGTGTGAGCATGTGAGTGAGTCCACAGCTTCCCCAGCTGAGCAGGACACTGCAAATGGGAACTATTCCTCTCACCCCTGGCAGAGTACTACTGAGTCATGAGGGCATAACTCGGGGTTGTTGAGCAGCTAAGAGAACAACAGCCAGGGCCTGGAAGAGAAGCTGCCAAGGGGGTGCAGATCCAGTTAACTGCCTCAGAGACTTCATCAGGAGGCCTGTATATGATCCTCTGGGACACATCACCTGTGGATGCCCCAACTGCCCCATTGGAAGCCCTAGCACGCTGAGTGCCTCAACCACATACTCCCACACCTCATATCCAACTCTTTGTGTGTCTTCATGATGGTGGTGAAAACTAGGTATGTCAAATGGCTAGTGAGCACATGCAGAAAACCAGCCTGAATCTGCAGACCAGACAGAAACCACAAACTTGAGCAAAAAGGAGGCTATCAGCACCCAGCCTGATTAGTTATAGGATTTTGAGAAAGCATATAAGCTTAAGAATTCTGCCACAAGAGAGCAAGAAGTATGTAGCAGGTCTATCCATAGATGGTTTGAGAAAGCAGCAGAATTGCTAGCAGAACAATGGAAGGTACTTTTCTCCTGAAGTCAGACTAGAAACTAGAGCCCACTGCTACATTAAAAGCAAAGACAGTAAGACAATACTTAAAGGAATATGAAAAATTAAGGAAAAATGACACCAATAAAAGATCAGAATAATCTTCTACCAACTGATCTCAAAGACATGGTGCTCTGCAATTTACTCAATAAAGAATTCAAAATAGCTGTTTTAAGGAAACTCATTAGGCTGCAAGAAATCACAGAAAGATAATTCAACAAAATCAATCCCCACTTCTGGTTATATATTCAAAGGAAATGAAATCCTAATCTTGAAGAGATATCTGTACTCCTGTATTGATTGCAGTATAATTTATAATAATAAAGATATGGACACAACCTAAATGTTCTTTGATGGATGAATCGATAGAAGAGGTCTGATATTGAACTGCGGGATATTATTCCTTCATGAGAAAGAAGGAAATCTTGACATTTCTTGACAACATGGATGGAGCTTGAGAACGTTATGCTATGTGAAATATGACACAGAGAAAAACAAATACTCTATGATATCACTGACATGTGAAATAAATTAAAAAAGCTGAACTTATAGAAACAGAGAGTATAGTGGTGGTTTCCAGGGACTGTGCGGTTTGGGAAATTGGAAGATGTTGATCAAAAGGCACAAACTTCCAGCTATAAGATGAATGAGTTCTAAGAATCTAATATACAGCCTGGTGACTATGGTTAATAATACTATATTATATACTAGAAGGTTACCAAGGGAATAGAATTGAAATGCATCGCCACATACAAAGACATCATAATTATGTGAGGTGATCGAGGTGTTATCTAATCCTATTTTGTAATTGTTTTGCAATATTCAGTGTGTGAAATCATTACTTTGTACACCCTAAACATACATAATGTTAAATATGAATTACAAGTATATCAGATTAGAGGTCAAAAAGCACGTATACAATTTTTAAAAAGAAAAATGTGATAAGTGACTAGGAGAATAACATGAATATTTTTAGTTTAGAAAAAATTAAATATATAATTAATAAAACTATAAAATAAAATACTGTGCATAAACACTAAATATTTGTTGAATTACCTATAGAGAAAAGTTCATAAGGAGTATCAGATTCTACCAGTAAAAAAGGTTAGGCATGCACTAAAATATATATTTGCATTGTGGAAGTGCCCTCACGGAAGATTTCAGGTTAGACAGATACAGGAGTCAATCCAGACAACAAAAACTATGAGCTGTCAAGAACCATGAGAACAAATATTATAGAACTCTGGAGTATAGTTGAACACTTACATCATTGAGGGGAGCGCTTGATGAAGAAAAATGATGGTAAATTTTTGTGGATTTTGACATTTGCATGGCAGCTACCATCTCTTCCTTCAGCCCCATGATAAGCAGCTGTGTGAACGGTAGACTGAGTTCCTGATTTCTGTTTCTGCTGTGGCTTGCTAGTGCCAGTGGGGCAATAAGTCCCTTGTCCTCCAAGAAGTGGGGGTGTATTTTATCTCCTTGGGTTGATGTGATTTCCTGGGTTGCATCTGCAGAGGGAACTTAAAGAGGCTATACATATATTTTTTCCTCTTTTCTTACTGGATTCAAATGTTCAAGGAAATCTGTCAGGTCAATGGCTGACCACAGAGATAATAAACAGAAATTTCAATCAAAGGAGGTGAAACAGCCCAAAGGCAAGGTAGAAATTGCATTTCATGTTGACCGATAGTGGGAACTGTGTTTAGACCAATACTTTCATTGCTCCAGTTTTCTCTAACATCTAAATGTTTGGCCATGGTCTTTGGATCTTAGTCAGATATCTTCTGAATTCCACATCTCTCATTTCTTATTTTGTATTGTAATCATTAAGTCAATTTAAAATTTTCCAGTGTTGCGGCAATTACTCGTTTTTTCCATCCATTCATTTTACGGAGTTTTTAAAAATACTTTTCTGTTTGACTCTATGCAAACATAATTATCCTTATAACCTATGTTCTTTATTTTTTATTGCTATTCTATTACTTTAATCCTATAGTTATTTTGTTTTATAAGCTGGTTTATAGCTCATTTTTATGAAAGTTGTAAGTCTCCAATCACATGGTTTTTTTTCTGATGACAGTATTTATGTATGTTAATACGTTTCTCAAGTAAAGAACAGTGTCATTTTATAAATATAAAGGACATAGTTAAGTTCAAACATCTACAGAATAATACATATCTTGGATTTGTTTGTTTGTTTTATCATGAGGTAAGTTGATACATATACAATGCCAATAGTACTAGACATTGGAATGGAAAAAGAGGATGCAAAATATTTTACTAATTTCAAATCTTTTAATGTCATCTGTTATGCATGTTTGGCTCAATTGGGTTTTTCTTGTCTTTCTTTTTTTTTTTTTTTTAGGTTGTTGTTTATCTTTCTCAATTTTAT
Organism: Rhinolophus sinicus; assembly: GCF_036562045.2. NCBI lineage: Eukaryota > Metazoa > Chordata > Mammalia > Chiroptera > Rhinolophidae > Rhinolophus > Rhinolophus sinicus. The sequence goes on from NC_133754.1 coordinate 32,374,248, forward strand.
CCTATCAGCTGGTTAAATTCAGTGGTTGAGACTCAGCTGGCACAGCTCCTGTCTCTGGCTCTGAAACAACATGGTGTGCTGGGATGAATATTGAGTGGAAGCAGCAGGCTCAGAGAATCTTTCCCAATCCTGCTAAGGCAGGAGTCGGGAAAGGTCCAGATGTGGATTTAAGAAATGCTGTGTGCATGGAAGAAGACTCTGAGAAACAATCTAGCTACATGGAATAATATACCAATCCACTTTAAATACTATTGAGTTTGATGTAGCTTAAATAAAAATGGTTTCACAGGAGATAGAGGCTAGATTATAGGGGTAACTGCTTTTCTGCTTAGTTATCCTCCCAACAATGACTGGTACTGTGTTGGATAGACTAACACTGTTACAGGAGATGAATTGTGGGTCACACATATGGTCAATTTATGAAGCTACTTCTTACATTTGCTTTTCCCATACCCTGAGACAATGGTATTAAAGGAGATAGATTTCATCAAGTCATTAAGACTTAGGATTTAATACTGTCTGTTACTTTAGTACTTTTTATTGTCCCAGAAATTTGAAAATACCAATTGGGAACCAAAAATTTGATGCTGTATGGAGGAAGTGAGATGTTCTCTTGCATCACTTTAGTCTCCATTTCACCTAACCATCTAGAACACAGGCAGTGAAAGATAGGCATTAGCAGAAGGTAACTATTTAAAGAGTAATGGAAAAACTGTAAGTTCAAGAAAAAAGTTCAGATGAAAAAGCAACCCTCTGCCTGTAATGGCCTTACCATTGCTCCTCCTCAGTAGTTTAGTGTCAGCCTAAGTGAGAGAAATGGCCATAGAAACACACGGGTGGAATGAAACAACCAGCATGATGGTGACTAGGCTTTTAGCATTCTCTCTGTAAATAATGAAATTCTCTTCTCTCTTTCCATCTATATACCCTGGAGTTCAGTTCACTTAAAAAGATAGCAATAAGTTCTATAATAAGAGTATTTGTAAAAGTCATTCTCGAAAAGAGGTTAATAAATACATAATTGCACTGTCTTTTGCAATGAACTCATTGCAAAGCTATACTAAGATACAATGTATTGACATAACACATAATGTATTAAGACTGAGCCATATTTCCCTCAGATTTGCATGTAATGTCATTTTTTCATATTTCCTAGATTTGAAAATGTGTCCTAATTGGCTATCTCTCAAGAACTCTGGACTCACACATAATGTGATAAAAATAAGAAAGTAATTAGCCCATGATTATTCAGCTGTCTTTTGTTTCCTATTTCGTTTTTAGGACATAATAACTCCTGGGTAACCTAAAATTAAAGATTAATTTGTGCTAAACTGGTAACAATACCATGTCTGACCAAAATTTACATCACACTATGAAATGTGCTTCTAAATAGCTTTTCTATTTAAAGCTGAACTACAAAGGTGATCCCAAAAAGATGAATAGACAAGATCCATTGGGGTATATTTGCTTCTTTGTATGTGTTGTATATGAACCAAGCTGATTTCCATTTGAACCATTCTGATATCGATTACTTTGTGCTAGTAAAGCATCCTGTATTATGTAGTTTCCCATGGAAGTAATCCCTGCCTTAAGGGTTTACAGCTTGAACATTCAGAACTATTCAAGCAGTACAATTCAGACATATGCAGCTTATCAAGCTGACTGGTAAAAAAGCTGGCACTGAACTCGGAGTTAAGTCCCTGCGTCAGCACCATGGGCACAGACACAAACAAGGATGATCTGTTCTACGCCTACGACAGATGGATGAACTGTCAATAGGACAACAGATAGATTTCCAGAGTTAAACAGGGTTTAACTGAATAAAGAATAGTGAAATATTAGCATCCCTAAACTTAACATGGTTGATTTTTGCATAAAAATCAGAGTTTCTAGTTCACTTTTAAAAGAAACTGATTCTGTGATTACTGAAAAATGCTGGTGACATTATGTACTAGGTTGGTGCAAAAGTAATTGTGGTTTAAAAGGTTAAAAATAATTGCAAAAACTGTAGTTATTTTTGTACCAACCTAATAGTACATATATATCTATATATCTATATCTATATCATAGATATATAATATACATCATATATCTATGATATATATAATATATAAAGTATATATATATTTGTATATATATATATATATATATATATATATATATATATATATATATATATATACTTTTTCCCCCCTGGCAAAATTCTTGGTGGGGAACCTCAAACGTAAAAATGAGCATTAGTGAGTTAGAGGGATTTCAAACAAGAGTAAATGAAATTTTAAAAAAGTAAAGTACGTTTTGTTTAATCAAAAGAGAGATAATTTGTTTAACATATTTCAAAAACTTTGATTGTATAAAGACAATTTTAAAAGTCAAATTTTATATATATCTGAATTAATCTAAAATGTAAAATATTTTAAAAATTATCATTAAACTGAGTAATAAGGAAAAAACTCCGATTTTTGAACAGTAGCTATAGAAACATATTTGCACAGAGAGACTATATTCGGTAGCCCCTGTCCTGACATTTGAAGGTACTGTATAAATAGACTCATTCTAATATGACCTTATAAAGATACGAGACATAAAAATGAAAGATGCTGAGTTAATTTGCATGTTTATATGTATAGCTGATGCTTTACATAAATATACCAAGGATACTGAATCCCTTCATGCTGATATCAGGCATAAACATGCTTACTTAAAATTTAGGATTTAGTTTTGTAAGATACCATGTAATATATGTAACAGGAATACATGCATAAAATTTGTGTGATAAACATTGAATAATTTTGTTTCTGGTTTTATAAATAATCTGTACCCTATCTGAGTATTTACTTCTTTTTAAGTCTTGTCGATTATCTTTTCTTTTTATTAAACTTTGTCAGAAAATGTAGTCCATTTTTCAAAAAACAAACCCACCCAGAAACAAACCCAGATATCTTGGTGCTCTCCATTTTTTCTACTAAGAAAGTTGTGGGGGTTTTTTAGTGGTACTGAAAAGAATATAATATAACCAAACTATCATAGAATTATTATTTATAAACAAATATGAAGTGCAGTACAAAGTAGGTGAAGTTTAGACAGGGTGATATTTAAAAGAATGACCATTTATACTCTACTATAATTAAAAATGTCATAGTAGTTGAATAAAGAAAATTATAAAAGAAAGATATGATCAGCCCCATTCATATTAGGAATAACTACCATATCCAAAAATGCTGTATTTTCATATCAAAATGCCTTTTTATTCTCTATGTTCTTAGGAATAGCTATTAGCATTGTTCAAGAGGTACAAAATTATATATACCCAGGCACAAGCTGTTCAAAAACTAATTCTTGAGTAAGGGAAATTCTGCTTAAACTTCAAATAGCGACAATGTATTTCTGAGAAGTAATGCAGCTATCTTCTGTTCAAAAACTGCGTGCTTACTCCCTCTCCAAATTTAAAGTTTGTGTAGTCACACTGTTCAGTCAGTCCAGCTCTCTACATACCTCTTCTTATGTCATGTATACATACTGCTTATTCAGTTTCTAGCATATAGACAAAATTGTTAAATTACTAATCACCGGAAGACCTATGTAATAAAGTAGGGAAATGGGAAAGCTGAAATAGATGAGTTAAAACATTTAACAAGAAACACACACACACGAGGTCTGACAAGTTTGCGACCTTGTTTCAACAATGTTGCTGAATTTTTTGATATCAGAGGGATTATTCATTATGAATTTGTACCAACTGGACAAACAGTTTGACCAAGTTTACTATTTGGAAGCACTGAAAAAGCTGCGTAGATAAGTTAAGTGACCTGAACTTTTACCAACAATTCATGGCTCTTGCATCCTGACAATGCACCAGCTCACAAGGCACTGTCTGTGTGGGAGTTTTCAGCCAGTAAACAAATAACTATTGGCGCACCCTTCCTACTCACCTGATTTGGCCCCCAATGACTTCTTTCTTTACTTGAAGATAAAAGAAATATTGAAAGGAAGACATTTTGATGACATTCAGGACATGAAGTTTAATACAATAACAGTTCTGATGGCCATTCCAGAAAAAGAGTTCCAAAATTGCTTTGAAGGGTGGACTAGGCTCTGGCATTGCTACATAGCTTCCCAAGGGAAGTACTTCAAAGGTGTCCATGGTGATATTCAGCAATGAGTTATGTAGCATTTTTTCTAGGGTGAGTTCACAAACTTAATTGTCAGACACCATATACTAGGGGTGCCAAAAAATATATACACATGACTTGTAGTCATCATTTGTTATTGGTATATACTGAGTATTACAATTTTCAAACAGCCTTTTTTCCTTTCTTAAAATGTGTATGCATTTTTTTGGCGCGCTGTGTGTGTGTGTGTGTGTGTGTATACATGCATATAATTTTCATGTCTGTCATTTTTCTATTTTATTGTTTGCCATTGATCTTTGTTATTTTCCTAATGGATGTAATGTAGACTTTTAAAATTATTTTTGTTATCTAATGGGGCAAAGTTGTTTTAAAAGTTTATTTACAATGTTACTTTGAATGTCAAGGCAAAATGTGATACGTTGATAGGAAAGTGGCTTTACTTTATTTTCACCAAAAACTTAGTCTGTTTATATCTTATATACCATAATAAATATAGTAACATATATTTTATTTATATTTGCTTTCTCAAAATCATTTCTTTTTCTCTCTCCAAAATACTGAAGGAGAAATAAAGCTTTCCCTTCTCACTTGTGTGACTGAATGAGGGCAGGCACCATAACAGTCTCAGCAACCATAAATCACACTCCTGAGAGCCTTTGTTCACTGTCCTTTCATCACAGATGTCAGCATTCTTCCTGTTATCTCTCCTGAAGCAGGATCAGATTCACAGAAACAGGCCATTTGATGCCTATTACTATTTGTGAGTCTCTCCTTCCACTGACAGGACAAGAGCAGGGTTCTGGTTTAGAACTCTTGAAATTGATACTACTGGGATAGGTTTTTCTATAACAAAAGCAAGGCACAAAGCCATTGTAAAATCCTCATGTTGGGAATGAAAAGGAAGCTCTTTCTATCTATATTTACTTTGTTATTCAAATAGTGTTTCCGATATATCTTTCTCCTCTGCTGTAGTTCAAACCGCTCCAGCAAAGGCAAGAACAAACCAAAGTCTTGTCTGGGCACCTCAGGTGTTTGACTGGTAAGACAGCCTCTCTATAATTGTGAATACTTGTTTCTAAAACAGATACCTATAATGTCGTTCAATGTCATTCTACTGTATACATTTTGTTTTTCCAGTCCAAAACAGGCCAATTTATATATATTTTAAATTAGAACAAATATAGAAAAAAAAATAGTGCTGTGTTTTCATATCAAAATTATATGTTTTTTTAATTATATTTTATTGTGGTGGCTGACAAATTGTTAGTAAAGTTACATAGATTTTAGGTGCACCTCTCTGCAATGCATCATCTATACATCATATTGTGTGTTCACCACCCAGAGTCAGTTCTCCTTCCATCATCATACATTTGATCTCCTTTACCCTCATCCACCTTACCATTTGGTAACCCCCATACACTCTGGTACAACTAAACTATTGTCTGTGTCTGTGAATTTTTGTTTCTTCATTTGTTTGTCTTGTTCTTTTGTTGTTTTCAGTTTTATATACCACATATCAATGAAATCATATGGTTTTCGACTTTTTCTGTCTTATTTTACTTAGCATTATAATCTCAAGATCCATCCATGTTGTTGCAAATGATACTATTTCATCTTTTCTTATGGCAGAATAGTATTCCGCTATGTATATACACCACAACTTCTTTATCCATTCATCTATTGAAGGACATTCTAGTTGTTTCCATGTCTTGGTCACCGTAAATAAAGCTGCAATGAACATTGAAGCACACATGTCTTTATGGATAAATGTTTTCAGATTTTTTGGGTAGATACCCTAGAGAGGGATTTCTAGGTCATACGGTAATTCTATTCTTATTTTTTTGAGGAACCTCCACACTGTCTTCCATAGCAGCTGCATCAATCTGCATTCCCACCGACAATGTATGGGGGTTCCTTTTTCTCCACAGCCTCCCCAACACTTTTTATTATTTGTCTTGTTGATGATAGCCATTCTGACTGGGATGAGGTGATATGTCACTGTGCTTTTTACTTGCATTTCTCTGATGATTAGTGATGTTGAGCATTTTTTCATATACCTATTGCCATTTGTATGTTTTCTTTGGAGAAATCGCTCTTCAGGTCCTCTGCCCATTCTTAATTTGATTGTTTTGTTGTTGAGGTATATGAGTTCCTTATATATTTTGGATATTAGCCCCTCATCAGAGGCATTGTTTACAAAAGTCTTCTCCCATTTGGTCGGTTGACTCTTTATTTTACCAACCGAATGATTATTATGATTATTATTATTATTATTATTATTATCTATTTTCTTCTGCTTTTGAGAGAGATTTCTGTCTCAGATGTTTTTATGGGAAATGCAAATTCCTATAGGGAGCATCCACTACTAACTCTGTCCCTTAGGTGGAACCCCACCAGGTCCATTAATCCTTAGGTTAACCACACTTTGGTGGAGGTTTAGAAGAGATTGCCACTACCCTTTAAAATGTAAATAACCCAGAAACCAGTCAAAATGGTATTCTATGAAGAGACTTTGATTTATATCATTGATGTATTTATTACTATAAGTTTGCCTTATTATTATTTTCTTACAACTCTCCTTAAAAAGGCTCTTTGATTTGCTTGCAATCCAGTGGAGTTCAGACTATAAGTATTATTACCTGTGATTTATCAAAGTTTAATGAAAGCCTACAATGTACCAAATAATATAAAACATATCGGGGTTAAAAATAAGACAAAAATTAATGGTCTCTGTCTTTGTAGATCTCATGTCTGTTAGGAGATACAGAAAAACAAATAAGCTTTTATATAACAATACGTAATTGTTATCATGATGGAAATAGAGCCTCTTTTGTCTCTTAAAGGTGCTGATTTTAATACACAAAAATATTTACTAATTGACCATTAGCTTTACCTTCACCTATATTGGTACATACTTTGTCTGGATCCATCCAGATTTTTCAGGTGCCTTCCTACATCATACATTTCTGACTAGCTTTTGCTCTATGGTACTTTCAATCATAGATTCACTTCACCAAAAAAGTCAAATTGATTACTTGTTATTCTGTGCCTATCCAAATAGGACATATATTGCCACACGGACTTTTGCCACACCTAATTTGACTATGCTTTTCAGCACATTGTTTTGTTTACACATTGACAAAGATGATATAGGCAATAAATGGGAAGACTAGAAATGGAAAGATGTTAATTAACATCTTTCTAGGGAAAGTGGTGAATAGAATTCATCAATGTCTGACAGCAAAAATAGTGAAGAAAAATGAAGAGGGAATTTAAATTACTGTGAAAGCTAGGGTATAAAAGGAGTAAGAATAAGTTTCAAATAGATCAGAAATAATTTGGATTTTTAAAATTGAATTTAAGACTGTTTTATAGCAAACTCTGTCCCCCTTTACGAAAAGAAATGTAACTAAACCTAGCCAACCGAAAGCTGGTGAGAATCAAGAAATCATTGTAAAAAATAAAAAACAAACATTTAAAAAAGAGCAATTTAGACACAAATAGATAGAAAACACAAGCAATTCACAATTTTAATAACAAAAGGACGAGCAACAAAAGAGAAAGTCAATTAGAACTCAAATTAAATTTTAAATAGCTTAATAAACAAAAGCTAAGTTTTAATTCTGTTGTAGGCAAGTCATTGGCTTTTAAACCATGTCCTTGAAAAATATTCAGACATTATATTCCATGTATTGTTCCTGACACAAAATGTGGGAAGTTTTTTCTTCTTTTGTTTGATTTCTAAAATATTGTTCTCACTGAAATGTAAACTCTAAGAGTACAGAAATTATTTGGCCTCATTATTATAGCCAAGTTTTTAAAACAGTTTTTAACACATTGTAGGCATAAATATATATATATATACATATATATATATATATGTATATATATATGTATGTATGTACATGTATGTAAATTAATTAAATGTATGTGTATATATAGAAATTATATATATGTAAATTAATTATATGTATGTGTGTGTGAGTGTCTATATATATATATATTAATTTAGAATTAATGTTGAATGGATTTGTGACAAAATAATTCATTGAAATATCCATGTACGTTTTATTCTCACTGCTTCAAATAATTAGAAGAGACGTGGTAAAGGATTTAGAAGTGAAATTTGTGTTAGCCTCTAAATCTTACTTCCTTTCTCTAAACCAAAGGAAAAATGTGGTGTTATGCATGGCAACTTGGGCATCCCTTGTCCTCAAGGTATAATTAAGTGGCTATGTTGAATAAAACCAAAGAATGTGGAGGGACAATAAAAATAAGGAAGAGGCTCTAGGTCTTGAAGACTAAGGAATCACAAGAATTTAGAGAACATTCCTTTAAGACAGGGATGTTTCAATCAATACAAGGGAAAGACATAGGATTTAGGATGTTACTAGAAGCACAGACCCTTGCGTGTATCCTAGTGTCTTCATAAAGTAACAGAATCCCATAAAGGAATGAATCTGGGGTCCCCATTAACTAAAGGGAAAATCCAAGGAACCTGACCTCTCAACTCTAATAAACAGAAATTCCCATCAATTTGGCCATATGGTTGGATTAGAATTAAATTTGATTTAGAGAATGAACAATTATCTCAATTAAATCACCAATAAAAAGGGAGGTTCACTGATCTCATCAGTTAGGTTATTTCTCATTATTATATGACTTCATAGCATTCCACCTCTATAGCCTTTACACAGTGAATCTGTTGCATTTTTTTGTGTGTGAGTATCTGTGTCTACTCTTAAGAGTAAGCCTTATGAAGTCAGATGTCATGCATCTTTATTTCACCCTTTCTTAGACCATAGAAATCTCATAATATAAGTTGAGTAAATTAACATCCACCATTATGTATATTGAAGCCTGTCAAAAATCATATTTGCTATCCAGCAAATAACTAAAGATTAATTAACTATTTATAGACTACCCAGTCTGTTATTCAATGTCTCATGCTTTTTATGGACACAGAGATGATTTTGACATAGATTCTGAATCTTGGATTTCATAGAAGAGAAATGTGTGCCGGATGTTCTCCATCGGCCTCTCCAGAGACATGCTCCACTGTTTTCCATGCAGTTCTGAGATTGAGGAAGCTGATTTTAAGACAACATCAGTGGGTTCCCAGGCACTTTTCCTCGTTGTTGGGTTCCATCCGTTGGATGCTCTGGAGGGAGATCAGGGCCTGGAACACAGAGAGATAAGAGCATCTCCTCCCAATGGTTCCCTCTCTTTAAGGCAGTGGCTGTGCTCTTCACCCAAGACCCTGTGCTCTGTTCTCACGTGTTGTAAATCCCTCACCTTTTCCTTTTAGCCCCAGGTTAGTAATTCTTCCAACCATTGATGGTGCCAGGGTATTTCACTATTTTTTGTTAGTTGCCTGTAACCTCGATTCCCAATTTAAACCCCTTTACTAAACAAACTTCAATGTAAAAAAAAAAAAAAAAACTGTGGGAAGCAGGAGGAAAGAATGTGCTGTCCTACTTAACCAAGTAATCAACCTAGTTACTTAGACTGTAATGCACTGCACAGATGCTCCTTCAAAGTAGGATTTTTTGGCACACCTGCTGGGAATGCTGTTAGCAGAGATCCTTCACCTCGTGGCCCTTTCCAGACTGGCCTCACCTGCAATGTACTGCTTTACCTAAGAACACGCCCCTGCTTGTTTGGAAGCATAGAGCCCTGCCCATGTCAGCCCACCTCACGACAAATCTGAAAGGCCATTCTGGTTTCCGAGATTCCTCGTGGGGTTAGAAGAGCTCCTTACTGTACTCGCGTTGCAGCTCAACCTCTCTCCCCCTGCCTGCCTCTGCTTGTTTCTGCTCCCTTTCAACCGGTAGCTCCCACACGCCTATTTAATACACACCTTGCATGCCAACTCCTTTACAGAATGTGTATTCATATTTAACCCTCTACTGTCCTTTTACTTTGTCACATACAGTATTTTTAATGAAGGGCATCATAAACAGAATTTCAAAACTTTGTGTTCGGTAACTAAGGAAACTTTAAGGAAAAGCAGTAGTAATAGTGCAGGCAAAGCAATAATAAATATAAGGTAGCCTATGGTTCATATACTTTTCATATTACTTTTTATTATAACACATTACTTTATATTGAAAAGGATACTGAGGATTTTATGGAGAGCTGTTATGGATGCCCCATAATGACATATGTTTAAAAATATGTGTACATATAGAAACCAAGAAATGCAGCCATCAAAAATAAATCAGCTAACTACATGCACTGAAATATGACCCAGATATAAGAAACAATTCAGTTGACGATTAACTTTATGTCCTTTGACATTTTTATTTTTGTTTTCATTCTTTGAAAAAGGTGTCCTGTTTTCCAGTTTTTAAGATGTGGGGAAATTTATTTTATTGCTTCTCACAGTTAACAAAGAAAAAAAGGAATTAATGATAGGTATACATGATTAGATAATTTGGTATTTTCATATATTCTCTTTTTTTTTTACAGTTTATATTTTTACTTTCATACTGAAATAAAATCACATTCATAAATTTCTCTTTCAAATACCTAGATTGTCCAATGATTATATCATTATAGAATCTTCATTTCTTACCATGTTCCTCAAACAAATATATACTGAACAAAGTAACTTGGAAAATAGTTTCTCTGCAAGTCACCAGGTCACAAAATGTTACCATTGTTTAATGGATTGTTTTAGCTCAAATATAACCACAGCCCTTTGGAATTTTTAAGGAGTGCTCATTGAGATTTCCCCACACTTCTCAGACACCCTGCGTGATAAGAAACTCAAACACCTACTTTTAAAGTCATTGCTAGTTAGGAATTTGATTACTTGCAAAAGAGTATATTTCTAACTGATTCCAATGACAATCACAACTATTTTTTCTGTCTAGGCTATATAAACGAAAGTTGGAAATTCATCAAAAAAGATATTCTTGATGATAATTCATGAGTTCTAGGGCATTTCTTCTTCTATCCCTTTTTGTGGTGGAGGTAGTGCATTCTCATTCCCCCAGAATCAAATGAAGAAGGCCCAAAATGAGCAAATTTGGAAAGATGGAGGTTTGTCTCATGAGTATAGACTTGCACCCTACTCCCCGGAAGCAAACACTCAAAGGTTCCCCTCTGTACTCTGATATGGAGTACCAGAATTATAAAGGAGCATGTCTTGTGTCCTTCTGGACAGAAACATTTGTGGGACAGAGAAGAAAGACTGTTTACTGTTCACTTAGAGAAGAGTAAAGATTACGGACTAGATGGAACAATGGGCGATGACGTGGCTGGAAGAGAGACATAGCAGTTTCCAGGCTGCATTTCTTTACATACAGGGCAAGAATGTTCATTAGGACATTGTGGAATGTAACGGGGCTGAAGTGTCTTGAAATAACTTAACCAAGAGATCTTCTGGGAGTAGAAAATGACTGGTAGTGCATCATCAGGGAAGGAGCTAAGCAGTTGTCACAAGAATTCAGCCTCCATTTCCTGATGCACAGCACAGATCAGATAATGATGGCATGAAGAAAGCTTGAGTGTGGTAGAGAGTACACCATAAAACTAGAGATGCAACCCATGAAAGAGCTCACATTTGGAGGCTAGAAACAGCAAAGCTCATTCAGCAGCCAAAAGATAACTACAAACCGTGTAAAGTAAAAAGGTCTTTGTCCCTTTTTTTTGTCATTACATCTTAATTATCATCATCAACTCCATTGATCCTGGGACATCCGAAGGTGAAGGCAAATAAGTGGAAACTAAGAAAGAAAAATAGATATTATCCTCTTTTACTTCTTTGATGCTCAGGCTATATGATTCAGCCTGAACTGGGGATGAGAAAGAAGTTTTGAACTGTATTTGAATATGAAGTTTGAATTAGTGTAAACATTTAAATATATATCTGAAAATGTCAAAAATATACATCATTACCTGAAATGCTCTCTAATTTTATAAAAATAAATACATAAATAATTAAATACAATTCTAAGGGAATTCATATGAAAGCTATAGGAGAGAGAGACAGGAGAGGAGAGGAGGGGAAGGGAGGGGAGGGGAGGGGAGGGAGGAGAAATTGGAGCAATTTCCTATTTGCAATATAACAGATGCAGTGTTTTCAGTTGACAGTTACCTTGAGAAAGTGCATATGATCATGTGTACAACTTTGTGAGTTATAGCCCATTAAAGGCACATTCGACCCCTTCTGCTTTTCTGCCGGCAGCTTTATTATTTCTGGGTAAATAGCTGGAAGTAAAGAAGACAAATTTTTTTTTCCTTTGTAAATTTCCTACCCTAAATGATGTTAGTCTCTTGATGAGCGTTTTTGTTTTGTTTTCCTTTTTTTTTTTTTTTTTGTTCATTACTTGGAAGTAAATGGTGTAGTGAGTAGTGGAGGAATAAAGTGTTTTCCTAAATTTTAGGATATCATCATGTGGAAAATAGACTGATATTTCAATCAATTTACTTCAATCAGCAAAATTTTTGAAAGTATTTTTATTTGTTACTTATACTTCGAGACTGAAGGAAGATTTTATGTATTACTCTGGAATCTCAGTTTTAATCACAACCAAGAAAAATGATTAAAGGGAAAAAGAATTTTATTAACTCCTATAATTGAAAAGTTTCATGGAATCCTTCTTGCTTCAGACTTATCTGAATCCAGATGCTTAGATAATGGCCATAGAAATCTGTTCTCTCCCACTCTTCATCTGAGGGAGGGAGGTATCATCATTATTCATGATCAAATTTATTCATGGCAAAACTGCAGTTCATCAATATGGAAAATGTCACAAGCTCTCAATGTGGAGAACTTACATATGCACTCAGGTCTTATCAATCCTTATATTATTTTATGTTGCTCTTCACTGAAAACATATGCATATACATGATATATACTTAACCTAATGAATAATGAATGTAAAAGAATTTTTAAAATTAAATATTGATGTAGTTTTATAGTTTCTTTTTTCCTTGCTGTAAGCATTAGATACAATCTGGATCTTGGGGGGAAAAAAAAAGAAAAAGAATGTTTAAGTCCTTCTATCAATTTACAAATGTAAAAGGATAAAACATTTTTAATCTTTATAGGACTTAACTTTTTTATTCTACCATGTCATAAGCATCCATCAGTGAAAGTATTCATAAAGGACTCAGTGCAAACAGGGAATAGACAAGACAACCTTTTGGGGGATCGAAAAGAAAATATTAAGTGCTTCTATTAATATTAATTTTACATTCTAATAATAACATCTGTTATAGATGAAAGACTTTTATTATATGTAACTATGGATCACTTATTGTATATTTGATAAGTACTTATACTGCACATAGAAATTGTCATTGGCTCTAACTCAGTTTTTATGTCAGACTGCCATGTGTCATAAGCCATGTGACATATTTAAGATATTCTCATGGATAAATGGGAATTCCATGGAGAAGGGGTTCATATTGTTACTCTCATTCATTTTTTTTTATTTCAGTTTATTGTAAGGTGCTGCAGTTTATCTGTGTCTAGAAATGTAGGTGTAAAGATATTATCTAATTTATATTTTTGTTTAATTTTTCCTAAGCAAATTAGTTGCATAATTCTACTAATAAGTCAGTTCCTAGTAGAGTTATTTCGATCACACAAGGCTCTTTTCTGGTTTTAATGGTGTTTGTTTTGTTTTGATTGTCCTGACCCCACTCCTACTACTCTCCCCTCTTCAACCTCTGTCTTGCCTGTTTAATGTAAATCCTTAAATGTTCGTATACTCTTACATTCCTTGGGCTGTTGTTTTGCGTATTTGTCCCATGCCATAAACGTTGTGCATCATTTTGGTTACTTGTTTTCATTTAACACTGTACTATTACATTCTATCTATACTACTCTACATAATTATTTTCCATTGCTTTTAAATAAATAATAATTATTCTAACATTCACATCTAATACTTTTTACATATCAATTCCTTTCCTTATTGACATCTTAGTTTTGTTCAAATTCATGATATCAATCAATGTATGTATAGATACATAAATCAAAAAATAAATAAATGTCTTATATAACCACCTTAAATCATTTTCTTAAGAATTTCTAACAGATACCATCAATGTCAGGAGTGGGATTCTGGATTGGATCACGTGGCAACCAAGATGCTTAGGTTCACTAAGGAGTCCCAAAATGTTTCCTATAAATGTTGCAACTGATTATACTTCCATCAGCAGTGCATAATATTTTCTAAATTGCTCTATTCACTAGTTTGTGATCTCTCTCTCTGCCATTCTTATGTACATGAATATATTTCACTTGTTATTTGAATTTAAGATAACTAGTGAGTTTGAGAATCTCTTTATTCTGCTTCAGTGATTTTTTTATGTGTACTTCTTCTCATTCTCTAGTTGTTTTTTTTTTTTTCGTTTCTTTTTCTTTTCTTTTTTTTTTTTAATTCCTTTCTTCTTGATCCTTAGGAATTTATTATCTATTCTAGGTCCTCATCACTAGTCTGTCTTAGGAATTTAAAACTTTTTCATGTCTGTTTTTTTGTTGTTGTTGTTGTTATTTGTTGAGTAAAAATCTTACTTTTATTAGTAAAATAGCCACCAAATTTTGCTTTAGTTTGTATTCAACTGGAGTATTTTTAAGAAGTCACATCCTTTTTCTAAATCTGTTGAAATGATCATATGCCTTTTATTCATATTCTTTAAATCTGGTAAATTGAATTGATTGATGATTGAATATTAAAACAGCTTTGTACTCCTGGAATAATTGTCTTTGTGATGTAGGTGCCTTTTTATATATTGCTAGATTACATTCTCTAATATTTTTTATGGATGTTGACATATACATTCACAAGACAGATATCGATTGATTAATCCATAGATAGATAAATAGAAATACATTTGTATTGTTTTTGTCTGATTGCAAAATCAAGGTAACACTAGCCTCTACAAATGAATTGTCTAAATAGTCTTTACATGTTTGATAAAATTCCCCAGGGAATTGATCACAGCTTGGGGTGATGTTTATGAGAATGGTTTTCATTATGAATTTAATTAAAAAAATATATATATATATAGATAGATAGATAGATAGATAGATAGATAGATAGATAAAGATATAAGGATTAAAATAATTTAATAGATATGGTACTTTTTTTGTTTTTCTGTATGTCCATTTTGGTCTGTCAATTTTACTTAAGGTAATTGAAGCTCTGTTATTAGGCACATCACTGTAATAGTTTTTCTTTTCTTTAGCAATTGATTCTCTTATCATTATATAATCTTCCTTTTTGTCTCTAGTAATGCTACTTGTTTTAGAAGCTATGTTGTCTGATAATATTGCTTGACTTGCTTTTTAATGCATAGTTTTTGCATAGTATAGCTCTTTCCACTCATTGTTCAATCTGTTTGTTACTCTTTATAAACTATGTCTCTTGTAGATAATACATAGCTTTTTATCAGGCTGAAATATTCTGCATTTTATTGAGATGTTTAGTACAGTCTCTTTTTATGTATGGAAAATATTCACAAGTTTACAATCTTGTTCTTTGTTGTGGATTGGCCCCTTCCAATTTTTGTTACTTTACTCTTCCTTCCCTGACTCATTTTGTTTGAATTGAGTATTTATTTTAGAATTCTACTTTTCTACTTGCTTGGGTTGTAGTTTTGCCTCTTTTATATATTAGTGACTGTTCTGAGCATTACAATATTCACCATTAATAACAGAGGCTTTTTTTTTTTTCCCCTCCTGCTGGCCTCTGTGCTTTTGAAATCAGAGGAGGAAAGAACATTAAAATGTGATACCTTCGCCTTGATTATTACCTTTCAATCATATAATAATATCTTGCCAAAGCTGCTATGAGCTAGTACAGATGAAAGAAATAAAAAGACAGAATTATACATGACTACTAAAAATAAATTTTACAAGAATCAACCTTGGGATAAGTATTATAAGTATAAAGTAGTTCTCTGTAATGATAATGCATTGAGATTTTTCCTACCTTGGTTCTAACAAACTGATTTTCCCAGGGAGTCTAATAATAAATAAATTATTGTCATTAAAATTACATGAACCTGGGTTGAGAATGTGTCTCTGTGGTAACCTTAGAAGCAGACTTTAATAACTTCATTTGTCTTCATTGTATTAAAGCCTGAAAAGGCAAAGACTGACCATAATTTCCTTGAATACAATTACGAAGTCAAATTGTTTGATGACAAATTAATCCTATTTTTAAAAGAAATTTTCATGATGATTTTATTCCTCATTATAATATATGTTATACATTGATTTTGCACTTTTTATTTATACTCTGTTTTTTTGAGGGCTTCCAGGGTTTTCCTCCCATGCAAAAAAATGGTATATCTTAGTGTTTTGGATATTCTGCTGCAGTGTTAAAATCTCACAATATATATGTGATTTAATAGGACTCTTCTCTACATTTCCTCCATAAGATAGTCCGTATGCAAAGTGAGGCAGAAATTTTAGGAACGGGAAATTTTAGGGCTTCCAGGTGAATATATAATTATTCAGCCTTTCAATGTACATTCAAAATAATGTGACTTGCATTTCAATGGAATATGTAATAACTTGGAATTTAGATGATTCTTTTTCCCATTTCAAGATTAATATTGATTTTAATAACTTAAAATTCAATGCAACCCACATATTCTCACATTATTTATTAACACCCCCCAAACAATATATCATACATAAATTGACTAATGATATTCTGAGCTAAATATCAATGATGCCCTACCATCAGTTTTTCCTGACAGAAAAACTGTTTAGGCCTCAGTAGTCCAGGCAGAATGGACAGTGGTTTTTGTGGGCAGAAGACCTTGGTGAGAGCAGTCTGCTAATTATAGCACCTCTAGGTTGGCCGTGACTCATTTACTATGGAAGGTTAGATAGTCCGTCTAAGTAGAGCAGAATATCCAAGTTTAATGGCCAAGAGTCTCTAAGAAACATCCTCTAAGAAATTCAAAGTCTAATTCATACATATGTTTTTCAGTGGTAGGGGGTGAAAGCATTGACATTTGCATTATGAATAACCAACCAACCCAATTCAAAATTATCAAACTGTGTGATGCAGCATAGAAATGTAAAGATTATTGGCTTCCATGACACTCAGAGATTCTGAGAGGAAGGGTAACGTCTTTGGAAAGCCACTTATGAGTTTTAGTTTATATTTCTTGGGGAAAATTTGGGAAGAATTGGTGGAATTCCTAGTGAAACTGACTCACTACTAGAAACCTGAAATTGTTTAACTTTGTTCCAAAGAAAAGAATATCTGGTTTTGTAGTAAACAAAATAAAGAAGTTTAAATATTTTCACTTTCTGAAACTAGACTCCTCATCCTTTTATAATACTTTTAAACACATATTTAGAAAATATAGCATCTGTGGAATTCAAGGACTGAATGAAGTGGGTGAAAGCGTTCTGGTACTGCTCTCTTTGAAAAAACTTTAAGAACCTCTGAAACATTATGTTATGCAGTCTCAGTGGTGGTAGATAATCATAGCATACTGATAAAGATTTTATTTTGTACCAAACATTGTGTTATATGCTTTACTTTTATCACAGCTTTTCATCATTTTCTAAAAAGCACTCTGTTTTGGGAGCAGGGCGTGGATACCCCAAGATGTACTACGGAAGTTAGTTCCAAGTGATCACAACATTAGCAAAACATAAAATATGAAAAAACCCATGACAGTTATACAAAATAATCATATGTTTATATATAATTTAAAACATGCTTTTAAATATTTAATACCGAAACCTTCAAGTAAGTTAACAATCCAACAAGATCAATGGCATTTATATTATGGCTTCCCAAACACAAATTGTTCATTATCACAAAGTTCCTGAATCACCACCCCATTTCCCTTAGATTAATTTCTCAAATTTCTCTAATCTTTAGAACAATCCTGAAGTGTCAGTATAATTATTCCACTTAATGCTTGAAAATATAAGCCTTCAGAAAGCAAGTAATTTTCCAAAGTCACATCCAACTCGTGCTTATGAAATGCATGATTTGAACAGAGGTCTCTTTAACCTCAAACCCATAGTCTTCTTATTGTACATCTTGTACTACGGAAAGGAAATATGATTTTAGAAATAATTTTTAAAAATCACACAAGGAGAAATATGTAAGTAGGGTAGAATATTGAGCTGAAAATACTGTTTAAATATGATAAAAATCTAAAGAGTATCTATTGCTCAATAAACAGTAAATTTTCTAAGAAACTATACCTTTAGTGTCTACATTGTTCCCAACACTCTGCTAGAAGCCAGGGATAGTAAGATCACTGTTTAATTTCCAAAGGGCAAATAAGTAATCCAATGATAAACATTATGATAAATGTCCAGTATAAGATACAAAATCTATACCCTATGCTTTGAAACTGAACAAATTTAAGATAGTCAAAGCCCATCTTGATGGGTGGATGAAATCCCCTATGCTGTGTCTAGTTATCTAGTTGTGTCTTACCTTTCCCCAAAAGTTGTGAGGTATTTTGATAAATTAAGACTTTTTTTTCTTTCCCAATATTGATGATCTTGAAATGAAATATAACTTCATTACTCCTCCTATTGTAAAGGTAGGAGTTTCTTACCCCTTGAACATAAGTGGCTTTAAAACTTGCTTTGGCCAAAGTGACAGTAGCAAGCATGAAGCAAGAGCAGGCTTGAAAATTGCTTGTGCATTAGGCTTGCTCTCTGGCTGCTTGTGGAAATCTGATGCTCTGTGAACACACCCAGACAAACCAGCAGGAGAATAACACAAGAGAGGGAGTCCTCATTTATCCCATCCTTCTCAGACAAGAAATCATAAGCCAGCCAGCCCCAGCTATTACCCTTTAGCTAACAGAAGATATATGAGTGACGAGACCTGGATAAGAATAACTGCCCACCTGAGACCAGCCCAAATTGCTGACCTGCAAAATCATGAGTAAAATAAATGGTTGTGATTTTAAGCATTACATTTCGGGGTAGTTGGTTTTACAGGACCAGATAACTGATACAATTGGAAAATAGAGATGCAGCTCCCTCAGCGTGCAGGAATTGAACATGACAAAGAGGGAGACACATCAACTGGAGGGGAAAAGTCCAGGATGATTTTACATGGTATCATTGACAGTAGAAGGAGGCAGAATTTCAGATGGAGCCCACCCGATACATTCTATTATCCACATGAAATGGGTGGTTGGGTCTTCTGAGAATCAGGTCGGTGAGGAGGTGAGCTAGATGAGAATGATAGAACTCTGAAATACCATTTTTAGAAAAGGGAGAGGTGACAAGAGATTTTTCGAAATGCTTATAGTTCTACTGAATTTGGAGAATCTGAAACTGTTGGGAAATTTGTTATAGATTAGCATGAGCCATTCCCTAGGAGTTATTGCATTTTTGAAGTCCCAGAGAAACTTAAAGGAAGACACACAGTGTATAGCTAGCAACATAGAGAGATTTTATTTCAGCTAATATTATGCCCTCAAGCAATTGAATTCAAACAGACATTGAGTCCAAATTTGGCTCAGAGAAACTTTTAAAATGATTTTCTAAACCAAAAACTAAGCTCCTATGAATTCTTCCCTAACTATAACCATCAAATCACCCACAGAAAAACGGGGAGGGATTTTGAGTATATATTATTAGTTGAGACTATTCTGGAGATATTTCTAAATTGTTATGGGTCAGTAGCTTTAATCTATAATATTCCAAATAGTGCCCTATTTGGATTAGACACAGCCAAACACAATCATTTCCATATAATCTTCCAGTAGACATCTTAAGTATCACTGACGTTCAAACATTCTTACATGATTTTGCAGCTGATAATAATTTCCAATCCTTAATATAAATACTATAACTCAACTTCCTGGGAATAAACAGAAAAATGTATATATAAACCTCTGGATACTCTTCCTTAAATATCAGCTAACCGCTCTTCTCCTACAGCAAGAAGGAGCTGCTCTTCTCCTTCTTCCACATGAACAGAAAAATGTTCTGGCTTTTAGACCTCCCTTTAATTACAATGCAGGACACGGGAATTTCTTTAATATTATAACCCATCCTCTATTTCTTTCCATCCCACTCTTTCTTGCTCCTTCTCTTTTGTATTTTTCCTTCCCATTCTACCTTTCCCTCCTTCCTTCTCCATATTTTATTTAATGCTTCTACATGTGACTACAAGGGATTTTTGCCAACAGTTCATGTGTGATTAATTGGTGTTGCACCCATGGCTTAAGTCCGGCTCCATCATTCTATACAACATTATTGTTTTATGTCCTTAACGAAAATTATTTGTTTGTATTTTTGTCAATTAGAATACCATTTTGCACAGTGTAAACACTGCATGGATTTGCTATTATTAGTAGTAGCACACATATTAGCACCTGATAATAACTTTAATTAGTTGTTTTGTTATTTATTAATCACCTTGCAAACTAGAATAAGGGCCTAATAAGCTCAGGGACATTATCTTATTCATTATTGTCCCCTATACCTTAAACAATGCCTACTGTTTATTAAATGCATAGTAACCATTTATTGAAGCAATACATGCTACAGAAGTCCTCACAGGCTTATAGAAAACAATAGATAAAAGTAGAAATGTAGTAAATGCTAAAACAAAATTATTTTTGGAGAACAGAAGAGATGATGGAGTTTCTCATTTCGGCAAGGGAGATAAGCAAAAATATTTCCGAAGAGTCGACGTCTGAATTCAATCTTAAACAAAGAGGAAAAGTTTGTATAACATATACATATTTGTAATTCATAAACTAACTTTATTTTATACTCTAAAAAGCAGATTTCTAAGAGTAAGTTGAGCAATTACAGCATTATTATAATAAATATAAAGACTAAATATTTACAATTGAACAGAAACCCACCTTCTACTCTATATGTTCTAGTTTTCTAGTCAGGAACCATCTGAGTTGATTAAATAATATGATAGTGCTTACCATTTATTGAATGATTGCTATGTCTCAAACATTTGCATAGCGCTTTGCATGTTTATGGAATTTAATCTTTACAACAGTCTTCAGTTATATAGCAGAAATCTTTATTTTTTAAATATATCTGGCTGCTGTTTCTCCTGCTTCACATTTTTGTCAAGTCATGGTCATGTTATTTGTTTGTTTGTTTGTTTCCTTTGCCAAGAATGCTTTTTTTATACATATTCTTATGGTTGGCTCCCTTCTTCAAGCCTTCGCTCAGATATGACTCCTTTAGAGGGCATTTTTTCTAATTACCTCATCCATAACTACATGCCCATTGCTATTTTTTGACAGAACTCATCATTGTCTGATAATATGATATGAAATACACAAAGACTGAACCTTCTCTGTCCTGTTAGCCTCTGTTCCTTAGCAGTTGGACCAGTGATCATCACATAGTAAATGCTCAATAAATATTAGTTGAATGATTGAGTGAAATAACTTGGTATAACGGACGGGATTTAGATTCAGGATTTTTGGGTTTTCATTCTTCCTCTTAACTACCTATTATTGAAAATATTTGGTCATAATCAATCAATCATTTATCAACCTGCTGATGTCTGAACTCATATTCTATACATTTCTCTTTTACAATGGACTTGGTGTTCCCCTTGCCAATAATTATGCTTTGAATATCAGATCCATCTCATTCTCATGGACTTTTCTTATGTAGTTATTCATTATCTCTGGCATCATCAAATATAACTTTTCTCCCTCTATTGATCATTACTACCAGCATGCAAACATGGTCCAGCATCTAAGTTAAAAAGCCTCCAACGGTTCATCTTATGCCAGTTATCTAGCCATTTGTCTGATTTCCTTCAATGCAAAAATTTTCTTCATAACTTGTCTCAGTCTGGAAGGGAACCCTATCAATTCCAATTAAATGCCAAGACAGAGGTCACTAACAGTCTTTTTGTTGCCAAATAAATAATTTACCTCTCCTGATATTTGTCAGAGGCAACCACAATTTCTATCTTAAAACACTTCAGTGTTTTGGCTACTATGACCCCACAGTTTCCTGAATTACGTTTCCTTTATCTAGATGACCATACTGTGTCAATATCCATAATTTGCTCAGCATGTTTCAGTCATGGGCTCCTGCTTCTCTATTTCATATGTACTTTTCCTATAATACATCCTATCCATCCCTAAAGCTCTACATTCTCTTCACATGTTGATTTCTCCCACATTAACAATTCTGGCACTAACCTTTCTGAACTCATATACTTGCCTGACACCCTGAGATACTGGACATCTAACAAGCATGTAAAACTAAACATATTAAAGAAGAGTTATTGGTCTTCACCACAATTTGGTTTTCCTTAATTTTTGCAATAAATGGCACCACCTACCAGTTTCTCAAGTTAAAAAGTAGGAATATTCCTTAATTCATTGTATGTGCTCAGCTATCAAAAATTAATCCTTGAGAAATTCCTGAGCTTCCTTTCAAAACATAACTTCAATATCTGTCCATTTCTTCTCTTTCCATTGATAAAACATCCAATAGAAATTAATCACTTCACAATAAAATTACCTGGTGATTTCAGTTTGGATATCTAAATTCTCTAGTTCAGGTTGTTCCCATTTATTCTTAACAAGGATTAGTTAATTTTATCTACAGAATCCACATATTCTACAAATAAGAATATCTCTCAGTTCTCAATGGCAGGAAAATAATTAAGGTCCCACCAGGACTGTAATGAGGAAATGAAAAGTTTAAAATCAAGGCCCCTCATTGCTGCTCCTTTTAGTGTCTCAGCTTCTTTCTTCTACCTTTATACTGAACAAAGTACATCGATTCTCTGTGAACACAGGCCAAGCTTGATTTATTCAAATGTAGCCCTCAACCCCCAATTTTATATTACCTTAAAAATCAGTGCTCTCATCAAGCTATATGAAGTATCCAAAATCAATTTTTCAAATTTCAAGAAGGAAATAATCCTATTGGTTTCTTTTAAATCAGATGTCTACCAATCCCCTTTAGCTGTAGCCAAGGGATGGAATCAGTTTAATACTCAGTATGGTATAAGGGAGTATACTCTCTTAAAATGAAATATTCAGAGAGTATCAACTATTAGCTATTTCTCAAAGGCATAGAAATAACCAAGACATTTTTAAAAATTGGTATTGTGAAAACTGAAGCATCCAATATAAGGGGAAAAAGTTGCAAGAATGTAAACTAAAGAAAGGAATCATCCAGAAGTCAGAAGCCTCAAGGAAAATCTTAAAGTTGTAATTTAGATTAAACTAGATTAAAGACAGGCTCAGAAGATTGATGTAAGCTTAATTTCTGATGGATTGCTGAAAATTAATATGAAACCACTTTAGATGTTAAAAATTCTCATAACTGAATAATTTTAGGACGGCCAAGTAATGGAGTCAGAACCCAATGATGAGGCTTATACAGGGCCTACCACTTATATACTCATTACTTGACACAGTGTACTAGCATTGAAAGAAAGACTGTGAGCCTGTGGCTGGTTCATTTAGGAAGTACAGCCAAAACAAAAAAAGTAGAAGAGCATGATTCTGCCTGACAGAGCTGGTAGCAGCTCACACCTACTACATGTACCCAGAACAGAAGCCAGACTCAAATGACAGCTATAGAGAGGGGGAAAAAAAAAAAAAATTGCCAATAACACATCTTAAACACACTGTGAGGGAAATAAATAAATAAATAAATAAGAATCATTTCTCTTCAAGATTACCTATTAAAATTGTCTTTTAATTGATAGATGGTAAAAATTGTAATACATTTTTCCTTACGAGACACTCAGCTTTAAATTTTGATAAATGATCTAAACATAGTAAAGACCACTAAGGCCCAAATACATTTATTCTTTTTAAATGATAAGAACACATCTATTTTTTTTAAAGATAGAACTTTGAAAAAGTTATTCAATATGCAAAAGAAAAATATTAAACTTGTGATGAAATTGAGACTTTTATTTGAAAAAAAATTATCAGAGGTAGAAGCAAAAATTCAAGAGGATTTTAGAAATAGGATATATTGTGGACTTGGAACAATTGGATAAAATGAAAAAAACACATATCAGATGATAAAATAGTAGACCCAGTTGACAAAGAGTAGTCTAAAGCAAGCTTACTTAGATAAATAAAATGACTAAAACAAGGAAAGAGGATAAACAGGAATTGATACACTAAAAGGAAAAATCCAAGTAAGTTACTGAAAATAGACTTATTCTTAAAGAAACCCACCAATATATGACCTTTTATGATGTTCTCAATATTCTTATTGTATTTTTTAGAGTTTTTTCAGTTGACTTTTTTCTTGTTTGTCTCTAATTGTTATGATTAAGGAGTTCTATATAATGTAGAAATGAGCTATCAAGCCATGGAGAAAACTTAGATGCATATAAGTAATGAAAAAAGCTAATCTGAAAATGTTGCATGTTGCATGATTCCAACTATATGACATTCTGTAAAAGGCAACACCATTTTGGAAACAGTTAAAAGATCAGTGGTTGTCAGGAGTTAGCGGTGAAAGAGCAATCAGCAGGTAGAGCATAGAGAATTTTCAGGGCAGTGAAATTACTCTGTAGGATATTATTATAGTGGATACAAGTCATCATACATTTGTTGAAACCCATAGACTGTATAACACCAAGAGTGAACACTAAGGCAGACTATGTACTTGGGTGACAATAATATGTCAATGTAAGTTTATCAATTATAGCAAATGTACCATTCTGGTGAAGGATTTTGATAATGGGGAAGACAATGCATGTGTCAGTGCACAGGGTATATCAGAAACCTATGTACCTTCTCTCAATTTTAATGTGAATCTAAAATGGCTGTAAAAATAGTCTATTAAAAAGAAATAGCAGTTACAAAATCCATATAATTTTCATCTGTGCCAATGATTTTAAGTATTCTTTTTAATTTAATAGCTTTTCATGTTCCATTTAGTTATTATATTTTGATTACCACATAGGGATATTATTACTGTAAGTAAAGCATGAGGTAGGTACTCAGTGTTAACTAGTAAACATTTATCATCATCACTGTCTTGTATCAATCAATGACCAATCCAATTTGGTCCCAAGGAATTCCATATGAAGGGAGAAGCTGTCCATCATACTTGTTGAAATCATAGATTTTCTGGACAGACCAACCTATATTCATAGTCTTTTGAGAATTTAATATGAAAGCTTAAATAATTGATGGAAGTATATTCTGTAATGATCATTGTGAGAACATAAACCCAGGCACTGATTTTATGGTTAGTGTGACAGTATAATCTAAGAAGTTTCCCAAACTGTTGAATGTGGAAGAAATAGAGGGGGCTGTAGTAGGTAATATTTTGAACGGGAGATTTTAATACATTGTATTCCTTTGAATCTAAATTTAAAAAGTCACAAGGTGGAGCTAATCTGGTAGGAGATAGGCAAATGACAGATTAATTTTGCAATTTTTGAATTAAAGTATTTGTTCATAATTAATGTAGATAAATAAGCCCTCATATTATTAAAACAGTTAGCTTTGGAATTGGTAAAAGCTTGTCAATATAATTACAAATAAAAAAACAATGAGTTTTTTGGAGTGAAAAAAGACAAGTGCATAAATTATACAACACTATAAACTTTAAAGTAGTCTGTTCATATGAGAGTTTTCTCTCCCAAGAAATAAACTGTTCTGACAATGATTTCATAGTCCAACAATCTGGCATATTCTTAACTATTTGGAAATTAAATCAGAGCATAAAATTTTGGCATGCTTAAAGGTATTTGGAAATAACACCAAAACCTGAAAATCTGGTTGTCATAGTTTATTAGAAACCATATCATAGCTAGGAAATATGGCCTCTTCCTGTATATTTAGAAATTAAATCAGAGCATAACCACTTGGCATATTCAAAACGATCTAGGAAAGTTAACATATTATAGTGATTTGGAACAACTTTAAGTATTTGGAATGCCATCACTGCCCAAAGCTTGATATTCCACCAGAATCACAAGTTTCAAAATATGTTCTCTGACGACTTCTATAAATGCCTTTGCCATTTTAAGATTCTGTAAGTATAGATAATTTCATATTTAATACTATATGAAAACCATTAGTGCTTTATTTATCCATCCACTAGGATACTTTTAAATGTGAAGGGACACAATTCATCTAGTAAAGCACGTAAAAATTGGGAGTGTTATGGGCCAGCTTTTTAGCACACTAAACTGAGCGAAATATATAGGTGTAGTATGAGGACAGAGTATTACAGGACAAAAATCCAATTCAATGTTAGAGTAACTAGCTTAAACACAAAGGAGAAAAGAGGAATTTATTGGTTTACAATAACCGCCACCCCATCCCACCTTCCTAACAATAACAACAACAACAACAAAATAAAAACAGTAAAGGGTAGAAGTATTAACTTGTATCCTGGGGTGCAGACTTGGCTTCTGTTTGCCTGACCATGCATACATTCATGCCAGGAGGGTCACCAGCTCTAGCTACAAGGTGATTTGAATTCACTTCCTTGGGGTAACTGTTTTGAGGCTGTCTTGGCTACATGCCCATTCCTGCAGTAAGCCTGTAGAGTATATTATAGAAAGATGTGTGGGTGGGGATGGGACAGACAAGAAACAGCTACTAAAGACATGTATTTATATTTCAATAATATGACATGATTTAGGTAAATAATTTCTTCTGGTCCAAGAGTAATTTGTCATTCTCTTCCTAAAATAACCTTAAGAAATAAAATAATCTATAAGAAATAGTTGTTTTAATTATCAAAAAAAAAAAAATAACTTTTGCAATTTTTTCTCTTTTATGTTGATCAAAATGACTTTAAAAATATTTATTCAAAAAATAAAACATTAAAAATGTTAAGACTATTTACATGTAATTGTTATATTCTACTCTTTTCACTTTTTATTTTGAGATAATTCAATATAAAGTAGATTGTAGAGTTCCACAAACTCTTCACCCAGATTCCCCATTAAGCTGTCATGTCTCCTTATCCTCCTCTAATCTGTGACAATCCCTCAGTCTTTCTTTGCTTGTTTATTTTTTATAGCATTGCCATATTAGGAAACTGTTGGCCAGATCTTGCCAAAAGCAATTATTTCTGATGTGACATTTCAAATAGGAGCTTTCTATGCCACTCATTCATTCTATGTTTATTAATTGGAATTCTTCTGTACAGAAGATTTGTCTCTTATCCTTATTTACTTATCTATTCTATTGTTTGTTTATATCAGAATGGGCTCAAATATTTGTCTCTTTGGGTTATAACCTCAGGCTGTGCTATACATTCTGTTGTTCAAGTTGTACCCTCTTTGCTTCCCCAGTACTGGAATCACCCCACTATCCAAAGAGCTCTGGTCTTTTTCATTGGAAAACGGTATTTAGAAACCAACATATGGGTGCTAGTTGTGATCATTCATTTTGCAGTTTCACTAATTTTGCTATATCTCAGTGATAGAGCTAGGAATTATATACATACACATAAACCCATACAAACCCATGCATCTCGATTTTTGTATCTGTGTGTGTGTGCGTGTGTGTGTGTAAAACAAAAACTCAACAAGTTTCAGGATGTGATAGAAATGAAGTAGAATACATACATATGTATGTGTGAGTATATGCATATGTTAGTGTAGATCTAGCTGCTCAAAGATGATAAAATGATCCACTGCATCTCACAGAACATGATAGGCATTTCTAATAAATCCAATGAAATCTAGAAACTTTAAAGAGAGCATAATAGAAAATTGCATATCTATATTTTGAATATCATTTCACGTGGATGCAGTAGGTTTTATTGAAATCCCACTTAGGCTTTTGAGCTTTGTACAATATAATTTTATCATCTATTTTTTAAACAACTGTGGCAAGGATACATAGTTCTCCAATTCAATATGGAAATCTGTTACTGAGTATCAAAATTCTTTGAAAATGCAATTAATCAGTGTTGCCAAGAGTCAGTGATTAGAGAAGATGACTAACATCCTTCAAGATTCTCTGACTTGTTAAGCGAGAGACAGAAAGAAGCAGAGGCAGAGATATCAGAAAGGTAACGTTTTGTTGTCTAAGTATTCCCTGCTCATATTGTATTGTTATAAAACAGCCTTTCATTATTATTATTACTTACCTTCATGTAGCTAATGTATCTCTCAGAAAACCCAGTTTCAACAGCAACTGTAATGATCACATCAGTAATTACATAAGCACCTTTTTATATGTCAGTGTTGGTAAGATTAGTTAATGTAAAGGACTAGTTGTCCTTGTTTATCAGAAACAGTTACTTGTCTTGATCATTTACTGACACAAAACAGACCTTCCACTTTGTACTTAACTCAGTCACAGTCTTTAATATTTCTTCTAGCTAAGATTGGTTAGTGGCAAATCTTAGTTTATATTTGTCTGAAAATGTCTCTATTCATATTTCTGGAAAGCACATGAACAAATATTTATTGAAATAGCTGTGTAACAGATTTATTTAAATATTTAATATTTTTTTCTAATTTATATTGATCCTTTTAAAAATCGGTCAGTGTTGTATTTTCCTAGCAAATCAGTTTAAAAATGTATGAATATGTTAGCTCAATATTTTTTCCCTAAGGTTTATTTTTATTTATTTATCCTAGTTTTAACTTATTTTTTCTTTCCCTTTCTTTCATTATAAGCCATATTGCAAGATATTAATTGTGGTTTTTTTTTAAATCACTGTATAACCTAAGGGATAAAACAAATGTAAAGCAAAGATGACTGTATTACATGTTAGTCCATATTTATTGTTATGTATAAGCAGTTGCTCTAAGTGATTTTATGTCTGTTCAAACATGCAAGGCACATATGTTCTGCTGAATCTAGTGATAAGATTGCTTTTTAATAATATTAAGAAAGAGTAACTGATTTGGCCAGTTTCTTCTTTTTTGGCTGTAATTCTTTGCTTATTGAGTAAGTATTGATAAACAGGGAAAATACCTCCACCAAGACAAATTTTAACCTTTTGAAATTTGGAAACTTTTCTCTTTCACAAGTATTATCTAGATGTAATGTCCCTGTAGGCTCCAAGTAATTGTAATGTCTGGGGAGAATAATCTGGAGGTTATGAACATTGAGCAGTTACGGCAGGTGTTTTGCTTACATAACCATTATTTCTGTTAGAATGGCTTCTAAAGGGAGATTCACGTGGCATTACCACATCTGTTCATCTGTTCACTCCACTGGCCACTAATGTGAAAACCTAGATCTAGGTTAAGATTTGCAATCATTCATAAAGTTTTGACACATTTTGAATGCCTGGGAGATGAAAAATTTGATCAGTTTGGCTAAAAAGTTATAAATTCAATTTTGAATAGTCTTAGCAATAGTAACTCTAGAGTCATCAATTTCAGTTTTAAAAATATAAAAGAAATCCTTATATAATAAAATTATCAAAAAACAAAATTATTTAATTTTACTAAATTATTTGGATTTAATATACATTTTAATTTCAAAATGTTTAAAATTCTTATTAAGCTCAAGGAAACTTTAACTAGAGGTAATCATGTCTAATGAGAACTCATGAACCCAAGACAGCTTTAACAGAATAAAATTCAGAGATCTGAGCCTAAATAATAAAAAGCAAATTAGTATATAAAGGTATACCCTCATCCATGGATTTTATTTCTGGGCTTTCAGCTACCTGAGTCAACTAAGGCCAGAAAATATTAAATGGAAAATTTCAGAAATGAACACTTCATAAGTTTTAAATTGAGTACCATCCTGAGTATTTTAACAAAAACTTGTGCTGTCACACTTCGTCCAACCCAGGACGTGATAATTTTTCAATTACGACTTATTGTTAATCTCTTACTGTACCTAATTTATAAATTGAACTTTATCATAGATATGCACATATATAAAAAAAACATATAGAGTCTGATACTATCTACGATTGCAGGCATGCAAACAAGCTTTGCTGCCATTAAATCCAAATAAAAGGCAAATATTATAATCTGTGTAATTGGCTATGATTTATGCAGTGCTTAAAAGCAAATAATAAACTATTTTATTATAATTGACAGTATTAATAGTTGACAAAATTTTAATATAGGTACCTCAAAATCCAGTTTTCATATGATCAAAATCATGTCTATATTGGAAGATACAATGAAAAAAATCACAACTCCTTAATCAAATCATATTAAATAAAACACGTATCCAGTTTCATCGACTTTTCACATATGGATGTCAGTATGTTTATAATATTTAAAAGGCTAATGTTTCCATAAAAATAAATTTAAAGGTATTTATAAGAAACTTTAATATTATATATTGTATATTTTTATAACTGAAATTTTTTATATCTTAGTTTAATTTTTTTCTAAAAAATTGATATATTTTCCTCCAAGCATTTGAACTTGAACAAATTATTAGATACTTGAAGCCTAAATGTATGTTCAGTTATTTACTAAACACGAAGTATATGTTGGGAATTAACCAAAAATTATCACAGTGTAGCTAAGTGTGTGTGTAAATAAATATTGATAAATTTTGCAGTTATAAAAATGTGTATATTCAAATTTCTTTAGGAACATAGAAGAGAAAAATTCATTCCCTTAATTATATAGTGAAAGGCATGGTGGAGAGAAGAATTCACAGATGAATAATTGATAGTAATTCTCAAAGTAGTTAGATATATACGGAGAATGGTTGTCATTCATTTCAGTTATGAGCCAACAGTGTAATATGAACATGAATTTAAGTAATTTTTATGGTAGAGTACTATCTTGAAAAAATGAATTAGTAATTCCAATCTGATGACATGGGTGCATCTGAAAAGTAATATTTTCTTCTAGATATACTATATTTCAAGAGAGAATATGCAACCTGAACCTCATTCAGTGGTGAGCAGTCATATTTATGAATCATTTGTAATAAAGGCAAATGTAGTGAGTTCCTGTTATTTTATATTTTCATCATTATTCCAGATGACAAGTAACTAATACAGAATTCCATTTATCCTCATTGTAAATACACACAACACTTTTCCTGTAACTTCTACTCATAACTATCATAGCAGATTTTTTTTCCTCCTCTAGTACTAGAAGTTCAAAGCAAAGTCTTAGTATCCTTAATTGTTCTGGCCATATAAGTATTTTTTAAGATACAAAGAATCCTTCTTAAGTCCTAATGTTTTATGTTAATATACTACATTATCAATTAACTCAAATTTTACTTAATATTGCAAGACCTATATTGTAATACAAGGCAATAATGAGCATTTCATTTTATTACTATTATCATTATCATCTTTAGCATTATTGTATTCATCATGATCATCATTGTTATCAATACCACAAGAGATCTGGGGTAACGGTACACAAAATCTTGTGTCAGAATTATTATTGTCCTTTAATTAATTTATTGGATTATTATTGTTATGTTTCCCTTTTGATAAGAGATGACCTAAGTGTTTTCTTCCTAGCATTTATTGCCATATAGACATTCTCATGCCAGTCATGTGCCTTTCGATTTACTCTCATTCAAATGCCTGATGAAACAATAGTTAAACATTCATTATGAACCAGCAGCTGACACATAATGGTACTCAATAAACTATTAAAATTGTTGCATGCGTTATGTCATTGAATTTACATAAAACCTTATTGATATGGTTCTATTATCTAATGTTTATACATTTTAAAATGAAGAGTTTGAGACTTAAATAGGTAAAGTAACTTTCCCATAGTTACCTGTCAGGTTGTGGCATCAAGATTTTAACTTTACGTTGGTCTAACACATGTCCAGAATCCTTACATTGGCTCCACTGTCTTCATTCATGGTGCATGTTGTTCTCTTGATTCTTTCTTTGTCTGTCTGTTTTGCATTTCTAAGTTTTTCTACATGCCCAGAATTTTCCTTCCATGACAGGGCATAAAAGATAGATTTTCAGATTGAATTCTAAAGGAATTAGAAGCTAGCCCATTTGGTGATACATTTTTGTTTACATATTATATTAGTCAAGCAAAGAAAGTGTATTTTTAGAAAATAATTACCAAAAGTGAAGAAAACAACAAAGAGGAAGAGAAAATAAGAAAACCAATAACAAAGAGAAAATAGAGCAAAAAAGGAATGTGAGTGCACCTGTCTCTTAGTTGTAACAGTTAGATAGGTTCTTCATTAGAAGGACAACAGATGTCAGTCCAAGCAGCCCTTTAATTGCTATCTCCTTGAATCAGCCTGAAACAGATGCCATCCTAGACTTAAGAGCTCAATTATTTGGAACATATGCTCGTTAAGTGCCATCTTGTAGGTAAATGTGCAATGGTATTTCTTTGCAGATAAATGTCATTTATAAAAATGTTTTCTAGTCTTTAGTTAAGAAATGTCCAGTATAGACTTTTTTATTTTTGAAAACAAAAATCATTCCATATCTGATTTTCATCAAATCCCAACTTAAATTTTCTTTCTAAATTTTGGTTTGAATCTATTTTTTACTGAATCTCCACTAAAATTCTTAGATTAGTATTTAGAATATTCAAAAAATATCAGTAATCAGTCACAATGAGTATTCTACAACATAGATTAGTGTCTACTCAAAATTAGAAAGTGTTCAATAAGTGGGAATGTTAGTACATGTATCTCTTAGCATTCAAAATATTATTTACATATGATTTACATGTAATGATCAGTGTTCAAATATGTAATTACGTTTGTAGATTTTAATACCAATAGTAGGCAAAATTTATTTACTGTTTAATTGCAGACCAGTCATTTATACTAAGATGACAAGCAATTCAGTTAAAGAAAAAATTTGATTTTCACTAAATTCATCATTGTGCAGTTAATTTGATTTGAGTATATTATATAAAGAATCATAAAAATGTTCTTACATGTATAATACAATATTGTTATGTCAGAGGAATTCAGTGTTTAAAATTTAGTTATGAATAACCTTATGTTCTTCTTCTTACGGTTATTTTCACCATTTATCTTTGCTTACAATGATAATCCAAATTCATATTAGATTTTGAAAGGCAAGGTTACGGAAATTAAAATTTTACATTTTCTTTACTGAGAATGAAGTGAAATACATGTTTATACATGGGTGTATGAGGGTTGTTTTTACCTGAATAGTACATAAGCTGTGGCTGTTAAAAAAGCTCTAATGGTTTTATGATCACACTAATGCATGTTAGATACTTAGTTTTAGATTTGCCATGTAATTTTTTAGCATTTAAATTACATTAAGTAGCATTTAAAAAAAAAAGAAAACATTATGTGAGACCACTCGCTAACCAATTGCACCACTGGATGATGTATTTTAGAATTATCCACTTAAAACCTGTATAATTTTATTAACCAATGCTGCCCCAATAAATTTAATAAAAAATAAATTAAGAAGTAAAACATTGTTAGTCTCGTCATATGAATACACTTTAAAATGAAAAAAATATGTAAATTCTCTAAGTAGACTGATGTTTCAAAAATATATTTGAATTATGATCACCATATTTAGGCTTAGGAGAATTGTGGGCAATTAATTCAGAGAAAAAATTATCCGAAGGCATGGGTCATGTCATTTAAGATTGTTGAGTTTGAGGCATGAAAACAACTGTTGAATTAAAATAAAGCAAAATTTGAAGATTTCTGTGTAGGGGAAGACTAAGAATTAAAGCTGTGTGATAGGGTATATAGTTTATTAAAAAACAGCAACCATTGTCTACTTCAGTAGAAACAGAAATTATTTTAAATTCCAGAGATCATCAGACTCTAGGAATTTCCTGGTGACTTATTTTGTTCAGCAGGTTTCTTTCTCTCCAAGAGCTCTTTTTTTTTACTTTGCTATTGAGGCTTCATAACAAATAGTGTTTGAAAATAATCCAGCATTCCTCCTAAGACTATACATTCTACTTTATTGACTTCAAGGCTATTTGCAAGACATTTTCCCGGTAATTGAAATTCCCATGATCAATGCACAATCTATTTTATGGATGCTGTTGTTTTCTATTTTGCTGTGTACCCTTCCTTTACCTTATTTTTCTTCACATTCTCTGAGAAATCAAAATGTCCCTTGCTATTGACTCAGTCCCCCATTATGTAAATGATAATTCTGTCTTGGGTCTAGAGAACTGTAGCACTTTTGCTATATTTGCTAGTTCAGGATATTCTTCAATTTACTCTAGGTTTATTGGATTCACATTAATTTGGCACATGTGACAAAATACCTTATATATGTGACAGAATTCCCTTTAGTTTATATGCTAGATTCTTTGAGCCTTGATAGTTTTCTTCATGTTTTCATATTTTC
The DNA here is from genome assembly GCF_036562045.2 of Rhinolophus sinicus. Classification (NCBI taxonomy): domain Eukaryota; kingdom Metazoa; phylum Chordata; class Mammalia; order Chiroptera; family Rhinolophidae; genus Rhinolophus; species Rhinolophus sinicus. Next base: position 32,408,598 of record NC_133754.1, read on the forward strand.
CATATTATAATTAGTATGCAAAATCATTTACCTGACATGTGCTTCTGTTTCAATAGTTTTTTGAATTTTGGAAATGATTCATCTGTTTCATTTGTAAAATGAGTCAAATGGGATTTTTCATTAAAAGTTGGAGAAGTTAAGCAGTTCAATTAATATTCTATTATTAAATTTGATATGCTACAAATCTTTTTCACATTTTACTAAGAATGTATAATACTACGTGGCTTTTGATATCTGATAAGAAAACATAAAATATTAACATACTTTATTTAGCACTATGTAATTATAAGCACTGAAGATTTAGTATTAATTGCCTTCCATTAATAACATATTTTATCTTATATTTTCTCACCAGTTAAAGATGATCTTTAGATTATTTGTCTGTTGAAACTCACTCTTGCAGAATAATAATTTTGTAAAAAATGTTTTAGTTTAAATTTGAGAGCAAGGAGCTTTCATTATTAATCATAAAACAGAACTCAGTCTATACCCCAGTAAAGCTTAATGAAATCACACACCTAGTAGTAAAACTTTTATAAAAACTGAATTACATTAACCTTAGGTATAAGGGATTGTTATTGAATACAGAGGAAGTAGACCTTAACCAATCTTTATTGTCTTAGAGATATAAAATATAAAATCATTGCCTTTATTCTGTGTTCCACTTTAACTATTGCTGTTACACTTTCTGAATCATTTTTAATTTACCTAGTTTTATCTTAAATATAATAGTAAGTGTAAGGCTAGCATTTTGATACTTTTAATTTGCAGCAACAGTTTACAGCACAAATTGGTAAGTCAAAAAACATCTTTCCTGTAAAGAACAGCTCCCAAAACTTTGTGGACTTGAGCAAATAGGCATAATGTCATTCCATTCATAGATACTGTAGTAATTAAGTGGGATGCCAAAGACTGAAGGAATTTATTTGTATTTGACAAATCTAGCACAAAACAGATGAAACATTGTTAAAAAGAGAGACAGGCATTTCTGGGTTTATAAATATGAGTTATTTAAGTAGAGAATTAATTTCTGTTACTAATATAGTCAGTAAATTGTAAACCTGTCTCTAACATTTACTCTGGGTCTATTCCTGGGTTCTGCCCAAAACTCAAAGCATTAGCTAAAGTCTTGCATATAGATTATTTAAATTTTTATTTAGGAAAATCCAGGGACCAGAAATGAAACACTGGGAAAAATTAAAAATGAAAATAAAAGTTTTTTGTTATTATTACTAAAATTTATTGGGGTTACAATGGTCAGCAAAATTACATAGGTTTCAAGTGTACAATTCTGTTATACGTGCAACATCTATATTTCACATTGTGTGTTCATCACCCAGAGTCAGTTCTCCTTCCATCACCATGTATTTGACCGGGTTTACCCTCATCTAGCACCTCCCTCCCCCCTTAACCTCTGGTAACCACTAAACTATTGTCTCTGCTATCTGTCACCCTGTACCAAAATTAACTCAAAATGGATCAAAGACCTAAACATAAGACCTGAAACAATAAACTGCATAGAAGAAAACAGTTAATAAATTTATGGACCTGGGGTTCAAAGAGGTTTTTATGAATTTGGCCTCTAAGGCAAGGGAAGTAAAAGCTGAAATAAATGAATGGGACTACATCAAACTAAAAAGCTTCTACACAGCAATAGAAACCATTGACAAAATAATGAGGCAACCAATTGAGTGGGAGAAGATATTTGCAAACAACACCTCTGATAAGGGGCTAATATCCAAAATATGCAAGGAACTTATAAAACTCAACAACAACAACAAAATCCAATTAAAAAATAGGCAGAGGACCTGAATAGACACTTCTCCAAAGAAGACATGCAGATGGCCAATAGACATATGAAAAAATTTTCACCATCACTAATCACCAGAGAAATGCAAATAAAAACCACAATGAGATATCACCTCACACCAGTTAGAATGGCTATCATCAACATGACAAATGACAAGTTTCTGAAAGGCTGTGGAGAAAAAGGAAACTTCATACACTGTTGGTGGGAATACAGGTTGGTGCATCCGCTATGGAAGGCAAAAACTTAAGAATAAAATCACCATATGACCCAACAATCCCTCTCCTGGGTATTTACCCAAAAAAATCTGAAACATTTATCTAAAGATATATGTGCTCTGATGTTCATTGCAGTTCTATTTACAGTGGCCAAGACATGGAACAACCAAAGTGTCCTTCCATACATGATTGGATGAAAAAGATGTGGTATACAAGGTCTGACAATTAAGTTCGCAAACTTGTTGCAATGATGTTGCTAATCTTTTTTTTTAATATCAGAAGGATTATTCATTATGAATTTTATCAACTGGATAAACAGTTAACCAAGGTTACTATTTGGAAGTGCTGAAAAAGCTGCGTGAAAAAGTTAGACGACCTGAACTTTTCACCAACAATTCATGGCTGTTGCATCAGGACAACACACCAGCTCACACAGCACTGTCTGTGAGGGAGTTTTCAGCTAGTAAACAAATAACTATTGGAATACACTCTCTACCCACCTGATTTGGCCCCCAATGACTTCTTTCTTTACCTGAAGATAAAAGAAATATTAAAAGGAAGACATTTTGATGAAATTCAGAATATCAAGTGTAGTATGATGACAGCTCCGATGGCCATTCCAGAAAAAGAGTTCCAAAATTGCTTTGAAGGGTGGACTAGGCTCTGGCATCAGTGGATAACTTCCTAAGGGGAATACTTCGAAGGTGACTGTAGTGATATTGAGCAAGTGGTATGCAGCACTTTTTCTAGGATGAGTTTGCAAACTTAATTGTCCGAACTTATATATACAGAATGGACTACTGCTCTGCCTTAAGAAAAGATGAAATAGTGCCATTTGTGACAAAATGGATGCATCTTAAGATTATTATGCTAAGCAAAGTGAGTCACACAGAAAATGTCAAGAACCATATGATTTCACTGATATGTGGGATATAAAACTGAAAGCAACAAAGGAACAAGACAAACAAGAAACAAAGACTCACAAAACATATTAAAAAAAAAATCCATGTAACATTCGCATTGCTTTTCAGTAATACCTTTCTTATGTTTTTTTGGGGGGAGAAATTTAATAAAAACTTTCATTTGAAAATGTACTTTATGTAAAAAAGCCAAGAAAGGAAATGAATGATCGAAGAAGTATGGCCTTGCGGGGGATAAAAACATAATGTACTTTAACTATTACATTTTAAAACAACATACATTAACTAATAATTATATTAATAGTAATTAGATTGTATTAATATATTTCAATAAGTAATGTAATCAATACTATAATTATAACTAGCACGTTATAAATAATAATTAATATTTGATATAATGACTATATGAATATTATTATATGAATATAATGATTGTTAATTAGTAATCAATAATTAATGAATTTTTAAATGACATACATTATCTTTAATTGTAGTCTGCTTATCCAGTTTTGGAATGAAGTCAGTCCTATGACCATAAAATTATTTAAGTAACTCTCACCATGTTCTGTTTCAGAACCACTTGTGTAACACATTAGTACTAACCCTCAAAGTACCACTCCTCAAAACTGATAAAACACATTTTTAGTATTGCCTGGAACTGGAGACTTTTGTACATTACTCCAGTTTCTCTAATGTTTATGAGATTACTCAAGTTTTCTTTTTTTTTTTTTTATCAATTAAGCATTTGTGTTTTTCAGTACATTCATGCATCTTGTATAACTTTTCAAATTTATTTGGATATTAATATTTATAATATTCATTTATCATATTTTAATGTGTTATGACTATTTATTTTCCCCCTTTTGTTCTGCTTTTTTATTTGAAACACCTATTTTTCCTGACTATTCCTTTTAGAGCATTTAGATTACTAATATATTTCAAAGTACCAGCTTTTAGGTTTATTATTATTATTTTTGTTACCATTTATTTCGCTTACATCTAATAATATCTTTATTATTGCATTTCTACCTGCCTTTTTGTTTACTCTTTGCTTTTGTCAACTTTTGATTTGAAAATTTTAGTTCACTGATTCATTTATCTTTTTACTTTCACATAAATATATATAAATATATTTAAAGTTATTTTCCTTTGTGGTATTGTTTTATCTGTGTATATTTGTTATCTATAGATGTTAAACCACTTAATGGCTTAAAACAACAAATTCATCTCAGAGTTTCTGTGGATCATAAATCCTGCATAACTTAGCAGGCTCAAAGTCTCTGAAGAAAGTGAAGTCAAGCTGCTAGCAGTGGCCACAGAACATTCTGAATGCCTTACTGGGGATGGTCTGCTTCTCAGCCCCATAATGGAGTTGTTGGCAGGATTCAGTTCTTTGTGTCACGTTGTTCAGTGACTCTCAGTTCCTTGTTAGCTTGACTTATTCACAGGGCAGTTTACAATATGGCAGCTTGCTTCAGTAGACTAATCAAGCAAGAGAGGGCATGTACGATGAAAACCATTGTCGTTTTTGGTCATAATCTCAAAAATAATATGACTTCTTCCATATTTTATTATTAAAAAGTGAGTTGCGATATAAAACTGAAAACAACAAAAGAACAAGAAAAACAAATGAGGAAATAAAACTCATAAACACAGACAATAGTTTAGTTGTTACCAGAGGGTAAGGGGGGACAGGGGTGGTAGATGAGGGTAAAAGGGTTCAAATATATGGTGATGGAAAGAGAACTGGCTCTGGATGGTGAAGACACAATTTTATATATAGATGATGTATTACAGAATTGTACACCTGAAGTTTATGTAACTTTGCTAACAATTGTCACCCCAATAAACTTTAATTAAAAAGAAAAAAAGAAAAGTGAGTTACTGGGCCCTGTTTACATTCAAGAACAAAGCATTACACGATGGCTTGAACACTAGCAGTGAGAATTATTAGGTGCCTATTTTGAAGTACCCGCCATACCTTGTTTTGCTGATTTTGACATATATTCTTCAACTGGCATTCAACCCTTTGTATTTACAATTGGCCTAAATTAAATTATTTTTCTTTATATAAGTGGTTATTTGTTTATATCTTTATTTTAAATTCAAGATACGTAAGATTTTTAAATACCTATCACTTGTTTATTATCCCTCAATGACTTAGGTTATAGATTTTCATGGCCCGACCTCAAAATTGTTTATGGTTCTTGTTCTCCATTTCTTTGTCCCTCTCATTCAGCATATGCCTCCTTATGGCCTTTATATTGATTAAATATATTTTATACTGTTTTAGTTGATAGATGTAAGATTAATACTGTTCTTCTTTTAAAATGATACTAATAAATCTGAAGTATTACAATAAAGTTAAATAAATCTTTATAATCCCTAAATATTGAATATTTTGAAAGAGGAAGCTTTACAAAATGCTTCAATAGTTTCAAATTGCCATGTGTTATAGGAGTTGACTTAGTTACTGGAACTCTTTATTTCTTTTAAATGTTTAAGTTTGGAATTGAATGAAAGAACATTTGAGAAAATAGTCATTACTGGGAAAATATTCCATAAATAATTTCAGATGTAGTGTTGGAACCTAAATAAAAAGCAAGGAAAAAAACGGGAGACTGCGACATAGGAGTTCAGGAAAATTTTTGCTGCCATGTTTCCCCAAAAATAAGACCTAGCTGGACAATTAGCTCTAATGCGTTTTTTGGAGCAAAAATTAAATAAGACCGGCTCTTGTATTATATTATATAAGTATTATATTATATAAGTATTATATTATATAAGTATTATATTATATAAGTATTATATTATATAAGTATTATATTATATAAGTATTATATTATATAAGTATTATATTATATAAGTATTATATTATATAAGTATTATATTATATAAGTATTATATTATATTATATTATATTATATTATATTATATTATATTATATTATATTATATTATATTATATTAAAGACCCAGGCTTATATTATATTGTATAAGGCCCAGTCTTACATTATATTAAAATAAGACTGGGTCTTATATTAATTTTTGCTCAAAAGACACATTAGAGCTGATTGTCCGGCTAGGTCTTATTTTCGGGGAAACACAGTACTATCTGTTAGTTTTAGAATAAATGTATTCTCATTTTGAAAATTTATCTAACTGGTATATCATGAAGATAATTTTCTAGTTACTGAGAATGCAGAGAAAATACATTTCTAACATCATCTACACATTTTATTGAGATGTGTTTGTGTTGCCATATCATTAAGAATGAAAAGGAGTTGGATGTGTTTAACACTGTAATTTCTAGTGAAGATCTATAGAATTTTAATTTAAATGCAGGGAACAATTCTTTAAATTCAAGCCATGAAAAACATTATCTCAGTTATAAAGTTCGTTGGGATTGATTCAATTTGGACTGCAGTCTAGACTAAACCACACAAAAGCTGAATTTAAAAGCAATTCAATTCAGTGGGCCAAAATTGGCAAGACTGACTGAAAATTTGTATTCAAAAACTTTACTTTGGGATTTTTTAAATGCTCTCTGCATATTCAATTATGATAAATTTTCCAAATATCAATTTTGCATATTTAAGTATTATTTTAACACAGCATACATTTTTCTAAAACCAGTAAAAAAATTCTGTGGATTTTGAAGAAATAAACATGCTAGGTTTCTAGTTAATGATGGTTAACTAAGCATATGTTATCATCCCTTCTGAAACAACTAAGAGTAAAGATAGTGGAAGGGAAGGTTTTACCACACAATTTTATTAAAATTGAACTTCTTATTTTGAGTAATTGTAGATTCACATGCAGTTGCAAGAAATAGTACAGAGAGATCCCGTGTATCCTTTACGCAGTTTCTTCCAATAACATTTAGGAAAACTGTAGATCGCAATATCATAGACTTTCCTTTACAAGGATCCTCACATTGCACCCACCACTCTCCCACCTCCACACCTGACTTAACTCCTGTCAATCACTAATCTGTTTCTCATTTCCATAATTTTTTTTAATTAAAGTTTATTGGGATGACAATTGTTAGTAAAGTTACATAGATTTCAGGTGTACAATTCTGTATTACATAATCTATAAATCCCATTGTGTGTTCACCACACAGAGTCAGTTCTCCTTCCATCACCATGTATTTGATCCCCTTTACCCTCATCTACCACCTCCCTGTCTCCTTACCCTCTAGTAACCACTAAACTATTGTCTGTGCCTATGAGTTTTTGTTTCTCATTTATTTGTCTTGCTATTTTGTTGTTTTTGGTTTATATATCACATACCAGTGAAATCATATGGTTCTCTTCTTTTTCTTTCTGACTTACTTCTCTCAGCATTATAATCTCAAGATCCATCCAAGTTGTCACAATGATCCTATTTCATCTTTTCTTACTGCCAAATAGTATTCCATTGTGTATATACACCACAACTTCTTTATCCATTCAGCTATCGAAGGACACTTTGATTGTTTCCATGTCTTGGCCACCGTAAATAAATCTGCAATGAACATTGGAGCACACTTGTCTTTATGTATACATGTTTTCAGATTTTTTGGGTAGATACCCAGGAGAGGGATTGCTGGGACATATGGTAATTCTACTCTTCATTTTTTGAGGAACCTGAAGACCGCCTTCCATGCCGGCTGCACCAATGTGTGTTCCCACCAACAGTGTATGAGGGTTCATTTTTCTCCACAGCCTCTCCAACACTTGTCACTGTTTGTCTTGTTGATGATAGCCATTCCAACTGGGGTGAGGTGATATCTCACTGTGGTTTTTATTTGCATTTCTCTGATGATTAGTGATGTTGAGCATTTTTTCATATGTCTATTTGCCATTTGTATGTCCTCTTTGGAGAAATGTCTCTTCAGGTCCTCTGCCCATTTTTCAATTGGGTTGTTTGGTTTTTTGTTGTTGAGTTTCATGAGTTCCTTGTATATTTTGGATATTAGCCCGTTCTCGGAGGCACTGTTTGCAAAAATATTCTCCCTTTCAGTTGGTTGCCTCTTTATTTTGTCGATGGTTTCTTTTGCTGTGCAGAAGCTTTTAAGTTTCATATAGTTCCATTTGTTTATTTTAGCTTTTACTTCCCTTGCCTTTGGAGTCAAATTCATAAAATGCTCTTTGAACCCAAGGTCCGTAAGTTTAGTACCTATGTTTTCTTCTATGCAGTTTATTGTGTCAGGTCTTATGCTTAAGTCTTTGATCCATTTAATATTAATTTTGGTACATGGTGACAGATAGAAGTCCAGTTTCATTCTTTTGCACTTAGCTTTCCAATTCTGCCAGCACCATTTATTGAAGAGGCTGTCTTTTCTCCATTGTAAATTTTTTCCTTCTTTGTCAAAAATTATCTGTCCATATTTATGTGGTTTTATTTCTGGGTTCTCAATTCTTTTCCATTGGTCTATGTGTGTGTTTTTCTGCCAACACCATGCTGTTTTGATTATAGTTGCCCTGAAGTACAAGCTAAAGTCAGGGTATGTGATACCTCCAGCATTGCTCTTTTCTTAAGATTATTTTGTCTATTTGGGGTCGTTTGTGGTTCTAAACAAATCTGATGATTTTTTGTTCTATTTCTTTAAAAAATGCCTTTGGGATTTTGATGGGGATCTCCTTAAAACTGTATATTGCTTTGGATAATATGGCCATTTTAACTATGTTGATTCTTCCAATCCATGAGCATGAAATGTCTTTCAATTTCTTTGTGTCTTCTTCAGTTTCTTTTAAAAATGTCTTATAGTTCTCAGCATTTAGATCTTTCACATTCATGGTTAAGTTTATGCTTTGATATTTTGTTCTTTTTGCTGCAATTGCAAAAGGAATTGTTTTTGTTTGCTTGTTTGTTTGTTTTAATTTATTTTCCTAAGATTTCATTGTTAGTATATAGTAATGCAAGGGACCTTTGTATGTTGATTTTGTAACCTGGCAACTTTACTGTATTTGTTGACTGCTTCTAATAGCTTTTTAGTGGAGTCTTTAGGGTTTTCTATGCATAGCATCATGTCATTTGCAAAGAGTGACAATTTAACTTCTTCATTCCCAATTTGGATGCCTTTTATCTCTTTGTCTTGCCTGATTGCTCTGGCGAGAACTTCCAACACTATGTTGAAAAGCTGAGGTGATAGGGGACAGCCCTGTCGTGTTCCAGAACGTAGAGCAAAGGGCTTCAGTTTTTCACTGTTAATTATGAGATTAGCTGACGGTTTGTCATATATGGCCTTTATTGTGTTAAGGTATTTTCCTTCTATACCTATTTTATTCAGTGTTTTAAACATAAATGGATGTTGTATTTTGTCAAATGGTTTTTCTTCATTGATTGATATAATCATATGATTTTTGTCCTTTATTTTGTTTATGTGATATATCACATTGATGGATTTGCAGATGTTGAACCATCCTTGTGCTCCTGGGATAAACCCCACTTTGTCATGATGAATAATCTTTTTAATGTATTGCTGCATTCGATTTGCTAGAATTTTGTTAAGGATTTTTGCATCTGTATTCATCAGATATATTGGTCTGCAGTTTTCTTTTTGTGTTATCCTTACCAGGTTTTAATATCATGGTAATGTTAGCCTCATAAAATGAGTTAGGGAGTACTGTCTCTTCTTCAATTTTCTGGAAGAATTTGAGCAGGACTGGTATTAACTCCTCTTTGAAGGTTTTATAGAATTCACTATTGAAGACATCTGGTCCCAGACTTTTGCTTTTGGGAAGGTTTTGGCTGACTGATTCAATTTCGTTACTGGTGATTGGTCTGTTCAGATTTTCCAGTTCTTCATGGTTCAGTCTAGGAGGAAGGCTATATGTTTCTAAGAACTTGTCCATTTCTTATAGGTTATTGAATTTGGTGGCATATAGTCCTTCATAGTATTCTTGGATGATCCTTTGTATTTCTGTGGCATCCGTGATAACTTACCTTCTTTCATTTCTGATTTTGTTTATTAGTGTCTTTTCCCTTTTGTCTTAGTGAGTCTATCAAAGGTTTGCCAATTTTGTTAAACTTTTCTAAGAACCAGCTCTTTGTCACATTAATCTTTTCTATTGTCTTTTTGTTCTCTATTTCATTTAGTACTGCTCTGATTTTTATTATTTCCTTTCTTCTGCTGACCGTGGGTTTCATTTGTTCTTCTTTTTCTAGTTCTTTAAGGTGTAACGTGAGTTTATTTATTTGGGCTCTTTCTTGTTTCTTGAGATAAGCCTGTAATGATATAAATTTCCCTCTTAAAACTGCTTTTGCTGCATCCCAAAAATTTTGGTAGGATGTGGTTTCATTGTCATTTGTTTCTATGTATCTTTTGATCTCTCCTCTAATTTCTTCTTTGACCTGGTCATTCTTTAAAAGTATGTTGTTTAATCTCCATGTATTTGTGTTTTTTCCTGATATATTTTTGCAGTTGATATCCAATTTCAAAGCGTTGTTATCAGAGAATATGCTTGGTATGATTTCAATCTTCTTAAGTTTGCTGAGGTTAATTTTATGTCCCAATATATGGTCTATCCTTCAGAATGTTACACGTTTGCAAGAAAAAAAAATGTATAGTCTTGTTAAAGCAGACTTCTATTGATGGACATTAAAATAATTTCTAATATTTTGCAATCATAAAATTATAATAATGAATCTGCAAATAACTCATTTGTACCTGTGCAAGAAGAGCTGGAATAAATTTTGGGAAGTGGGATTACTTGATCAAAGTAATGGGATTCTTTTGGGGGGAGGACAAAGGTTACTGTAGATATTATCTGTAGATTTGTATTATTTAAAATTCATTCAAAAATACATGAGCATGCCTGTTTCCCTCTACTCTCATTAATAAGGCCTGCTATAATATGTTGTGTTCCTTGCCAATGTGAAAAGTAAAAATGGGATGGTAATGCAATTCCATTATGCATTTCTCCTACTGTGAATGAAATTGATCATATTATTTTGTATAATTAAGAAATATCTCTACTTCATCTTTGGATTATTATTTGTAAACCACTTTTACACATGTTGCTACTTTTCTTTCTTTCGATTTGGAAAATTTCTCTGTATATTGGAGAACTTATTATTTTGTCCTTAGTATGAGTTGCACGTTTCTTTTTTTGTTTGTTTTGTTTTTTATTTTATATGGTTTTTTTTTTGTTTTTTTTTCATTTGCTGTCTGTATTAGTTTTTAGGGCTGTTGTACAGTACCATAAACTTGGTGACTCAAAGTAACACAAATTTATTTTCTTGCTGTTTTGGAGGCTAAAAGTACAAAATCAAGGTATATGCAAAACCATGATCCCTCTGAAATCTGTAATAGGATCCTTCCTTGCCTCTTCCTACCTTCCACTGGATTGCTGGAAATTTTTGCTGTTGTTTGGCTTGTAGAAGCATCACACCAAATCCCCATTGGCATGTGGCATTCTTCTTGTATGTCTTTACATTGTCTTCCCTCTGTGATTCCAACACACATTGAAATAAGAAATAATACCAATTCTACCCAGAATCTTTCCAGAAATTAAGGGAGGAAAAAGTGCCCCCTCATTTTTTGTTTGTTTGTTTGTTTGTTTAAGGTTAGCATTCCTTGCTTTGCAAATCAAGACACAGTAAAGAAAGACAATTAGAGCTCAATATTACTCAAGAACACGGATATAATATCCCTAATTAAATGTTAGCAAGTAACATAAAGCAATATTTTTAAAAAGGATACTACATCATGACAAAGTGTGGTTTATTCCAAACACCTAAAGTTTGTTTAAGATTCAAGCAAATTTCCCTCACACCTATTTTTAAGGCTTGCATATTTTCAGGTCTCCTACTTCCCTTGAAAATGAAGTTTGTGGTTTCATTCTTTATATTTGCTTCGAATATTTTTTAGATAATTCCCTATAAGCTAATGATGGGATTTGTATGATATTCCATCACATTTATTCTGTCTATATTAAAATTTAGCATACTAATGAAACGAGTTATAAAATTAGCTATATTTTTTACATACTCCAATACATCTGATGGCATTAATTGGACGCTAGTATGGTTGATGTTGCTATGCCAGCTTCCATTTTCTTTCCTATCCTTTTTTAGGATTCTTTCAAAGATTTATTGATTTGTAAATCTGCCTATTCAGATTTTCTATTAAATGCATCTTCATTGTTACATTATAATGGAGGTACATTAAATATGTATAATGTACATATAATATGATATAATATATATATGTGTGTGTGTGTATAGATATATAATGCACATATATATATATATATATATATATATATATATATATATATATATATATATATATATATATATATATATACCATGCCACTTGTGATAGGCTGAAAAAATGGCCCCCTAAAGGTATCTATGTACTAATTCCCATGTGAATATTTATCTTACATAATATAAAAGGACTTTACAGATGAAATTAAGTTAAACATTTTTTAATATATGTATTTTTATTTTTGAATTACAGTTGCTGCACAATATTATATAGTTTCAGTTGTACAACACAGTGATTACATGTTTGTATAACTTACGAAGTGATCACCCCGATAAATCCGGTACCCATATGATACCATACATAGTTATTACAATACTATCAACTATATTCCCTATGCTATACTCTACATCCCCATGACTGTTTTGTAACTACTAATTTTTACTTCTTAATCCCATCACCCAAACTCCCAGTCTGGCAACCATCAAAATGCTTTCTGTATCTATGAGGTCGTTTCTGTTTTCTTTGTTCATCTATGCTGTTATCTAGATTCCACATACAAGTGAAATCATATGGCATTTGTCTTTGTCTGACTTACTACAGTCAGCACAATACTCTCTAGGTCCTTCCATGTTGTTGCAGATGGCAAAATTTCATTCTTTTTTATGGTTGAGTAATCCATTGTGTATATGTTTCGCCTCTTCTTTATCCATTTATCCACTGCAGGACACCCAGGTTGACTCCATTTCTGGTCTGTTGTAAATAATGCTACAATGAACATATGGATGCACATGTCCCTTTGAAGTAATGTTTTAGGTTTCCTTGGCTAGATACCCTGAAGTGGAATTACTGGGTCATTCTTTGTGTCTTGTTATAGTCTATGTTTTAAAGTCTATTCTGCCTGGTATAAGTTTTGCTACTTCAACTTTTTTGTTTGTTTGTTTCCATTTTCATGAACTATATGTTTCCTTCCCTTTAATTTCAGTCTTTGTGTCTTTCGATCTGCGGTGAATCTCTTATAGGTAGCATATGTGTTGTTTTGTGTTTTTTCTTTTTTTCATTTCTATTTTCTATTCTTCCACCTTATGTTTTTGATTGGAGCATTTAATACTTTACATAAATGTAAATATGTATAGACAGATGTTTAATGATTACCATTATATTATTCATATATATATATATATATATATATATATATATATATATATATAATCTTTTTCTTCTTCTTCTTAAAGAAGGCCCTTTAACATTTCTTGTAATACTGGTTTAGTGGTGATGAACTCCTTTAGCTTTTTCTTATCTGGAAAATTGTCTGCATTTTGATTCTAAATCATAGCTTTGCTGGGTACAGTAATCTTGGTTGTAGGTCTTTGCTTTTCATCATTTTGAATATTCTGTGTTAATCCCTTCTGGCCTGCAAAGTTTCTGTTGAGAAATCAGGTGACAGTCTTATAGAGCTCTTTTGTAGATACCTAATTGCTTCTCTATTGCTGCTTTTAAATTCTCTCTTTGTCTTTAACCTTTGGCATTTTAATTGCAATGTGTCTTCTTGTGGGCCCATTTGTTTGGGACTGTCTGCACTTCCTGGACTTGTATTTCTAATTCCAGTATAGGCTAGGGAAGTTTCAGTTATGATTTCTTCAAATAGTTTTTTGATTCTTTGCTCTCTCTCTTCTCCTGGTACACCTATAATTCAAATGTTGGTATGCATGATGGTGTCCCAGAAGCCTCATACACTACCCGCTCCCCCCACTTTTTTTTTTATTCCTTTCTTTTCTTTTTGCTGTTCTGATTGGGTGTCTTCTAGTATCTTATCTTCCCAATCATTGATTCTATCCTCTGCTTCATCTAATCTACTGTTGATTCCCTCTAATGTAGTCATCATTTCTGTTATTGCATGCTTCATTTCTGACTGTTTTTTGTTTGTTTGTTTGTTTTGTTTTGTTTTCTATCTCCATTTTTATGTTTCTTTAATCTTTGTTGAAGTTCTCACTGAGATCATTGAGCATCCTTATAACCAGTGTTTTGAACATCTAGTAAATTGCTTGTCTCAATTTTGTTTAGTTCTATTTCTGGAACTTTGTTCTGTTCTTTCATTTGGGACATATTTCTTTGCATCCCCATTTTGGCTGCCTCCCTGTGTTAGTTTCTGTGTATTAGGTAGGGGTGCTATGTCGCCTGGTCTTAGTAGAGTGGACTTACGTATTAGGTGCCCTGTGGTCTCAGTGGCACAGTCTCCCTTGTTAACTGAATCAGGAGTTGCAATTGTGTTTCTTGTGTTAGTTGTGTGTGCCCTCTTGCTGTAGTTAAGCCTTTGTTGCTGTTTGCACATCAATGAGAGGTATTGATCCTAAGGCTAATTGGTTGTGAGGACTGGCTGTGAGTGCAGTAGAGAAACTGCTGTGCAGGGGCTGACCCTCTGGAGGGAGCAGGATTTGCTTTAACAAGGCTATGGTGCCTGGCTAGTCTGCCTTTAGGGTGTTTGTTTTGGAGAGCTTGTTGGGTGGTTCTCTAGTGTGTTCTGAAGCTGACCACCAGTTGTGTTGGTTTTGGGGACTGTTGGGAGGGGCTCTGTTGTAGGCCAAGTTCAGTGCTGTCTATGTCCTGCAGGGGCCACTTGGTATGACCTGCAAACTGTTCTGCCCATGGTTGCCACTTGTGCTTGGTTTGGAGATACCTGGGACAGGCTAAGCTACAAACCAAGGCCAGCTGCTGCTAGTGCTGGTCTTGGGGCTGCTCAGCAGGAGGTACGGGGCAAGCACAGGCCAGATTCTGCTTGTTTGGGAATTGAACCTTTGAGAGATTTTAGGAAAGTCCACAGCCTGACATGCTGTTTATATGGAAAATCCAGTAGAAGCTGCTTGGGTGGACCAGCACATGGGGTGGGGCAGGGTCTCAGGGAATCATCAGGGTGGACCAAAGGGTTTGTTAGTCAGGTTTATTAAGACATCTGCCAGTGTCTGCATTCTGAGTGTGGGGAGGCTTCAACAAAAGAACAATGGCGTCTGCC